>NC_065879.2:8238090-8838090 GCF_932274485.2 Patella vulgata
GTTGTGGAGTATTTACAACGATTTGATGAGGTTTTGATAATGACAACATCCCACGAAGATGAGATTTGATTTGTGTTATGACCAAAATAATTGATATGTGGATGTTGATGCGAGTGATTACACTGATATACGAAAAACCCTTAGAACAATGACTGCACAAATGATCAATAGTCCCCTGAAGGCTGACAATTTAAAATATTGAGTGGTACTTCACTGGATGTTATGGTGATGTAGAAAAGCAGGGTTAGAAATATTGAGTGCATTAAATTACAATAACCGCAGGCCTGAAAAGCAGAAATGCCTGAAAAGCAAAAATAGTTGGGAATTATTAGTTGTCATTTTTGCATATTATGATGGTTATTACAAACTTAAAGTTGTTACTGGAATATTGATAAGTATTAAATATGATAAAAAAGAAAAAAGTAGAATTATGCTTAGCCTTGATTATGTGATAAGAATATCATACGCCCTGGGAAGGAACAATCCTTGATCTCTGTTCATCGTTGGTTTGTGTCGTCGTATATGAATGGCTTCATGTAATCGGCGCGCTCTCTTGTTGCTTATATTCTTGCATAGTGGTTTTACGTTGGACCATTGGACTCTGTGGCGAGGGTTGGAGTTCAAATGTTCAGCTACAGCTGAGTTGTTGGTTGCTGCTTTCGACTTGTGGTCATCTATCCTTTTATTTAATGGTCGCTTTGTCTCCCCACCACAACCACCACAACCAAAGGGATGTGTTTATCAAATAGTATGCAATTGTGGGATTGCATACATCGGGGAGACAAAGCGACCATTAAATAAAAGGATAGATGACCACAAGTCGAAAGCAGCAACCAACAACTCAGCTGTAGCTGAACAACTAATAATTCCCAACTATTTTTGCTTTTCAGGCATTTCTGCTTTTCAGGCCTGCGGTTATTGTAATTTAATGCACTCAATATTTCTAACCCTGCTTTTCTACATCACCATAACATCCAGTGAAGTACCACTCAATATTTTAAATTGTCAGCCTTCAGGGGACTATTGATCATTTGTGCAGTCATTGTTCTAGGGGTTTTTCGTATATCAGTGTAATCACTCGCATCAACATCCACATATCAATTATTTTGGTCATAACACAAATCAAATCTCATCTTCGTGGGATGTTGTCATTACCAAAACCTCATCAAATCGTTGTAAATACTCCACAACAATCTATTCTTTTACCATTTGTATTTATTTCATTGAAAGGGGTCGTTGATAACATTTCATCAATTTTCATTTTCTTGCAACGTTTGTATTATTAAAACGCACTAATCATTGTGTATACTCCACAACAACTTATCCATTAATCAATTAGTCAATTTTTTAGGTTAATTGGTATTATTACTTATTAGCGTACAATTAAATCAGATTACCATTAGGTACACGTAATTAAGTTACATCCCTGGTTTGTCATCATTAACTTAGCATTGTGGTGTACATGTATATATTGTCCTGTCATATTTTCAATTTTTATCATAGCTTGATAATGACTAGAGAAGCCTAGTCGAAACGTCGCTCAGTAAAAAGCAGTAATTGTATTCCATAGAATTGTGACCTGTATTCTCAACTGGCAATAGTGAATTATAGGATTAATAGGATTATTCTTTAACAAAGTAGGACTGTTTATAGATACCATCTATTTTAAGGCTTTATTTTAATACATTTTAAAAATATGACTTAAAAATATGAAATTATCGCTTTAAGTAATACGAACGTGAGCCATGATCGGAAAAAATATATCCTTGACCATCTCGTTGGTAGTAACCTTTGTGGGTATTGCTTTATACAGTTATACAGATTTAATAACTTTACGGTAATGTGTTAAGCTGCACGTGTGACGTTGCACTGTGGGACAGCTATAGCCCAGGCAAGATAGCATAAGTGCGGGCAGTTGCTGCAATAGAAATTCCGATCACGGTTTATGGTCGGTCTAGACGAATATTATCACCCAAAAAAGTCTCAGACCGAAATCCGTGCCCAAATGGGTCAAATTGGCCAAAATCCAAAATGTCCGCCGGTTTTGTTGAATAAATTCCGATTTCCACCTAATTATCATAATATGATCGAGTTTGGTATCAAAATATACATTTTCAAGGAAACTGAATTCATTTCCATACACATGTTTATTTGTGATAAGTGTTACCGCCGAATCAATGATGGTTGTTAGTTTTGGCGGGAAAATTCGAATTTTACATAAGGATCAAGTTTAGTGTCAAAATATACGTTTTCGAGGTAGCTGAATCCATATTTTTGTGATTAAGTGATTTCCTGTGTCAATATATAGGAGAAATTCCAATTAGCGATTTAGATTTCCGATTGGGGATTGGAAATTAATGATACTCCTACCTTAGACCTAATACAATGACATTCATCCAGTATCAACTAAATTTAATTTGGAGTGTCTCTCAGCTCACTGTGGTAACGGCGTAGGGGTGTGTCGATTAGGGCTACTCCCAGGTCACTGCGGAAGCTAGTCGTGCCTTTTGAAGCACGTGGCGAATTTATTTCACCAAATGATTAAAATGTTGAGACACAGATGGCTACAGTATCGCCTGTTTGTCAGATATGCAGTGAACCGTTTGATAATGAACAGACCAGTCTAGACGGTCCGCGGTGCCAAAATTCATTTTTGCTGACCATGATCTTCTACATGGTCTGTAGAAAAGACTAGTAGACGTTCATTACAACGGTAAACAATAGAACTGCCAACACCTATTTTTTGGACATGCCAAGACAGGACAAATGACGACTGGACATTAATCTAGTTGTATTTAACAAATCAACATTGAGGCTGGTATCCCTAAATAGATGACACTCATTAATTAATTGCACATCTATCATATTTATAAAACATATAGCATTGAGATTGTTCTGCGATATCACCTCGGTGGAAGCGGACGTAAAATACAACTAACAAACAACGAGATTGTTCACCACTCCGTATAACCTAAGCAAAAAACCTCATTGCAGAGGCATGCCGGGTAGGTAGTCAATCGCATACCCTGCCCTCATAAATGCAAAAACAAAAGAAACTAGGAATAGTTGATAACTCTCGAATCCGATGAGACTTTCTACCAGGGTATAGTGGAGGGAGCGGGTGTGGCTATGTGCCCTCTCGTTCGAAAATGTGCCCTTGAATGTCGACAGAGTTATCTTAAATACTCAAGGAAATGCCCACCCTAATGAAAACATTGTGCCCCTTTTTCTGCTGCCCTTTCGTTGTTCCAACCAAATTCAGAGATACTACAAACTAATCGCACTCAATGTACGTACACGGTACAGAATGTGTCTGTTTTTCATTGATGATGTAAGGGCTCCATACAAGCTCAATCAGACCCTGATTTCCACGGATGACTTCTAGAATAGATTTCACAGCCAAATTAATATTTTCATAATATTCTGAATCTTAGTTTTATATTTTGATCGAAATGAATTTAGGAAAATTGCAACACGGCCGAAGGAAACGTTTTTTACCGGTTACCATACTCAAGGCTAGTACGCTAACCATCCCCACGAACTCTATTGACATTTAATCTGTCACCAGTAACTTTCTTGGGGTTGTCAATCTACTTTCAATTCTAACCCCTACCGCTCCCCTCACAATTCGCTTACGCGTAGGGGTCTTTATCAGTGGGAGAAAACCGGAGGACCCGGAAAAAACCCACGAGGTTGGACAGGCGACCCTACTCCTTGTCACGTACAACCGGGGAATCGAAACCCCGCCAGTTGACTCAATGACAGACCGTATGATACAGCGCAGCGCGCAAAATGAAATGAAATGGGGTTTAATGTTCTGCTATCCACCCCCCCCTCCCAGATTTTAGGACTTAATCATAATCCCTTAACCAAGTGTCAATGTATGGTATGTCATGGCTCAAATAGACGTCATGTCGCTTTACCAAGTGCCACAGAACTCAAATTTTCCCGATCCTTCCCCATCTTCTAAAGTGCCCCGACTTTGGTCTGCCTACCCTAATTCGGAGGCCCTAGCACGCCCTTGGTTCATTGTCGAATTAAGTCATGAATTTACACCAAGTTTTACTTTGGCCTAAATTCTTTGCCATTAAAATTGGTATCTCCGCTCATTCTTGAACTTAGGCCGGGGATCTAAATCAGCTCATTATTGTCGATCTCCAATACCCATATCTTTCCGTCATTGTCGGAATGACGGTGGGCAGTTCATTATCATATAGTTCACTGCATATCTGACAAACAGGCGATACTGTATCCATCTGTGTCTCAACATTTGAATCATTTTAAGAAATAAATTTGCCACGTGCTTCAGTAGGTTTGGTCATCTTGGCTCATTTCTCGAGGTTGGTGATCGAAATCGGACACGCCCGCCCACGAAGCTGCGTCCACAGTGGGCTGAGAGTGGTCCCTTTCGTCATGCCTGCTACGCTGCTTCCGTGGTGAGCAGTGGTCGACCAGAGCGTCTTGATGAATGGCATTGTATTAGATATGAGGCAGACTCGACTACTCTTGATCCCCAAATCTCCAATGGGATTTCCACATATTTTGACCCAGGGGAACCAGTTAATTAGCAAGATGAAAATATTTGTTGGAAATGGAATCAGCTGCCTCTAAAACGTATATTTTGACACCAAATGTGGTCATTTTGTAAAATTCGAATTTCCCGTCAAAACTGACCGCCATCTGGAATTATTTCCCAATATTGACTCCGCGGTATAACTAATCACCAAAATGCGTATGGAAATGGGTTCAGCTACCCCGAAAGGATATATTTTGATAGCAAACTCGATCATATTATGATAAATGGATGAAAGTTGTCATTTTCCAGTCAAAACTGGCGGCCATTTTGGATTTTTGCCAATTGGACCCATTTGGGCACGGATTTCGAACTGGGACTTTTTTTGGGGGTGATAATATACGTCTAGACCGATCATAAACCGTGGTCGGCATTTCTATTGCAGCAACTGACCGGAATGGTGCGAAATTGAGTTAAAAAGGCTGGACTACTATGGCGGAATACCAGGGAAGACGGCGTTCGCCGTTTGTCGGCCTTTATCGTATATATCATGTTGCATGATAACTGGTAATCTGTTTGTCAGATGTTTGATATTATTATAATATACGTTTTCATTTCATGACCATGTTGTTGTTGTTGTTTGTTCTGCCAAAACCCTACACCATATATACCATTTTATCACCCAATATCACATTCTACGTAGATATCGCTTGTGTGATAACTTTCATAATCTCCTGAGGAGATATCGCTTTACATGAATTTGATTGGTCAATTAATACGGAACTTCTTTTTTATTAAAAAAAAGCTACTTTTTGGATCCAGTAATATTGTTGGAGGAAAGTTCTCATTTACCATAATCAATTTACCATAATCCTAAAGGAATCTCCAGGCATTCTCAGTTTTAAGTTAAGAATTTACTCAAAATTGTTTGCCTTTATTTTAACTATAATATAGCCCTTTATAAAACTTGTGTTGTTTTAATGTATCAAATACATCAATAAGAGACTATGTGCAAAGTGTTGTGTTTCTGGATCAAAGATATTTCTCATAAACAGTGATTGAAAGTTGAGTAAATTCTTAACTTAACCCCGAGAAAGCTTTGTGTACTCAGGGTCGGGTCAATATATGTGACTTTGCAACGGGTGACTACCTGTCAAAAGATGATGTGTTACTACGCCGTAATGTAATCAGGTTCAGTAAAATTAAATCTATACCAAAGAATTAATATTTATATATTTGTACTTGTAAGAAAGGGTTGAGTAATAAATGAAATCTCCTACACGTTTTTTTTTTGGTTTTTTTATGTTCAAAAAAATATCAACACTCATCAAAGCTGATGTGACAAAAATAAACGTTGTCTTTGTTTTGATGCCCTTTAGGTACGCTACTGCGTCTAGGCCTGTGGCAATACGTTTTTGTAATTTGATATAGATCGTGTTTTCTTTCTACAATTGTTCTAGTATTTTCCAGAAAGTATCCATTAAAAAACAAAACCAAAGAGGAAATGATAAGATCACGAGAATGGCGTGTTTATGCCCACAATCATAACATTGTCCCTGAACACTTGACAAAATGTAATTTCGCTTTTACACAGCCATTCAAAGAGGAAAAAGGACACACGACTAATAAAGCTTTGCATTATTGAAGTTAAAAACAAATACGGAATGAAAAGGTGTTATTTATACAGTATGTCTTAAGCCGAACGCACACAATGGAACATTTTAGCCGTACATTCATGAAAACATTGTTCCGATCAATATCGTCGCCGTCTGTGGGTTTAAAAAAACACGAACAAAAATGTTCCGAAAATATGTTTGCGAAATCGAACGTGTTAGATATTTGGTACTCAGTTCGCTGTCTGCGTTGAAGCCGAACATTCGCAGGAACGTTTTTTATTCCACGCAGCACCAATCAGTGATCTCATACAAGTATGTGATATGTATGCCATTACGTGATTTATGTTACGTCATTTGGTGGTCGATATTGTCCGAGCTAAAACATTCGTCATCTGCGGTGATTTTGTGTGACGCTAGACTTATTGTTCGTCTGCGTTACCAAGTTCGTCGTATGCGGCCAAGAAAAACAAAAATATTTGTTCGGTGTTTTTGCACGTCGAGATAAATGTTCCACCGTGTGCATTCAGCTTTACTGTTATTTTTTTATTTTTATTTTAGAGATTTTTCTCTTTGTTTCTACTCTTCAAAAGTGCGTTAGATTTGAGATATTGTGTAATTGGAAATTTTATTCACTAACATCGGAAAATCGTACTCAACCAATGTGTTGGTAAATATTGTTCAGTCTACGTTGCTTTAATAGAAAGTTATCCCATAACAAAATGTTTCAATGACATTATGTAAATGAACTTTGAATTCCTAGGACTTTAATGGTATGGATTTCAATATCTGTTTATTACTTTACGTGTGTGTTAACGTAACGGCTGATATTAAAATTTGCTATATTTACTTGGGAGTTAAAATATATGCTACGTAACGGATAGTATTAAAATTTACTATATTTACTTGGGGAGTTAAAAAATATGCTACGTAACGGATAGTAGAAAAAATGAGTGGTGTGTGTGTTAAGGTAACGGGTAGTGTTCAAATTTAGTATATTTACTTGGGAGTTAAATTATATGATATGTAACGGGTAGTATTAAAATTTAGTATATTTACTAGGGAGTTTAAATATATGCTACGTAACGGATAGTAGACAAAATTGAGTGGTTTGTGTGTTAACGTAACGGGTAGTATTAAAATTTAGTATATTTACTTGGGAGTTAAATTATATGCTATGTAACACGTAGTATTAAAATTTAGTATATTCACTTGGGAGTTAAAATATATGCTACGTAACAGACAATGTTAAAATTTAGTATATTAACTTGGAGGTTAAAATATATGCTATGTAACGCGTAGTATTAAAGTTTAGTATATTTAGTATATGCTACGTAACGGATAGTAGAAACATGTACTATATTTACTTGGGAGTTAAAATATATGCAACGTAACGGAGAGTAGAAAACTTTACTATATATACTTGTGAGTTTAAATATATGCTACGTAACGGATTGTAGAAAAGATGTGAGTAGTGTGTGTTAACGTAACGCGTAGTATTAAAATTTAGTATATTTACTTGGGAGTTAAAATATATGCTACATAACAGACAATGTTAAAATTTAGTATTAACTTGGGAGTTAAAATATATGCTACGTAGCGGACAATATTAAAATTTACTATATTTACTTAAGACTTAAAATATATGCTACGTAACGGAGAGTAGAAAACTGTACTATATTTACTTGGGAGATAAAATATATGCAACGTAACGGACAATATTAAAATTTACTATATTTACTTAAGTGTTAAAATATATGCTACGTAACGGAGAGTATAAAACTTTACTATATTTACTTGGGAGTTAGAATATATACTACGTAACAGACAATATTAAAGTTTATTGTATTTAATTGGGAGTTAAAATTCTATGCTTCGTAACTGTGTGTGTGTGTGTTTCCAATATGGGAATTGCGTCGATCCAGTAGCAGTACTAACGAGTTGGTAATATATGCTGTAATAAACAAATATAACAATGAAGTCAAATCAGTTTTGCTACGCGGTGCCATATCTTCTCGTCCTAAGTTTTAACACGAATTCTGGTAAGTAATATTTTGTTAGTAATAACTTTTATTAGATATATAACAGGAAATGGGAGTGACCAGTATTTGCGAGTTTGGGTTTCGATATAACACAAGGCAGTTTCGCCGCTGTCCGGACAAAATATCCCTCATAGCACACTATATGGCGTATAACCATCTTCATTAGCCCAGTCGGGACAGAACAGTGCGATCTTAATCCCATATATTTTCATTTTAAAGCAACCATTCCAATATCGAAGGCGCATAAACCAAGGCAAAATAGTAAAATGTGGTTCCTTTTTGTTTCAAATAAAGAATAAGTATAAGTGACAAATCTGCTTAAAATCCACTACAAAGCCCCATTACAATCAAACTGATTAATATACAGATCTATATTTCGTTTCGTTTTTTATACTTTCGATGGCCTACACTACATGAAGATCTGACAAGTTATAGCGATAGGTCACGTCAGGGGTCAAAAGACCGACTTATGACCCTTTTGGCGTCAGACATTTGATTAACCAATCAGCATTGATGTTACTAGTGGATTACCCACAGTTCCGTGAAAAACACGCTTAAAGTTCGCCGTAACAGACCATTTCATTGGCTTATCCCTGACACCATTCAGAACACGAGTTAAATAACAACTCCTCCAGATCCAAGTGTAGTAAAGACAAGTAAAACGAAATTTTGAACTATAAAAACGAAACGAAATAGGATTTTAACCAGATGAAAATGATGGACGACAGTGCACCGTACGCTGATGCGTCATCTTGGACACTGGACATATATGAGGAATTGCATTAAGTTGGAATTGGTCGGGATATAAAGGACATAGGAAGTTTAATCAAAATCGTATTCATAATTTGTCCTCTGATTCTTCAATCGTACTTCATCCCATTGTCATCTGTACGATTGGAATGAGCATTTTGAGTGCAGGTAAATATACATATAATTAGATATCGTGGCACCAGTTTGGCATATGTGTTGGATTCACTTTATTTGCGTAATTTTATAAATTTGGTGGATATCAAGACAGTCAATTAGTGTAAAGTTCCGGGATAAACACATGGAATGAAATGGGATTTAACGTCCTACTTTTCTGCACCGATTGGACTTGGCCAGAGCCGTATGACTGGGCTAATGAAAATGGGCGTACGCCACGCAGTGTACTACGAGGAAAATATGAAAGAAATTTTGCCAGGGGAGGGTTGCTACGGCCTATTTTTATTTCCAATTCCAACTGTCAGTGGTTCTTTTACGGGCACGATATGTGTACAAGCGCCTGTGGAGTCAATATCTAACTAAAGGTCAGCTTTGTTAAAATTTGTGGATTTTCAACACACACACTTCCTCCTGTATATTTTCTCCGCCATATATAGTTTTGGGTCATTCCATGTCAATTGGGTAAATTTTGAGAAAGTTGGGAAATTTTGGAGCCGATTGAATGCGATAGATGAGCACCTAAAATTCAGAAACTTGGTGAAATTATAGTTTGCACTAATGTATCCAACATATGTTAAAAGCATTCTTGTCCCTTGCCATCTCGATATCTTTTCGATTTTTTTTTTCAAAATCTCAGTCAATTTTCAAACCACAAATTGTTTCGTTTCTAGTTTTTACATGTACAATAACATATATTTTTTCCAGATTTTTCGAGGAGTCAATTTCCCACGCCTGGCCCCCTTGACATGGAATGACCATTTTCTATATATTTTCTCCGCCATATATATTTTCTCCGGAGGATAGGTATAAATTTAGGATCGTAACTGTTGAAACGCATATTTAATTTTTTTTTAAAGAAATCTTTTCATTTAGTTTATTGTAAAACTGAGGCTTATCAGTATACTTTCCACGTGGACAAATTAAATTGGAACGAGGCTCATCGGAATTGTCACCGAATGAATAGAAATCTACTCCATCTCAAAACAGTCAAGCAACAACGAACAATGGTAGAAATAACAGACTTATGGGTACAAAATAACCACATGTAAGTAGAAATGGTACCTACCTTGCTTTTGTTGTTATTGCGAAATGTCTACTGGTTAGCAGTTTCAGTGAAATGCTTCTTCATTTCTCCCTCTGTCATTGAGTCAACTGGCGTGGTTTCGATTCCCCGGTTGTACGCGACAAGGGGTTGAGTCGCCTGACTAACCTCGTGGATTTTCTCCGGGTTCTCCGGTTTCCCCCCACTGCTAAAGACCCCTACGCGCAAGCGAATTATTGAAATAAAAATTTTAAAAAAACGTATGTTAGTCCCGAAATGACCTAGTTTGTGTTGAGTGGACGTTAAAGCCCATTTCTCTCTCTCTCTTGCGCTATATCGTAGCTAGAGGGAGACATGGAGGTAATGTCAGACCCAGGCTGCATTTCCGGCAGTCTGGGGATCACGCCATCAGCGCTCGGGAGGAAGCTTGTCCCCTCAAGCAAGGGCATTGCCCTAGCTTTGCCCCTCCTTCCACTGACGGCTGGAGCTGCCACTGTGTGGGTGGGGAGTTCTACCACACGTGACACTTCTTTTGGCAATAGAAAAAGTTGTTTTTATGTCGAGAGAATAGCTTGTGGTCAGTATGTTTGTCTGGTGCGTGTGCTGTGTCGTGTTACCAAACCAGAAGCGTGAGGGGATCTCAGGATGGTAGAAAGATCAAACTTAGGGCAATAGGACAATTTGAGAGTAGGGGAAAACGCCGTAAAATGTTCAGTTCTTTGGTACATGCTAGGATCGATTTTACGTATATCTCAGCCATGATATATCATACATTGGTTGATGACTTATGATTCAGTCCTGAAGATCTGAACATGAACATAGTTAGCAACAATCAAGAACTAAGCTACCCCCGAGTAAAGAAACACAGGCATGAAATGGGACTGGTATTCCTTACGAAGGTTACCCGTCAAGGTCCAATCAATTATGTTCACTAATTGCGGAGGAGAAGAACTTAGGAGTAAATTCACACAACCCAAATAACCAGAAAAAAAAATGATTTAGAGGCCGGCTAAATACAGAATTGTTATTATTAATGGTTGCAAATCGCAAACATTTTATAATCGAAACTGAAATCAGAGAAATTTGGATATTAGGTGCACAATCAGTAGATCATCATCAGCGTTAACCAGTTTTCTGTCTCAATGTGGCTGAGAGCCAACAAGCAAGAATTGATCAATGGTGCATGTACGTGCATTGAGCACAATTGGGTCTCAGTATCCCTGGATCTGTTTGGACCAGGGGAGGGTTAACAGGAAAAGAAAGCACATTGTTTTCATAAAAGCAATGGGAATATGACCATATGCTTGAGGTAACTCGAGGGCACTTTTTCCTGTCTACCCGCCCAGCACGCCTCTGTATGAAACCATTTCTACGTACTTTTTTTTTAAATCCTTTTTTTTTTAAAAAAAAAAAGACACATAATCAACCAATTACTTTTTTAAAGTTAAACATACATTATGCAAGTGCTAAATCTGGCTATTGCACGCCTTTCTTTAGACCCGAAATGTTACATAAATTATTAAATAGACATTTATTAACAAAACAAGACCATAATTAACTCTCTGATTCCGATTAAAGTAGATTAGAACGGTTCAGTAATTTAATGAGTTATTTAATTAAAATATGGAGAAGCGTGGCTAAGTCTCGAACATACCAGTACCATGGTGACGATAATAAACAATCAATGCACACTACTTGTCAAAACTACAAGCAGGGCGGATAACTTGGCTCAAAATAAAATATCTATTTTTGAACTATTATAGCAAGTACGACGGTTTGTTCTCATTTTCCCAGCAGATTAACCCTTTACTAATTAAGCGGATTAGGGATTAGTTATAGATTAGTGAGTTATACTCTGTTTTAATTATTGCATGACCAGTTCAATTTAACCTATGACATGTATGAACTATAAATCACAATATGGAAATGGAGGCGTTTCACGTCCAAAGAAAAGAAAATACACGTACATAGAATTAAACAGAAGAATACATGATAAAAAACAAAGATTATTAACTGGTTTGACGACTTTATATGAATACGGAAATTCGATATCACACTTAGTCGAATTTTAAATATACACGTACAATACTAAATTTGTTAATAAAATAACTTGTATGTAAAGTAGTTAATATTGATACGAAAAATATATATGTACATGCTAAATTTGTTAATAAAATAACTTTTATGTAAAGTGGTTAATATTGATATGAAAAAGACTATAGTTTTAACACCATTGTTACCCTATTTAGTACTGGTCCAATGATTCTACCTGGACAACAATAGCTGCTGGGAAAGTGAGAACACCTCGTTAGCCCCAGTACGAGCAACTCTTTATCTAAATCTTACATAATGTATCTTTAATGAATTTTTTTTTTTTATATAAAATTAATCATTCGTGTGTGACTTTTTAGAGATTAGTTTATCTATTTCCAGTAATGATAAATATTGGATAGGGGGCTTTAATTATGTGAATACGTCAAATCCAGGCCTGGATGGTTGGTATTGGGATGATTGTACCCCTATTGGAGAACCCAGTCACTGGGCCTCATCGGCCCACGATGATTCAAAGAAGAAATGTGTATTTAGGAGTAAACATGGCGAGACCTGGTTTACAGACAGGTGCGACAACCAGTTCCAATATATCTGTCAAATCAATATAGGTAGGATTATGGTAATTACTTTTTATACTCCCACATTTTAAATGGTGGGTATATTGTCATAATCCCTGTCCGTCGGGATATAATTTCATGCAATTATCATTGATTTATAATGCACAGTCCAATATAATCGATTAAGTCAACCAAGTGGCAATTTTTTAAATGGGGGGTATATTGTCATAATCCCTGTCCGTCGGGATATAATTTCATGCAGTTAGCATTGATTTATAATACAGTCCAATATCATCGATTAAGTCAACCAAGTGGCGTTTTCCCCTTGACCAGGAATCGGGCTGCACTAGTGTTGCACTGTTGCATTATTCATGCGCTTAAACGGCCTACAACCGTGTTAGTAAGAACTACGCTTAATTGTACATTCTGCAAGAGCTAAATCTGTCTGTTGTAGGTCTTTCTTTAGGCCTGAAATGTTATCTAAATTATTAATTAGACATTAATTAACCTATCCAGACCATAATCAACTCTAGATGGCATCGTTAGACTGCGATCGTTAGTGGATTATGAGCCGATTTACTGCATAACTTTCCTTATAACGATTAAGTGGATAATCGAGACTATGCAGTTTATCGTACTGACTTTAGTAATGACGAACGAGGCTAGGCGGAAATTTCAATCGCTTAGTTCTCGGTTCATAGTGGATCAATTTGAATGAAATTTTCAGCAAATTGCCTTTACATTATCTAGTTTTTAACTATTATAGTCAGAACTGCCAACTCTTTATCTAATCTTCCATAATGTATGTTTAATTGTACTTGAATGAATTCCAAAAATAAGTAAGAACAGTCATTTGTTTGAGTTTTTGACCCTGGCACTGGAACACCCTACAAGTGAATATGATAACATCTCAGTGACTTAGAATGGCGATCTCGCCGCCATTTTAAATGCTGATGGTGGTCCTATACGCGTTTACCGTCAACTAAAACAATACCCGTTTAAATTAACTCACAGTGTGTAAATATTAACTTCAGAATCTCAACTCACATTCAATCTGTCACAATCTTTTCATAAGCGTTTACCGTCAACTAAAAACAATACCAGTTTAATAAATCAACTCAAAGTATGTAAATATTAACTTCATAAACTCTACTCACATTTAATCTGTCACAGCCTTTTCAGTTTGTATATCGAGTTGTAATTACATTCAAACCACAAAGGGGATTAGATATCATCTTTATCAGGTGCCATTAATTAAACAGAGAGCTTATGAAGGTTCTTACTTAAACACACAGCTACCCATGGAGATAGATGAGTCAATGTGTCCTTTTTAATCCAGGTTACTAGATTGTTTTATAAAGTGTCACTATGGTATATCTGAACATGTATCTATGGTGATGAATGGGGTTGGATGGCCAAATGGTTAGCACGCGCGCGCTGCATCATACGGTCTGTCATTGAGTCAACTAACGGGGTTTCGATTCCCCGGCTGTGCGTGACAAGGAGTAGGGTCGCCTGTCCAACCTCGTGGGTTTTCTCCGGGTCCTCCGGTTTCCTCCCACTGCTAAAGATCCCTACGCGCAAACGAATTATTGAAATAAAATTGAACCCTGTGTTAGTCCCGAAATGACCTAGTTTGTGTCGAGTGGACGTTAAACCCTATCTCTCTCTCTCTCTCTCTCTCTCCCTCTCTGTCTCTCTGATTAAGCATCTCTATTATATTTTAATACAATGGTATACATATTCTTTGTTTATTGAAATGTTTTATTCTGGTGCCCAATTGCTTCTCAGTTTTGCGTGCAAAAACAGGATTTGGTCCACAATTCGTTCACATTTCTGTTTGTTTGTAAGACGAGGTCTTAGTGGAAAGGTCTTCATGAATATTGATGAAAACGAAAGTACGATATGTCTGCACGTTCAGTAATGAATTATTAAATATTACTGAAACAATTATACTCTTGAGGTTGGAAAAATCTGATTCGTACTTGGTTGACAGACATTATGTGTAGTGGAAATGAAATGGGGTTTAACGTACTACTGTTCTGCTCCGAAATGGGCTAATGAAGAAGGTCATACGCCAAACAGTGTGCTATGAGGGAAATTTGCCCGGACAGAGGCACTACGACCAACTCTTATATCGAATTCCAACTGTCATGGGATCTTTTACGTGCACGCCAATGTGTACACGGGACCTCGGTATTTCGTCCCATCCGAACGACTAGACAGCTGTTTGTCAGGCCCTCCGTCCTGCATCACTGACAAGGGGGAACCACGCCGGAAAATCTGGATGAACTTTTTCGGCCAATGCAGGGATCGAACACCCGATCTCCAGGCTAGCGTCTTACCCACTTAGCCACGTGATCCCCATGTGAAGTGGAACTGTCGAACATGATATGCACATAATTCACACAATCCTTGTGTTCTTGGTTTATTTTTCTAGTTATTTTGAAATTTAGATTTACGATAATTAAAATCACCTGTTTTATTTCTTGGATGCTGTGGATGGGTATAGACCCCACACTGATTAAAATAACATGTACATGTATTTATGGATGTCTTTTATTTTCAAGGTGAATGTTGGTTCGAAGACAGGAAAAGCCGGAAATTGATTGATGACACCGGTTCGGGACAAGTCGTTATCAACAAATCACCCCGATCACTCGCTGACTGTAAAGAATATTGTCAGGATTATGATGACCCGGACGAAGACTGTACATCTTTCACCAATAAGGACAATGAATGTTTAATTATTTTAGGACCTTACACAAGTAATACTTTTCAACCCATCATGCACAGCGTGCCAAATTATACAACTTTTATCAAAAGATGTTATACTGGTAAGTGTCAATTTATAATACCGAGATGAATAAATTATTAACACAAGGTACAATATTTTTTATGGCGACACGATTATTGAATTTATTTCAATGCAACGACGTTGGTTCGTTTCTGGAGTGATATCGTAGACAAGTGTTTCCTGAGAAACTTGCCAGAAGACGCCACAAAAATAGGCTTGATCCAGATTTTTGGGCGAAATTCATCCAAAGGAGAAGCTCCAGTTGTTACAAAGGAAAGAAATGTCGAGCGTGCACAGCCTAGGCCGCTTTGCAATAAATGGCTACGATCTTAGATAAGGTATGTAAATTTAGGTTTGACTGTCGACCGGGCCCTAGGGCAACGACAATACTCTGGTCTTTATATAAAGCAAATGATGATAACAAGGGTGTCCTCATCGAAGCGTTGCATAGTAATCAATCCAGTAATTGTGTATCTGTATCTTGTGTTAATATTGCAACAAAGTTAGTTCATTCGTAATACAGTAGCGTAGGATTTGAGCTGAAACACAGGTAACAGTTTCATATCGGGAATAAGAGTTTTATTATATGGAACATAAATTATACACATTTAACAATATGTATTGTCATGCAGCTGCTTAGATACCAAACAAGGGTTTATTCCTCTCTAGATGTTCCCCCTGGCTCTGTTTCCTTGCTGTTTCGTCATTCTCTAATGTGTTATATTAAGGGTCTTTATACAAAATACATAAGCTCTCTTTTAGTGCCAGTTACTAGATATATATTTGGTATGCTATATCATAACTTATATTTTGTTACATGTTCAATTACTAAATGTCCACTAAAGAGTGCATTTAAACAATGATACCTCATGTCCGCATAATGTTTATTAAATTTTCAGAATTCTTCTCTGCTGTTACTAAAATCTTAAAATCTACTCGACCACGGACCACCCCAGTCTGTTTTTTTCTATGTCTATATGCTATGTTTTATTGACAGCTAATGTCGGTGGAGAAGCGGCGACTGATGATATAAGAGGGTTTGTGGAGCAATATTACCCAGAGCCGCTGTGTCGACCTAAAGCGACAACAGCGAACACTCCTGCAGCAACACCACCACCAACTACGGCTTCTCCTGAAACAACAGCTGTATCCTTAGCTGTCGCAGATACTACAAATAATGCTGAATCAACTATTGAAGATACCACAACAACTGTTGAATCAACTACTATATATACCCCGACAACTATTGATTCGACTACTGAGCATACCGCTACGTCCGATGAATCGACTTTTGTAGAGGCTACAACAACCGCGGAATTGACCACTGTAGAAGCCGTTGATTCGACTACTGAAGATACCACAACAAATAATACTGCAGATACCAAAACAACCATGGAATCGACAAGTTATGGTACTACAACACATGCCGAATCACAAGAAAATACAGATTCTCCACCGACAAGCAAGATTTTAATCTTACCAGTTAACAACGATACTATCAGTAGCAATTTAACATCAGAACCGAGCTCCAACCAAACTGCAGGAATAACAGGTAAAATTCGTTGTTTTATTTTACTACTTTTCAAAGACAATTTTCGTCCAATATTGTCCAGACCCCCCCCCCATTTCTTGATGTCTGATAGGTGTGTTTAAAAAATAAAGATTCATAAAATGAAATGAAATGAAATGAGGTTTAACGTCCTACTGTTCTGCTCCGATGCTGGGCTAATGAAGACGGGCACACGCCATACAGTGTGCTATGAGGGAAATTTTTCCCGGGCAGCGGTACTATCGCCTACTCTTATATCGAATTTCAACTGCCAAGGGATCTTTTACGTGCATTCCAATGTATACACGGGACCTCGGTTTTTCGTCTCATCCGAAGGACTAGACAGCTGTCCTTGTCAGGCCCTCCGTCCTGCATCACTGACAAGGGGGAACCACGCCGGAAAAATCCATACTCAGATAATTGCAAATAACCCCCAGGACAATCATCAACATAGTCTGTTATAAAAAATGATGATGACGAAATGGGGTTTAACGTCCTATTTTATTGCACCAACTCGGTTATTGAAGACAAACATACGCCATGCAGTGTGCTATGAGGGACATTTCACACCAACGAATAGACAGCTAGACAACTTGTTTTCTTCCCATCTGAAAGGTTACACGCTTGTGTCCCTTGCCGCCCCCGTCCCACCCCACCCCACCCACCCAGCACTAATGACAGCAAAATCCCGACAAACTTCCTCGGCCAATACCAGGATGGAATCTGGGGCCTCGGTTCGCGAGTCCGCACCATTACTCGAGTCACCGTCCACCAACTGAGGTACATGTACTTATATTTTACTTACTTTCAGGAATCAGTGGTCGTCCATTGTGTAGATGTAGATGTAGACGAAATGGGTCAAGGCTGAGTTTGGAGAACATTTTGTCGTATTTGTCAATAGATGAGAAGGTTTTATCAGCAAATGTGAGACGAAAGATCAGTATTTCTGATGAAAGACCATCAGCTGTAGCTCTTGGTATTCTAGGAATAACTCTGCTCGTTGCTGCGATTTCCCTCTTTATTATTTCTGATACAACGAGTTTTATCTTTAATCGAGGATTTCATTAATAAAAGTGTATGTTGGACAATAACAAAAAAGGGTGACAAATTCGTTTTGATAATAACCCCCCCCCCCCCCAAACACACACACACACAAAAGTCCCAGATTTGATCTGTTATAAACTACTGGACAAAAGAATGTTTACTCTTCGAGTACATGTTCCAAACAAAAGACAGTTTTGATAGAAAACGAATAATTTTCTGGTGTCTGGCGCAGATATCAAAATATTAAAACTGGTGAACTGGCCACAAGCCGGTATTAAAGATCAACGATGTCTAGATTAAGAGAAATTACACACATTCGAGTAAAGGGGGGTCCTTATACAGTCTGGTTATTTAACAAGACATGAGATTAATAGCGTATGTGACCACTATTGACTTCGATACCTGCCAAACATGTCTACTCGTAGCTGTTTTCAGCTGTCTACAGCGAATCCTTTGCCATTCTTGCAATGAATTCTGCTCAAGTTGATGTTGGTTTGCCGGAGGAAGTGTCTAATCACGATGATCGCAGAGGTGCTCCATTTGGGTTCATGTCAGGAGAACATGCTGGGCAAGATAATTTGTTGACGTTAACATTTTTCTTGTAATCACGAACCACTCTATCGGTATGTGGTCGGTCATTATCATGCTGCAAAATTATCAGCCTATGTCGCTGTTGCAGGAATGGCACTTCCACAGGCTGCAGGACTTCATCTTAGGCAAGTTAGATTTCTAGGGATAATAACCCTACATGATACGCGCAAGCGAATTATTGAAATAAAATTGAACCATGTGTTAGTCCCGAAATGACCTAGTTTGTGACGAGTGGACGTTACCCCCCCCCCCCCTCTCTCTCTCTCTCTCTCCTTGATATTATAAGATCAAATCAAAATTATATATTCGCCAAGCATGGGGTTTAAAATCTAATGCCAGAATAAAATCCGTGTCCATATTTGGGACTAGCCCACCAAAGATTCTCTCCCTTTTCCCTCTTTTCCATTGAGATTTGTTTTGACAAGTTTAGTGTAAAACAAACAAGTCGGGTGTTGATCAGATATGCTAGTTCCAATTTGTGTATTTCACGATTACTGTGTGGGGGTGCTCGATTTTCAGTCCGGTACGTCCCGAATTGACAGAATTGCAATCAAGTGGTGCAGAATTCAGCCCTGTCACAGTTTTGCCAGTCCCGACAGCAGAGGTGGTGTGAGTAGAATCGTAACGTATTTAAGCAACAAATATTTGTGTTATTTTAACCACCTTAAATGCGCTATAATTAGATGGTGTATCTGGAAATACATAGATCATAAATCAGCGGTTAAAATCTATGGTGGTCTGTACCCTTATAGTTAAATTGGGTTGTCGCCCTTTGAACATAAACTACACCAGGGAACAGACTTTACAGAACAGCATTGATTGATTATTCGCTACAATCACTGAGAAGGATCGCAATATTAACTATTTTTCCTTCTGCAAATTAAATACTATAAATGTTTTTGAAGTATTAGAAAAATAAAAAAAAGGTGTTTGAAGTATATCTGGATAAAAATATTTTCTAATTAGTGTAAATGATTATATAAAATGAGTAAAGGTCACCATTCTGCCTCGACCAGTTTATGATACGACGTAAACAATGCATGCGCCTTGAGAATTCATACTATCATGGAACTGTGCGCGATATAAATATACATATTATTCTTATTAATGATTGATGATGTGTGATGTTACGTCACATGTAGAAGGTATCTTACACAGAGTTATAAGAAGGCTTTCGCAATACCTCTATGAAACAGATTGCAGCGAACACAAACTGTCGCAATGACTACCCAATAATAACCTATATAATTACAAGAACATGTTTTACACTTACACGAAGTATGTTTGATTAAAGATAAGTCAATTTCTGACGTAGATCTATATTAAAAGCGGATGTTGCTTTAAACATAAGTAGGTCGTCAATTCGGCTATGGACATAAATATAGAGAGAGAGAAGTGGAGTTTAATGTCCACTCGACACAAACTAGGTCATTCGGGACTAACGTATGGTTCAATGTACGTAGGGGTCTTTTAGCACTGGGGGGAAACCGGGGGACCCGGAGAAAACGTACGGGGTTTGTCACGCACAACTACAACCGGGGATTCGAAATCACACCAGTTGACTCAATGACAGACTGTATGATACAGCGCGCACGTGCTAACCATTCGGCCACCCCCCACAATGGTGTTGACTCAATAACAGACCCTACGCACGCGCTACCCCCCCCCCCCACCCCTCCGTCTGCCTGAAAGTATATACAATAAGAGACTCAACAAGTATAGGCCTACTATAGATCTGGGGCCTGTTTCACGAAATTTTAACTAAGATAAAATCAAAATTTTAGTAATTTGATTGGATAATATTAGGTTGATTATAGTGCTTAGCCAATCAAAATTGAAGTATCTACTAAAATTGGATTTTATCTTTAGTTAAAGATGGGTTCCCGCGTACAAACTGAGTGATTTAATGGTATTTATGGACCAAAAACATATTCAAACTAATTAATTTGTCATAATTTTGCTTCAAATCCTTCTCAAACATTGTAATTGCGAAGGAATGCCCTGCTATTAAAATTCGATCAAACCAGGTCATGTTTACGTCACGTCTTGGGAGTCAGAGGAGAATTCATTGCATACATAAGACGATGTTGTCTTTAATCGCTTACTATTTATTACAAATATCGAATCCTAATTAAATTCTCGGATTATCCACTACCCGCGTCTTTTCCCGTCATTTTCATCTCAGAAAGTATTGTACGTCTAACTCTTCATAAAGTTTATCAACTTGTACATCAAGCGCTCAATGTTCGCTTGTGACCTTTGACATCACGCGTGCAGAAGTTCCTAATCGTCGGCTGTTGATTAGGGAAACCCTTACATTTTTGTCCTGTATACGCTCCATGAGTATTTTTCGGGGAATCCAGTATTTTTCTAGTAAGATTGGATATCTCTACTTTCCATATATACCAAAATTGCCATACTTTTATTGGAAATAACCACCCAATAAATACTTTTCTGGGAACCCATCTTTAAGATTTCGAGAAACAGGTGCCCAGGAACCCAGCATGGCTTAATCGCCGCAATATAAGTCCTTTAATCGATGCACAATTGTTCAAAGAACAATAATGTCAATCGTAAAGGAATTGGCGGAACTTTAGGCATTTTTCGAAGAGCATCGAAGCCAAGAACAAGAAGCAGAAGGATGGCGGGATGATTGGCGCTTTTGGTCCGGTTTCTGACCCATAATAAGTTACTAAATACAGATCGTCAACCCATGGTTTGGTCTTGTTATCTGAGCGTACTTGTAGTAAGCAGACTTTAGTAATGATCCAATTGGTACCGACAGAACTAATCCGCCTGGTGGCGCTGTAAGAATGTTACATTAAGCTTCGATTGAAGTATCTAAAAAATACATGAGATGTGAGAACTTGAAAAGATTAAGATGAATGGCCCATTTTCTGCACGCGTTTTTATTTATACTGTTGAATTCATCCCCTTTCTTGGGAGAGCCACGGTGGCCCAGTAAGTAAGATGTTGGCTCGCTTCGGATTTAGATGACCTCCCTGACCCCTGTAAAATTATGTTTTCAAACGGCGACGGCCTTGAATAGATGAATTATATTTTACATTTGTAAACCGGCGTAGTTCCTCCTTGTCAGTGTACAGGGCCGAGGGCCCGGCAAGAGACAATGTATAGTTGTTAGAATGGGACGAACAACTGAGGACCCGGGTACACATTGGAGTACATGTAAAGATCCCTTAGCAGTTGGAATTCGTTATAAAAGTAGGTCGCAGTGCCGCTGTCCCGGCAAAATTTACCCCATTGCACATCGTATGGCGTATGTCCATCTTCCTTAGCCCGGAGCAGAACAGTTTGGCGTTAAACCACATTTCAGTTCATTTCATTTCCCTTTCTTGAACCTATTACGAACAAAATAAAACTATACACAAATATTGAAGAAAGTGATCACTCATCGCTCGTCCACACAAGTCCATTCTTTCGGAATTTCAAATGTTTAACGTCCTACTTTTCTGCTCCAACTGGGCTAATGAATACGGGCATACGCCATGCAGTGTGCTATGATGGAAATTATTGCCCGGGCAGCGGCATTATGACCTATTCTTATATCGAATTCCAACTGCCAAGGGATCTTTTACGTGCACGCCAATGTCTTACCCACTTAGCCACCGCGCCTCTCGAAAACGATTTGTGACCATATTTGGAACCAGACTACCAAAGATTCCCTTCAATTATGCTACTTCCGGTGTGTATATCTTAGGGCGTTTCCATTTTCTGTGTGTCCAGTCCAACAAAAATATAATAAGTACAACGCAATAAAATCTCTTTATTTAGGCTTTTTGGTGTCCTGGGACTGCATTTTTATTTACCGAACGCCGGGTGACCTTGAACCAAATATAACTGCAATAAAGAGAGAGAGAGTTTAACGTCCACTCGACACAAACTAGGTCATTTCGGGACTAACATTTATGGTTCAATTTTATTTCAACAATTCAGCACTTCAGCATTGAGAGGAAACCGGAGGACCCAGAGAAAACCCTCGAGGTTTGACGGGCGACCCTACTCCTTGTCACGTACAACCAGGGATTCGAAACCACGCCAGTTGACTCAATGACAGACCTAATGATACAACGCGCATGTGCTAACGATTCGGTCATCACCCTTCACCAAATAAAAGGAATTGGTTAGTATATCGTAAGGGGTATGAATGAGACCATCCTAACAACCACGAAAACATGCTTCTGTGCGCTTGAAGGACAGAATTCGAGTCATCCCCGTCCATCTGGTCTGAAAAAAACATTGACTAACAGATTGTCTATAACCAAAGATAAAAAAAACTGTACACATTACATTTTCAGCAAAGACGACGAACTCATTCTGTTCCACAAGGTTGTCATCTGAAATAACAAACGACAAATATAATTGTTTTGACTGTGCATGGACGTGGTCGCAATACTTGTAAACGTATAACGGTAAAGCGCTGTGATCTTTGGGGTATATTCTATGCTCGGAATAACTTGCGGTCTGAAAGTCGAGGATCGCTTTGAGTATAAACAGGAGAATTTGGGGTTATTCTTCTGAAATTTTTTCTTTAAACCTGTAACAGGTTATTCTTCCAGGGTAGGTTTCTTTATCCATAACAAAACACGATATATTCTGGGATATTCCCATTTTGCGTACATGTAAACATAGACGGTTTATAAGCAAGATAAAGTCCTCGACTTTGGTTATGCTGGGGAAGAAACGTGTACCCAGGGCCTCGGTTTTTCGTCAAAAGATATGACGTAGTTACTCCTCGCAGTGTTCGATTAGACCAATTCTCGATCAGGAGATTTCACGAACCATTGCTTCAGGAATATGCGAGACACCGTGGTTCCAACTTTATTAATGGACATTATATCGTTACGCCAGAGGTAGACCTACTAGTTGCGAGCATATTATTAACCGGTTAATGGGTTATTGGTTCGCTAATATTGCATGGAATGAATAGATTTAGCACGTGACGTTTTAGGGTTTGGGCTGGAATTAATGAGAGAAAGAGAGAAATGGGGTTTAACGTCCACAAACTAGGTCATTTCGGGACTAACGTATGGTTTATGGACAGGCGATCCTACTCACTCCTTGTCATGTACAACTGGGGAATCGAAACGACGCCAGTTGACTTTATGATACAGCGCGCACACACTAACCATTCAGCCATCCAACCCCGCTGGAATTAATAAATCTCGAAGCACAATGACACAAGAGATTGAACGTAGTGTTTTAGAATTTGCAATCTCACCATTAGTATCAATTTTATCAAAATCTGTCTGAAGATCTTTTATATCGACGACGCCATCTTTGTTGTTGTCATAGTGATGGAACTCCGCTGTAAGTACGGCTTTGTTCTCATCCAGTGGTTCATCTTTTAGATATTCATCTAGAGTTATGGTTTTGTCACCTTAAAAAGGAAATGATTGAAAAACCTCAAACGTGCCAAGTATGGTGACTGATAGTGGCCATGTTAAATCTCGCTCTTTTCATAACAAATGAAATGAAATGAAATGAAATGGGGTTTAACGTCTTACTGTTCTGCTCCTAACCTGGGCTAATGAAGACGGGCATACGCCATACAGTGTGCTATGAGGGAAATTTTGCCCGGGCAGCGACGCTACGGCCTTCTCTTATATCGAATTCAAACTGCCAAGGGATCTTTTACGTGCACGCCAATGTGTACACGGGACCTCGGTTTTTCGTTTTCGTCCCATCCGCACGACTAGACAGCTGTCCTTGTCAGGTCCTCCGTTATGCATCACTGACAAGGGGAAACCACGCCGGAAAATCGGGATGAACTTTCTCGACCAATGCAGAGATAGAACACCCGACCTCCAGGCTAGCGAGCCAGCGTCTTACCCACTTAGCCACGTGACCCCCCCCCCTTTGATAACGCGACAACACGACATCACGAAAGTATTGACGCAATCACACGACAGTTTACTCTGTCGTATCATCGTGTTATTTTTGTCATATTTCGGCCATTCCTCGACACTCATCACTCTTTGTAACTAAGGGTACCACTAACTCCAATCTATATTTCATTTCGGTTTTGTTATACTTTCGATGGCCTACACTACATGAAGATCTATTGACGCAATCACACGACACTTTACTCTGTCGTATCATCGTGTTATTTTTGTCATATTTCGGCCATTCCTCGACACTCATCACTCTTTGTTACTAAGGGTACCACTAACTCCAATCTATATTTCATTTCGGTTTTGTTATACTTTCGATGGCCTACACTACATGAAGATCTCACCAGTTCTAGTGGAAGGTCGCGTCAGGGGTCATACGAGAGGCTTTTGACCCCATGACGTCAGACATTGATTAATTATGAAGACAAGTTAATCGAAATTTTGAACTATAAAAAACGAAACGAAATAGGATCTGCATTTTAATCAGATTGCATCCAAAAAATTATAATTGGATAAGTCAACGAACAGAATGGTGATTGCTTAATTTAATTTTAAATCAGGACATAGGTTAATATTCACCATTGGTGTCGTGTGTTAGAAAAAGAGCAGAATATTCTTGAATATCTACAACACCATTTTTATTGGTATCCATAGAAACAAAATTCTCTCTAAAAATTGGTCTCCATTCGTCAATATTGCTGAAAAAAATATTTTGAAATGATAATATAAAGAACATTTAAAGGCTACATAGGATCTAGTAGCTTCAACCTGTGAGGACGTGCTCTACATATTCCTGAAATAATGATTCGAGAAATCCCTGTCTGGGATGGGTTTAATGCCAGGTTCCCACTATAATGATTCGTGCTAGGATTGAAATCGTGGTTTTAATCGTGGAGTAATCTTGGTGATCCTATCAGGTCTTATCATATATTGTGGTCAGTCGCAGCAATCGTATTGATCGTATCGTACCAGATCGCACAACAATAAGAACCACTGCTCTAATCAAACGAAACACTGCGAGGAGTATGGTGATCTATGACGTTTCTCTTAGGGGGGGGGGGGGATTTACAACTGAGAGTAGTCCCTTATGACCGGTTTCCTTCACCTATAAAGCGTTTGTATTTATGACAACCACATTCAGTTGGCCTGTCGCCTTTTTGGCCTTATTCCCATTTTTTTAAAGGCAATTTAATAGTGTAGCGGTTTCACAAGAAACCCAGTTTAACAATGTTGCAAGTACAGGTAAAAGTCAATGTAATAGTGTAGCGGTTTCACACGATACCCAGTTTGTTGCAAGTACAGTGGTAGAAATACCTAATATACAATACATGCACTAAACAAACCAAAATAAACCCAATAATGAGGTATCAAACTTAAACATACATTATGCAAGAGCTAAATCTGCCTATTGCAAGTCTTTATTTAGGTTTAAGATGTCATAGAAATTATTAATTAGACCTTTATTTACACGACAAGCTTAAAATCAACTCTGTATATCCACGGATGGCTTGGATGCAGTTTGGATTTAAACAGCCTCGTCCATTTAAAATTGAATCAATAAATGGCGGACCAAGCTAACGTTTACCGTTACTCGCTGATGTCACAACCGGAAACTGGCGATGAAAAGCCTGCCAAGCGAGGCTACCATAGCCATTGAGCATGTTACTTGATAATCGAGAATATGTGGGTGGAGTTATCGTTTGTCAATCAAACGATCGCCAATTCTCATAGACGGTGAAGACACAATTGATGCCTATTTCTAGTCCAAACTTCTAACAGTGACAATTCCGTTCAAAGTAATTTGACTGAAATTTTCAACATTTTCTTTTTTTATCATCTATTTTCGATTTATTATAGCAAGAATGGTCAACTCTTTTTAAAACTCTTAACTAATGTATAGTTAAAAACGGGAAATATTTAATAAATCAAAAATACTGAACAATTCGGTTGTTGAAAAGCTCGTTAGTCAAGTTTGTGTCAGGTCTTGTTGTTATAAAATATAGGTTTCATAATACAATGAAAACCAGGAACCAAATAGATATATAACGAATAAAGTTTTACTCTGGTCCCTTGTACCAAGTAGCCGAACCAAACTGCCCAATAGGACAGAGACACCTTAATTATAGAACTAAATCTAGACACTTTCAACAGCATCGGGTCAATCGGTTGATGAAATTCAATAAGTCGGTAGGTCTATTTTACTAGAGCTGTGCCTATGGATGCTATTGATTTCTTCCGTTGGGGTGGGGCGGTGTAATAAGTGGGGGGGGGGGGGTCTTGCACGGGAGGGGTGGGGATTGGGTGTTCTTTGATTAGACAAAGTTTGTATACATATATGCCGCAATACCAAATATTTCTTATATATTTTGGTCATTTTGAATTTTAAAAGTGCATAATTTTTTAATTAAGGCGATATGTGTGATACGTAAAGATGATACTTACCTTACTGCCAGGGATATCAGCAACGGTAATAGATAGAACTTCATTCTGAAACTGGAGATAATTCACCCAATCTAATTCAAATACAGATCTATATTTCGTTTCGTTTTTTATACCATGACACCCGTCATGTAAATTCAAGGCCCATCTAAATTGTCCATCTAAAAGCATTGTTATTAATGGAAGGGTATTCGCCAACAAATACACATCTGAATTGAAGATACGGTAGCAAATTAAAGAAGGAACAATTAGGCCTACATGCTTGGAGATTGAAACGTGGGAAAACAACATTCTTTTAAAACAGCTATCGGTTCTAGAATTCTTTTCAAACGATTGTGCCGTGCTTTTCTTTGATCTGCAGCAATCTATGGTCTCTTGTATTTACACAGTCGCAGGAGAACAACAGGACGCTAAACCCCGTTTCATTTCATTTCTGTATTTGCATCACATCCTGAACTTGAGCCTAGAACTTTACATTAAATTTATATTTGGAATTTGTTGGATGGCAAAAATTTCCTTTGCGGGGGCCATTTTACGAGAACCTGTTTATCGTGGGTGCAAAATCTACACCGACAAACTCACCGATTGTACTTCTACTATACTCTGCCGTTCCCTGTGTATTCTACTCTGACGGCAAAAGATCTACTAATCCTAGCATGGGAGTAATTAGCCATACCAGCTAAAGTTACTAATGTTTCTAACGTTTCTGGTCATATGTTAGTAAGTAATTACGTGTGTACGTCGGTTGTAATTTACCCAAGAAGGGGGTGAAAAGTGCACGCCGCAAGCCAAATAAACAAGTAATATTGCGCCAGTCAGTTTAGACGGTAAAGTCAAGCAGATTAAACTAGTCTATTTTCACCCCTGTTTGTTGTTAATAATATTCGTATTGACGAGCTATAACTTACCTTTTTATGTAGCAGAAAATCACAAGTCTGAATGCTCCAAGACAAGGTGTAATATTCTAATGTAAGATTAGGCTATCGTCGCTACGTATTTTATTATTTATCAGATAAGATAAATAGGTAATAATAGATTATTGTTATCTCTAAAGGTTCTTATGTCATCATGTTCAGAGATCGGTAAAAGTCGAATGGCAAAAATATTTCCTTAATTAAAACAAAGACCGAATAGTGTTCTCTGCTCTGGGCATTATTTTATCTTGAAACCGTTATTCACGTTTGTTACAAAACGTTGTTGTTAAAGATGCATTCCTTCGTGTGATATATTTGGACTAAAACATATTATTCAATAATATTGGGCTAATGAAGACGGGCATACGCCATACAGTGTGCTATGAGGGAAATTTTGCCCGGGCAGCGGCGCTACGGCCTACTCTTATATCGAATTCCAACTGCCAAGGGATCTTTTACGTGCACGCCAATGAGTACACGGGCCCTCGGTTTTTGGTCCCATCGGAACGACTAGACAACTGTCCTTGTCAGGCCCTCCGTCCTGCATCACTGTCGAAGCCTAAGAAAATTCCGGGATTATTTTCTGCAAACATTTTCATCCGCCGTTTAATCGCAGTCTACTGGATGTTTATTTCTCTCACCCCTTACCTCACATTTCTTCTTGTATCCGACCCATTGGCGTTTTTCATAGAATCCAGTATTTGTCTAGTAAAATTGGGTGTCCCTAATTTCGATAAATAACAAAATTGTCATACTTTTATTGGTAATAACTAACCAATAAATACTTTTGTTGGAATGCGTATCTATAAACGAAAGTGGTTATATCCGTAGATGTGCTTTTTTTTATATTAGAAAAATTACCATCAGATTTCAACTTTCAAGGGGTCTTTTACATGAACACAACTATTCACAGAATAGGTTCTCATATACTATTACCAAACAGGGGTGTGGTCACCTGTGATTTTGAATGAGTCAACAACCGATGTGGCCACTATTTGACAGTAAATTTATAATTTGTTGTAAAAATACTAAGTCGTATCAAATGGCATTTCTGTATGGAAGGATAACGTTGCCAATATTATTTCAATGTTCACTATACAAACTGCATATGTCAGCAGTTCAATATACGTATTTTAGTTTTACAATTTGCAATTTCCATTGCTCCACAATACCAATGTCACAGTGTTAAAATACAGAATACACTTTTCAATTATACAGTATAATAGTTATTTTGCACATTACACTTCTCCGTTCTGCATTTTGCATAATAGCCAAATGCATAACAGAATTTAGCATATTAGAACATATACATACTCATTTGCATACGGAAAAAAGTCCGGACTAGGACGAAAATTAATAATTTACGCGATCGACCTAGTCAGTAGAAGGTGGCGGTACAGACCTTCGGAAAACGATGAATGCAATGAAATTAAAGGCGTTTCCTACTGTTGTGCTCCAACTGGGATAGTGAAAACGGGCGTACCTTCGGTTGAGATGGTTTTAACTCTAGAATCTTAGTTCCATTTTCTTTCAACCATTCTGGGAACTTTTTATCGACAAATCACTAGTTTATCAATGTTATTTGACGTTAGACTATGAAATTCATTTAAAATCTGGGGGAAAAAACATTTTGATCATTATAGACCTAAAAATATAGAAGCCATCCAATGGTTAAGCCTACTCGAACGAAAATTACAAAACAGCTGGGTGGGGGCATATCTGAAACATTTGGTAGGCTACGAATCGGTGTAATAATACGAAATAATATTGGGAGAACTCGAGGTTTGTAGAAGTTGTATTATTTTAGGCTCTCGCCCCGCAGTGTCTCGCATACTGTACAACCGTTGGCGGAAATATACACCTATCAAGGTGATAACACTTACTGCCGGCTTTTCTCTACCGTGGTCTGTCGAAATATTTCAGAATTGCACATGAAAATGTCTTGTGGACATTGAGAAGTAATTACCCCTACGGCGAGGAGTTTACAATATGAAGACGTTCATAAAATGTAAAATAAAAACTAACTTCATCCTCGTGCAACAGGCATGGGGAATCTTCTTTAATTTGTTGTGAGAGATTATGTCTTGTATTATGGCTTTGCGACGATCAGGAAAGGTCAAGTCCATTCTCATTTTTATTCCAATAAGATCTTGGCGTTGTTTAGTTGATTCATTGATCATCCATATCTTGGCGTTGGTTATAGACCGGAGGCTAAGTGCGGGGGGCGGGGTTCGTAGTGTTTTGATTCTGTTATGCAAGATCTTTTTCGACGTTCCAAATTAAATGTACGGTGCTAAAACCACCTAAAGATAAGTTTTTAGCTTTAGTTTTTATATTTTACGCTGACATTTTATTGCTTTAAATCTTCCTAGTGCAAAAACTGACAATTTGACCTTTTGGCCCCAGGGGGCACAAAGAACAGGTAAATTTAGCAAGCTAACATTTTTATTGAAAGGTTGATTACTTTCGATCATTTTCAGCATGTTTTCGTGATATAAGAATGGCTGCGCATTCCCTTTCAGTGCAAATGACCTCATTTGGCCTTTGACCCCGAATATCTCGAAAACGCCCCAACGGCGGACCGATTACCACCCGGCATTGTATTCTACGCAAAAGTTTACTCATTTGATTGACACCTCTCCGCACTGAGCCTCCAGACTATTAGTTGATTCATTGATCATTCATATCGTGGAGTTGTTTAGTTGATTCATTGATCGTCCATATCTTGGAGTTGTTTAGTTGTTTAGTCAATTCATTGATCATCCATATCTTGGAGTTGTTTAGTTGATTCATTGATCATCTATATCTTGGAGTTTTTTAGTTGATTCATTGATCATCCATATCTTGGAGTTGTTTAGTTGATTCATTGATCATCTATATCTTAGAGTTTTTTAGTTGATTCATTGATCATCCATATCTTTGAGCTGTTTAGTTGATTCATTGATCATCTATATCTTGGAGTTGTTTAGTTGATTCATTGATCATCCATATCTTGGAGCTGTTTAGTTGATTCATTGATCATCCATATCTTGGAGTTGTTTAGTTGATTCATTGATCATCCATATCTTGGAGTTGTTTAGTTGTTTAGTCAATTCATTGATCATCCATATCTTGGAGTTGTTTAGTTGATTCATTGATCATCTATATCTTGGAGTTTTTTAGTTGATTCATTGATCATCCATATCTTGGAGCTGTTTAGTTGATTCATTGATCATCCATATCTTGGAGCTGTTTAGTTGATTCATTGATCATCCATATCTTGGAGTTGTTTAGTTGATTCATTGATCATCCATATCTTGGAGTTGTTTAGTTGATTCATTGATCGTCCATATCTTGGAGTTGTTTAGTTGTTTAGTCAATTCATTGACCATCCATATCTTGGAGTTGTTTAGTTGATTCATTGATCATCCATATCTTGGAGTTGTTTAGTTGATTCATTGATCATCCATATCTTGGAGTTGTTTAGTTGATTCATTGATCGTCCATATCTTGGAGTTGTTTAGTTGTTTAGTCAATTCATTGACCATCCATATCTTGGAGTTGTTTAGTTGATTCATTGATCATCCATATCTTGGAGTTTTTTAGTTGATTCATTGATCATCCATATCTTACCTCTCTGGTATTCAAACCTCAGTAGGATGCTGTTCCTAATAATGATGATGATGATGATGATGATGATGCCGTTACTAGTGCTGTTGGTAATGATGATGCTAATGGTGATGATGATGATGGTGCAGTTACTAGTGCTGTTGGTAATGACGATGCTAATGGTGATAACGATGATGATGCCGTAGTGCTGTTGGTAATGATGATGCTAACGGTGATGATGATGATGCCGTTACTAGTGCTGTTGATAATGATGATGCTAATGGTGATGATGATGATGCCGTTGCTTGTGCTGTTGTTAATGATGATGGAGATTCTGTTACTGCAGATTATTCGACAGCGGAATTATTCTTTTCTTCGCCATAACTTTTTTAACATCGCTGTCACGCCTTTTACGCATGTTGTAAAACTTGTCTGAAAGCATCGTTTTCCATTTTCTCTATAAATGTTTAAGTATAGGTCTACATTTTCAATTTAGTTTTTTTTTTACTTTTGTACGAAATCAATTACTTTTCAATTATTTTCTTGTATCGGGTAGAATAATGTAAACGGATTAGTGATTAATTAAAGAGACAATATGCAACAAAGTAGGTCAAGATAATAGAGGTTCATGAAATAAAGCAAACTTAAAACTTAAATTTAGAGAATATTTCCAATTCAAATAAGTTTTGATGTATAATTAATGGATTGGTTAGCACTGGGGAGTTTTTAAAGAATATGCCTGAGAGTTTAAGTGGGGTATTATAATTATGCTCTTCAAAGTGCCATGGGAACGCAGAACTACACTTTTTCGATATTCGACTGTCTAGGAATGTCATTCAAAGAGACGCGATCTCGGATTTTCATTCCATTCAGTTACGGTTTTCCTCTTCACACCTTCTGACAACAGGAAGTCGAAGTCTGACAAGAGGATTCCAAGGGTCTATCTTTGAGAATATTAAGACCGGACCCAGGACCTCAATACATTCCATGCTGTGAGCCAGCGACTAGCGCCAACGAGCCAAGTATATGTCGTCTCCAACAACTTTAACATTTCCACGACCTTCCTTTGGCCAACATGATCCTATACCTTCCTGAACCGTATGCCCATATTTCAGATAAATAAATAAATAAATAAATACCACAACAGCATCTTTACATCCATAAGTTTGCAAATCTTACAAGGTACGGCGACAGTAAAGCGTCGATTGCATCTCTGTAATGGAAAGGTGTTGGATAGCTCGAATAAAAAAAAATATATGCATAAAGGAGATCAGTAAACATCGATAGTTTCTTTTCGAAGAATAATAGGATGGCTTGTGTCGAAAGCTTAACATTTCATGATTTTGTTTGTGCAATTTGAGAATACCATAGGCCTATTATATACATAACTTATTTAATAGAATACGATTCATAATTAATATAATATCTTACAATGTATATCTTGTTATTTGATTGTACAACGATTTCATTAAGGCAATAGTCAGTGCTGGATTTAGAACCTCTTTAAATGTAAGAGACTCTTGAAGACGAAGTCGAAAATCCGGATGAACTTTCTCGGCCAATGCAGGGATCGAACACCCGACCTAGCCTGGAGGTCGGGTGTTTGATTCCTGCATTGGCCGAGAAAGTTCATCCAGATTTTCCGGCGTGGTTCCCCCTTGTCAGTGATGCAGGACGGAGGGCCTGGCAAGGACAGCTGTCTAGTCCTTCGGGTGAGACGGAAAACCGAGGTCCCGTGTATACATTGGAATGCACGTAAAAGATCCCTTGGCAGTTGGAATTCGATATAAGAGTAGGCGATAGTGCAGCTGCCCAGACAAAATTTCCCTCATAGCACACTGTATGGCGTATGCCCATCTTCATTAGCCCAGCATAGGAGCAGAACAGTAGAACGTTAAACCCCATTTCATTTCATTTCCAAAGGTTTCAGATTGGACTTTAAACCTTGATGACCATCGCCTGTCAGGTATGTTGCCTTCCTCGCAGTCCTCAGTTGAACTATTTCTGTTTAGGATACCATTTGAACTCAGTATAATTTCGGGTAGATCACCATTTTCCATATCAAAGTAATCATTATAAGCCTAATCATATATACTGTTGTAGTATAATTTCACCGTTATCAGGTATGGCAAACCGTTTATAGATAGCTGATTGTAGTTCATTTGCTTCATTTAATTTGATTATTTTGCGTTGTTCACTGTAAATAATAAATAACTTCAACATCTATACAAAAATATCAACATATTATGTAGCTATAAAATTTAACATACAAAACATAAAATCAATAAAGCCGATATGTAACAATCTTGTACAAATGTATAATACATTTATTTTATATATATTTTCATCCACACACACACACACGCGCGCGCGCATCATGTGTATATTTCTATTATTCTATTGTTGTTGTTTTCTTGTATCTTTTTTATTAGGCCTACGGGCAGGAAAGGTCAGAGAACTTTGTCCGTCCAGAACACCTTGCTGCAGGGTATATGTCTAAAAGTTAAGAAGGCCCACTGCACTGCAGATTTGGTCAAAGGTCACGAGATGCAAAACAGGGCTAGCGGTAACCCTAAACCTAGCTCTAACTCCTACCCTAGAATCTCGTCAACAATCACGTGCCCTAATCCCTTTTTAAATCTCGCGACCTTAACTTCTAGACTTAACCCTTGCCATAGGCAGTCATACAAAGTAATCACTCTTCTATACACACTATCTCTTTCTAAACCAGTGCGATAACGTTTCCGAATGTATCCGATTCAATAGGTCGGAACTCTATAGAGTAACTAAACCAACCAGCATTAAGCATCCTTACACTTTTCTTAGTAATTTGCACCAATCTCTCTATGCAATCTTGGTCGACAATGATTGCTTTCTCGCTGAAGATTTGGCTACATAAAATAAAACTATAGACTTCCTCGAAAGTAAATCTGTTGCGATCCAACGCAAATATGAGAATATAATTGAGTCATGTTTAGTTAACAGATTAAAACCGTCCATAACAGAACGTGCGTGCAATGTTCGAAAACAAATGGTCGATTGTCATTGGTAGAATAATATCCGGTTATCAGTGAATCATATAATGGAAATCAACTAAACTATCGTGGCCTGCTATTCACCGACAAGATCCCACAAGAACGTTTGCTTGGGGTCAATAGCGCCCACAAGTGTAGTAAAAATTGCCCGCCAAGGATAGCCATTACATTTAATACACCACACCTTGTGAGACTAAGCAACAATATACATTCTGATTCTCGTCAGTAAGTCGTTTTTTTTATAAGTAATATACATAAATATATATAGAGGGAAATGGTGATTAACAAGGTCAGCTCGGGGCTAACATATATGGGTCTTTAGCAGTGGGAGGAAACCGGAGGACCCTACTCCTTATCGTGCAAAGAGAGAAAGAGAGAGAAATGGGGTTTAACGTCCACTCGACACAAACATGGTTCAATTTTATTTAATGATTCGCTGGCGCGTAGCAGTCTTTAGCAGTGGGAGGAAACCTGAGAACCAGGAGAAAACCCACGAGGTTGGGTAGGCGACCCTACTCTTTGTCACGTACAAGCGGGGAATCGAAACCACGCCAGTTGACTCAATGACAGACTTTATGATACAGCGCGTGCACGCTAATTACCATTCGCGTGGTTTCGATTCCACTCTTGTACGTGACAGGCAGTGGGATCGCCTGTTCGTGAGTTTTATTCGGGTCCTCCCACTGCTAAAGACCCCTAAGCGCAAGTGAATTATTGAAATAAAATTAAACCATATGTTAGTCCCGAAATGACCTAGTTTGTGTCCAATGGACGTTAAACCACATTTCTCTATGTAATAAACAATTAGATTGTTAGTGTAATACACACAGACCAATATATAGAGCAGTGATTCTCAACCTGTGTGCCGCGAGATCTTCCTAAGTGTGCCGTGAAATTTTGAACGGCACACTAAGAAAACCACGTGATCCCAATTGAGTATTCACTACTGGTGTCTACTGATAAGTTCATAGCTTTATTTAGTTTGAGTCATTCTATGTGTCTATGACTAGTCTCTGTCTACGGTTGTATTCCGCCTGACTTACAACAACGATTTTATTTTGCAAATTTCAAATTCCAAATAATTTTGATATATATATTTAGCCAGGTGTGCCGCTATTTTTTTTCGTGTGTTTCAGGTGTACCATTTTTATATATCATACTAATTTTAAATAACACAGTGTATGAAACGATCTTCGTTATATTTTCTTAAATTGTCGTCCCCAACACAACGATTGGTGTAGAACAGTATAGGATTTAAAACGCCATTTCATTTCTCCAAATTGACGACATGATGACATTAATTAGCACATCTCCATAACTTTGTTTATTGGAGCGTATAGGCCAAATACAGATTGTGTTATTGGGCGGGTCAAGTTATGATATAAACAAATGGAAATGGTGTTTAATAACGTTCTACCTTCATGCACTAATTGCTAATGACAACTTAGATCCACGGGTGTTGACCACTTAAATTATTTACCGCTTAAGATACAAAGACCAATATCCTTTTATAATTAATTGTTATATGTATATAAACCTTTGATATTGCAAAGAGAGAGAGAAATGGGGTTTAACGTCCACTCGACACAAACTAGGTCATTTCGGGACTAACATGTGGTTTAATTTTTTTTTATTTCAATAATTCGCTTGCGCGTAGGGGTCTTTAGCAGTGGGAGGAAACCGAAGGACCCGGAGAAAACCCACGAGGTTGGACAGGCGACCCTACTCCTTGTCACGTAAAACCGGGAATCGAAACCTCGCCAGTTGACTCAATGACAGACCGTATGATACAGCGCGCGCGTGCTAACCATTCGGCCATCCATCCCCCCTTTGATATTGCAGTATAATATATCCGATTGTTTATATTATATAATCGTATTTTATGTATTATAGGCAAATGTGAATACATGTTAAATTAAATCTTCAAACGTATGTAGGCCTATATTGCACTGTAGGATATTTACTTTCATGCTTATATGAGTGTACATATATAATATTTAGTAAATAAACTTTAAAAACAAAACAAACAAAAAGTAATGAAGATGGTAAAAATATGCAATAATATTTAAGGGTTAGTGCTAAGTACTAAATGATAAGGCCAGCTCAATATTTAGTCATAGTCACGAGATGTAAACAGGGCTAGCGCTAACCCTGGACCTAGCCCCAAAGCTTACCCTAACCCTAACTTACAATCTCGTCAACAATCACGTGCTCTATCCTTATTTACACCTCAACGACCTTGACAATTGAGCCGCAATAAAAGACACCGGAGTCAAATGACCCCAGATGGAAATCAGAAAGAAGTTATAGTAGGCTAATTAATACGATGGGTATATTTAAATTTGTTCTACCAGAATGCATTAGAGTGTGGGATGATCTAGTGTTCTAGATTGTCGCGCTTCGAGCTTTAGCTGATTGGTTCAATGGCGGCGCAAAGGGGTGGGTGGGTGGGGCATTCTTACCGAAACCATCCTATTGTAAACCTACTATAAACAATAACACGTTAACCACTTCAGATGTGCATTTTATAGTTTCGTCGCGGCGAGAATATGTATTCACTTTGATTCGCTCACTCCGTTCGTTTGACACCTCCCTCTCTGTTGGGATAAGCTAGTGTTTTGTCGACAGACAGTATCTGGTTAGCTCTACTATCTCGTCGACCAGTGTCGGAAATACTGCCAGACTGCATTTCCGGCAATCTATTTCTTAAAATATCGTCGCGAAAATATTCATTCACCTTGATTCACTCACTCGGTTCGTTTGACACGTTCCTCTCTAATCGGATAAACTAGTGATTTGTCGTCAGACGGTATCTGGTAAGCTCTATTTATCCTAACGATTGCATTTCTGCCAGTTAATTTTTCAAAAATTTCTGGGGACGCCGCCCCCCCCCCCCCCCCGCCCCCCCCCCCCGCCCCGATACCCCTAGTTGAAACTCGCGCCTTTGCCCCATTATCCTTTGACTTTGCGCCGCCACTGGGTCGGTTACTTCAGGCATGCGGTCGTGGTTTCAATCCCTAGTGTGAGCGCATGTGGCTTGGAGATAGGGGCGCCTTTTCAACCTAGTGAGGATTATTCCGGGTAATATAATAAATGAAATGAAATGGGGTTTAACGTCCTACTGTTCTGCTCCTATACTGGGCTAATGAAGACGGGCATACAGTGTGCTATGAGGGAAATTTTGCCCGGACAGCGGCACTATCGCCTACTCCTATATCGAATTCCAACTGCCAAGGGATCTTTTACGTGCATTTCAATGTATACACGGGACCTCGGTTTTTCGTCTCATCCGAAGGACTAGACAGCTGTCCTTGTCAGGCCCTCCGTTCTGCACCACTGACAAGGAGAAACCACGTCGGAAAATCCCAATGAACTTTCTCGGCCAATGCAGGGATCGAACACCCGACCTCCAGGCTAGCGAGCCAGCGTCTTAACCAACTAGCCACCGTGGCTCCGGTAATATAATAAGATAGGCCTAATACAAATCAGGCCCGTAGCCAGCTTGCTAGCTTCGGAGGGGCAGTGAAGTTTTTAGGGGGGGCACACCCGGCACAGTCTACGGTAGGTATTTTAGAGCTATGGTCGGCAATTTTTGCCCCCCCCCCCCGAAAAAAAATTGCCGACCCTGGCTGCGGGCCTGATACAAATGGAAATAAAACAAACCTGTATGTGATATCACCCTCGGTGGAAGCGGACGCTAAACACTAAGAACAACAACACAATGTATGATACCGCAGTCCAATTGCTACACTTGGCAAACTTCAGCAGATTCCAGTAGCCTACACTACATCTAGCCTCGGCTGTATGACGAAGTCCGCCATTGGAACTACTTTCAAGTTCCCGGATTACCAACGGCGTTGCCCATGACGACGCCTTTGAAGAATGTTTTATCATACAAAATCAAAGTCTGAAGCTGTTTTACTTTCAAGTTTATCCGTTTTTCTTCAAACAAGGACAACTTTGCACTGACAATTCTACAGACTCTGTGAACGACGTAATTTTAAGAACTTGATTTTAGAAGCGGCAAGTTTTCCTAATAAGTAAACCGGTGCCGCATCGCGTTCCTTTACGTGCACGCCAATGTGTGTACGCGAGACCTCATCTTCCCGTACCTTCTGAACGATTCTGGGAAAGAGATAGGGCCTAACTTTATGTAGGGAGAGAGAGAAATGGTGTTTAACGTCCACTCGACGTAGGGGTCCTTAGCAGTGGGAGGAAACCCACAAGGTTGGACAGGCGACCCTACTCCTTGTCACGTACAACCGGGGAATCGAAACCCCGCCAGTTACTTTATGTAGGAATAATTCTTGGGATTAAAAGCCTGCGGTTTACAATGTTATAACAGAAATGAAATGGGGTTTAGCGTCCTACTGTTCTGCTCCGATTTGGGCGAATGAAGACGGGCGTACGCCATACAGTGTGTTATGAGGGAAATTTTGCCCGGGAAGTAGCACTATGGCGGGCCTGCTCTTATATCGAATTCCAACTGCCAAGGGATCTTTTACGTGCATTCCAATGTATACATACGGACCCTCGGTTTTTCGACCCATCCGAAAGACCAGACAACTGTGCTTGTCAGGCCCTCCGTCCTGCACAACTGACAAGGGGAAACCACGTCGGAAAATCCCGATGAACTTTCTCGGTCTATGCAGGGATCGAAATAGTATTGTTATATTATCCTCATCAATTTATTTGTCAATTGTGCATAAACTTGTTAAATATCCCTATTCTTCATTGATCTACCTATCTATCAGCGCATTTAGGATACTCGTAGTGCGTTCCCAAACTGTTCCTGACTGTCGGAACAGCACTTCGGATGCAATGCCGGGACGTTGAGGATAAGCTTAGGGGCGTGGCCGATCATTTCGTGGGTTACAAAATAATTATCATCAAGAAATTTGTTCGTCTTCCCTCGCCTGTCTGGTCAGTTATATCTCATAAAATTCAACCATATCATGCCTTAATGATGTTTAATTGTCTGTTTAATTGCCTTTATATATATAGGCTACCTATATGCCTATGTTCAGCACAAAAAAACAATTTTCATACTAATTGAGTTGCCATTAGGCTATTTCATATCCCTACTTTATCCTATAAAAGGGAAATGGTATTATTTGCGTTTATCCAGATATAAAGAGCTAGAATAAATATTTATTTGGTTCGCTCTACTGGGTTTTCCTTCTTTTCTTACATCTCTGGGAGATATTATAGGCTAATAACCTTGGACCTTACAAGGTTCACGCTAATACCTACGCCACTGACACCAACCCAAATGCCTATATTGCATGATCAACATTGCAGAAAAGAGAATATCACACTTTAAATGTAACAAGTAATAAATTTCACTTTTAAGTCTACTTTTCAGTGAGTTTTTTTTTTTCTCGAAATGATCACTAGAAAACGTCAAAAATATGTTTGCCCTCCGAAGACTGTGCACTTTAGGCCCTACAGTTCCCTTTTATTTGCAAAAATCCTGTATTCCTATCCCAGTTAAATATATAATTTGGGTGATTACACAAATAGACCCCTGTCGTTATACGCATGTTCCAAAACTATATTTTAAAAAACAATAACCCTCCCTGAGACAATGTTTTGCTATGCTACATCCCTTTCCTGAGAGAGCAAACACTAGAATACGAAAGCGCGGGAAATTTTGGTCCACTGAATAGCTGACTGAGCATGCGCAGTACAATGGTGTATTTTGATGGCGGCCTCCAATGAAGGAAGGGAACAGGTACATTGAACACTTTGCTTCTCAGCTTTCTGTCTTTTCTAGATATCCAAGTTTTATTCGAGGCAATTCATGTCATAATAGAGCAACGGGCTCTTATCCCATTTATTCCAAATAGAAAGATGGAAGCTAGCACAACGTAAAAGCCTTTGTCAAAGCATTCCGCGTGAATTAAAAATCGTCTGGCTGGGCGGAGAGAGGAAGTAGTGGTGTCGGCCGAAAGTGTGTCAACAACAACAGTCACTCAGAAAGGACTTGGCTTTCCAGAAGTGTTGTACGATCGTTTACAACAGTATAGCAAACATATCACTTATTCATTGCAATGTCAATCTTGACAAATAAATTGAAATGTCACAGTCCCGATTCATATTTCGTAAATTTGCTCGAGTTTGTGTTTGTTGAGAAGCGATTCGGCACTCGATGCAGTGAAGAGGAGAGGTTGCAATGTGCTAATATGATGGTGCTCAATTGAGGTCATTTGTCATTCTCATAACCTATTGATTAAAATCATTATTTATGAATTGAAAATAATATTTTATGATTAGAATTAAGAAAGGCTGCCAATTAATGTGATGTAAAATTAATTGTTCTACTTCTAACAGGATAAGTTTGTAGAGTGTAAGCAGTGGAAAAGAATCAAATGTTTTGGCATCAAAACTGATACTGATGAGTTCCAAATTGATATATAGGCCTATTCATCTCCAGCTCAGAAACGGTTTAACAAATACTTGAAGACAGTAGGTCACTAAAACACCTCAAATGAATCATCCACTTTTCCAAAACAAATCAAGACATCATAAATCTACCAAATCAATTTTTTTCCCAAATCAGAGGTCCTTTATCTTTTTAACTGTCTAGTGCAGTGATTCTCAACCAGTGTGCTGCAAGGTCTTAAGTGTGCCGCGAAATTTTGAATGGCACACTAAGAAAATGTGCAAAACCATGTGATCCCAATTGAGTGTTCACTGCTGTCTGATAAGTTCATGGCTGTGTTTTTCTTTATTTAGTTTGAGTCATTCTATATGTCTATGTCACATGGCATCGTTAGCCTTCGATATTTACTGGATTACAAATCCATTAATGATTAAATCAAAAAAAAGATAATCAAGATTATGTTTTTATCGTATTGATTAAAGAAATGATGATCGAGGCTAGACCTAAAATACAATCACTAAATTCTTGATTCAGGGTGGATCAATTTGACTGAAATTTTCAGTAAATTCCCTTTACATTATCTAGTTTTTAACTATTGTAGTGAGAACTGTCAGCTCTTTATCTAATCTCCCATAATGTATCTATAATAAGGTTATCTTGACAGAAAAGAGTTATGAATTTTAAGAGCAAAACTTCGTAATGTTATTACAGTTTTTCTCTGGGTCCCTATTAATTTTTCTGGAGCCGAAGTGGTTAAGTGCGCAAGAAGCTGGTTCGTTAGCCGAGAAAGTTAATAGGGATTTTCTGCTGTTTTCCCCTTGTGGTGCAGGACGGAGGGTCTGACAAAGACAGCTGTCTAGTAATTCGGATGGGATGGAAAAAAACAGTCTTCTGTACACATTGGCGTGCATGTAAAAGATAGCACGCCAGTGTCAAAGCAAAATTTCAATCGTATGCCCGTCTTAGCCCAGTTGGAGCAGAATTGTATGACGTTAAACCCCATTTCATTTCATTAATTTTCCTATTACCGGTGTTATTGAGTCAACTGGCGTGGTTTGTTTCCCCGGTTGTACGTTACAAGGATTAGGGTCACCTGTCCAACGTCGGGGGGGGTTTTCTCTTGGTCCTCTGGTTTCCTTCCACTGCTAGTGCTAAAGACCCCTACGCACAATCAAATTACTGAAAGAGAATTGAACCATGTTAGTCCCAAAATGACCTAGTTTGTGTGAAGTGGACATTAAACCCCATCTCTCTCTCTCGGGTATATTATTGCCAAAACTATATTTATTTGTAATACTTTTATGTTTTACCATGACAAATTATGTATATTATAATGTAGAATTTCATTTGCAATTTTAGTTGTTAAATTTTAAGATTAAGTGTAAAACTGAGTTGTTACTGTAGTTCATATCAAAGTATAAATCTTTTACTGAGTGATTAAAAAACTAATATTTGATCTAATTTCTGGTCTGCAATGTTTTGATTAATTTGTGCATAAATATTGTGTAATATTTGTCGTCCACACTCTCCCACTGCTATACATTTAATTAAACCTAGGCCAATATATTGGAGTTGTTATTGGTGCATTATGTAACAGCTAACTCTGCCTATTATTACAGGTTTTTATTTTGGCTTCAAATGTTATATCGGATGACACAGATGTAAATGTATTAAAATACAATTGCCATAAAAATGATTTAATTTAAAAATGGAGAAGCGATAATAAATGCTACGATAATAAACAATCTGTCACAACTTCAAACAGTGGTAACTAAGCTCAGAAAAAACGTGATTTAAATGAAATGTTCTATATTAATTTTGGACAGGCCTGGAAATAACGGTTGTAGATGTACCTGACATAATGTCAGGCACTAATGAAATAGTACCTGACATTTTCAACTTAGTGCTGGACATGTATTAATAATATCAATAAAAAAGACAAATCATTGTCGGACAAAATGACAGGTGCCTTATTTCCAGGCGTTATTTTGGATTATCTATTGTGAAACTAGAGCAAGAATGTTCAGCTCAATATTTAAACATACATTATGCAAGAGCTAAATCTACCTATTGTGAGTCTTTCTTTAGGTCTGAAATGTTTTCTAACTTATTAATTAGACACAAGATACAATTTTATGGATACACAATTACTGAGTTTGATATTAAGCGACGTTTCGACGCGGATACACTCGTCTTTATCAAGCAAATGATACAGTAGGCTTAGGTTCGTTTTCGGCTATCTTACATTACATCAAGAGACTTTTTAATGACAGCAATAAAATATTCTAATGAGACCGAAATGAAATGAGGTTTAACGTCCGAAAACGAACCTAAGCATACTTTATCATTTACTTGATAAAGATGAGAGTATCCTCGTCGAAACGTCATCAATATCAAACTCAGTAATCGTGTATCCATAAAATTGTATCTTGTGTTAATATGTTCAATTACTAAATGCCAATCAAAGAAGATATAAATTAGACATTTATTAATGAAACAAGACCATAACAACTCTCGATGACTTCGGTAGGCTGTGATGTTTATTTATTGGATTAGGTTCCGATTTGCTGTCCATTCGTGATTTAATCATGAAAAGGATAATCGAGACTATGTTTTTTATCGTACCGACTTTAGTAATGATTGATGACTGAGGCTAGGCTGAAAATTCAATCGCTAAATTCTCGGCTCAGAGTGGATCAGTTTGACTGAATTTTTCAGCAATTTCCCTTTACATTATCTAGTTTTTAACTATTATAGTGAGAACTTCGAGCTATTTATCTAATCTCCCATAATGTATCTTTAAATCTTACATAATGTATCTTAAAGAAAAGTCCTGTTTGGTCACTCGTGTAAAAAGATTTTGAAAGGTAGGATGTGCATGATATTTGGATGCAAAGCCTTCTTAAAAATAGTTATTATTATAAAGGATTTTTTAAAAGTAGCTTGTGACCTAGTTTCTTTCCACTATATTAATATCACATACATGTAAGTATATACATAATTATGTCTTTTGTCAGGACTTTCTTTTTACTGTGCATGTATTGCAACCTTATAATACACTGTACCTGTAGTTTTTTAAAAAAATCAAAACAATTCAACCATTTTGAATTGGTTGACTGATAAATTTGGAGTGGCAATAATTATGACAGAATAAAACAAACCGATCTCATAACTCTGATCCTCATGGATCTATCCTGGCTACCAGTTATTTAAAGAACTGTCTTCATTTTGACTTTGGTCCGCCATTTTGTTTAAGAAGAAAATTTTAACCAATTATATGTACTGTCCTTCCTGTAGGTAGCGATAGTCTGTTAAAAGCCTTAACAACTTCGGGCCTTCTAAGTATTCTATGTGGAATTTCATGAAAGAATTTTCAGCCATGACATGCATTGGGCCTTCTAAATCTTCTATGTGGAATTTCATAAAAGAATTTTCGGCCATGACATACATTGGACCTTCTTAATATACTATGTGGAATTTCATAAAAGAATATTCAACCATGACATACATGTATTCTATCTGTAATTTCATGGAAATTTTGTTAAATTTTAAAGTCCATTGATTGCATTGGTTATTTTTAGTGACTTGCTTGTATATTCTGCAGCACAAGGAAACCGTGTTGCATTAGTGAACAAGACGGGGGGGGGGGGGGGTATTGGATGGCCGAATGGTTAGCATGTGCGCGCTGTATCGTAAGGTCTGTCATTGAGTCAACTGGCATGGTTTCGATTCCCAAAGTTTTACATGACAAGGAGTAGGGTTGCCTGTCCAACCTCGTGGGTTTTCTTCAGGTCCTCTGGTTTCCTCCCACTGATAAAGACCCCTACGTGCAAGTGAATTACTGAAATAAAATTGAACCATGTGTTAGTCCTAATATGACCTAGTTTGTGTTGAGTGGACGTTAAACCCTATTTCTCTCTCTTTCTGTAAGTACCAGGGTTTTTTTTATTTAGAAGTGATGTCTGGCTGAGAAATGATTGTTTTTGTACCAATGACAAATAATCCACAGTCCCATTTTTGTCATGGATTTCATTTCCCCTGTGGTCTTTGAGAACAATCTTCCAAGGTCACTCTTGCAGGGTTGTCAAGTAAAGTATGTCTAGTTGTTCAGAAGGGACAAAAAAAATAAAGGCCAGTCCATTGATATACATGTAATTGAGCAGTGAGACATTAAATCCAATTGCACACATAGGCATGGAAATAAAATTAACAAATATATATCTCTTTCTCTTAATGACCGATATATTGTAAGATATTAGTATGGCCAGGTAGTATTTAAATAAACACATTCACCCAATATTAAGGGGTAGACTTACACCATAACTGGGCACCCAAGATGGATTATCTAAAGTAAGGGGATCCATAAACCCGAGGTGATATTAGTACCAGTTAAAATTTTCAGGTCTTAAAAAGTACCATTTAAGTCAGAGTTTTCAGGCATGTAGAACTGTCTAAACATTAGTTTTACAGACTAAATGTAAATGCTTTGATTACAGCCCTTTGATGTACAAGTGATTTAATCCAAGAAAAATATAGCAAAATGGTATATCTTTAAATGACACCATTTTTACTTATCTGAAGGCTTCTTTCAGAAACAGGGACTGTTGGATGGACGAATGGTTAGCGTGTGTGTGTTGTATCATAAGGTCTGTCATCAAGTCAACTGGCTTGGTGTCAATTCCCCTGTTGTACATGACAAGGGGTAGGGGGCGCCTGTCCAACCTCGTGGGTTTTCCCCCGGATCCGCCTGTTTTTCTCCCACTGCTCAAGACCCCCACCGGCAAGCAAGTTATTGAAATAAAACCTTATGTTAGTCCCAAAATGACCTAGTTTGTGTCCAGTGGACATTAAATCCCATTTCTCATTTAAAATAGCTGTTCCTATTAGAGGATGGGGGTTGGATGGCCGAATGGTTAGCATGCGCGCGCTGTATCATGAGACCTGTCATCGAGTCAACTGCCGTGGTTTCGAATCCCCGGTTGTACGTGACAAGGAGTAGGGTTGCCTGTCCAACCTCGTGAGTTTTCTCTGGGTCCTCCGGTTTCCTCCCACTGCTAAAGACCCCTACACTCAAGCGAATTATTGAAATAAAAATTAAACCATATGTTAGTCCCAAAATGACCTAGTTTGTGTCGAGTGGACGTTATACCCTATCTCTCTCTCTCTCAGTATTGTATAAAGTGTTGTCTAGTCTAGGCTGTTGTATCATATATGTATATATTATGCAATGTCAGTCTATAAATTTTTCATTATATCTAGGTCATTTGTTATCCTTTATTTAACTCCTGTTACAAAATCTAAGCTTGTATTGATACTGTTGATTGATTCCTGCGGAAAGGCTGCACTGTTTATCTGTTCTGGAAGATTTTACAAGATTACATCTAAAATAATGGCTTATTTATATTTTCTATCTTGGTTAAATCTGGCTGTGCATTTAAAATGATCTGTACCTTGACATGAAATATGTAGGCTTTTGATTGATGAATGTATAACTAATGCTTGTTGTAGATTCTTATGTTTAAAGAATGTGGAGGCTTCTTTCTTGTTCTTGAAAACAAAGTATTATTGGGTGAATGAATTGAAATATGTACATACAGGTCTTATGTGTTTGTGACAAAAAAAATTGTCTTATTAATTGAACAAGTAATGACAAGCAAGCAAATCAAATAAAGCAATGACCCAAAACCCTTCCTCGAGCAGATTGTGTAGTTGAGTCAGTCTAGTAGAGCAACTTGAAGCTTACAGTAGAAATAGATTCTAGCTCACTCATGATAAGAGCAAGAGACCATGCTCTTACAATATTTATACTTACTCCCTACCCTTAAAATAATACTTGTGCAGTCATTGATTGTCCTTTGACAAAGATTTCAAGAATTGTTGGCAAAAGGTGTTCACTGGCAGATCTTATGAAAGGCACAGGGTACATGTACATACATGTATGTTTAGCTTTTCTGGAACTTCTGGCCCCAAGTTCACAAAGCATTCTCAGACTTGCGTTGAGAATTTACTCAACTTTCAATTACTGTTTATAAGAAATAACTTTGATCCAGAAACACAAAAAATTGCACATAGTTTCTTATTAGGGTATTTGATACATTAACACAACAACAGTTTTAATAATGGGCTATATTTTAGTTACAATAAGGCGAAAAATTTTGACTAGATTCTTGACTTAAGTCTGAGAATGCTTTGTGAACTCGTGTCACTGTCCAATTAAGAGATTTTAATAAGAGTAAATGACTATGTATTCTTCTGTAGTGTTTACTCCACTACATTTGATAAAAGCATACCTGTTGTATATTATACTAGTTGTATCTTTGATAATACAGGTTGTTTTTTTTAGTGACATCCTAAAAAAGGCAGTCAGAGTGTGCTTACCCTTTTAGGAACACCTGATACCACTCTCAGTTCCAAGGCACATTTGAGTATAATTTAATTAAAAATGCATTCAAATAAACAGCAAAGATTAAACTGTAGAGGAATTCAAAATCATGAGTTACATATATATTAAGAAATGTCATTTGTTTGTTGAATTGATTAAGAAGTAGATTATTTAGCTGTATCTTTGTGATTTAAAGGAATTTTTTTTTATTGTTTTTGTAGTATAACTTTTAAGTATGACTGAGTACTGCGGGCAATGAACAAGGCTTATTTGTATTTTCCTCATGGAATGTGTACACTTCCTTTTATAATGTATTATGTAAGAGCTAAATCTGCCAAATGCAGATCTTTCAAAAAAACACAACACAAATTATATGGAATACAATCACTGGTTTATACACATATAGCACGACGTTTCGACAAGTATTCTCTTATCGTTATCAAGTACAAATGATAAATTAGCAAACTAAAAGGTAATATTTATCGAAATGTTGTGCTATATGTGTATAAACCTGTGATTGTATTCAATATAAATTGTTTTGTGTTTTTTTAATGTGCTCAATTGCTAAATGCCACTCAAGGATTGCAGATCTTTCGTTTGGTTTCAAAGTAGGTCATTAATTAGTTAGACATTTATTCACATGCCTGGCCCTTAATCAACTCTTGACCATCGGATGTTTTAAATTTTCAACGGATTTAAACTCTATTATTGGCAGTTAATAATTGAATTAAAAAATGGATAGTCAAGACTTTTCTTATTATCGTAGCAATGACAATCCAAACTACACTGTTTGTCAAACTGCCATAACTTCACTCAGAATGAAGACTTTTGACTCAAATTTTAAACATGTTCCATTTCCAATATTTATATGTTTAATATGATGAGTACTGTCAGCTCTTTATCTAAATTTTATACATAATGCATCTGTAATGCAATACCGGTAATAAAGTGTATAGATAGCTTACTGTGTGAACCATCGTAAATTTTAAACGGATTTCTTCAATTAATGAATTATGAACAAACTACTTAACTTTGGTTATTATAAACTTGCCTGTGTGTTTGTAATGAACTCCCGTTCGATAAAATCCATTGCACAACTAATTATCACAACGATGAGAACAAGTTCTCTCTTGAAAAATTTGAAAATTTACTTGTAATTTCGACAGAGTCGATATCAACAATGTCTTCGTGACGTATTGGTCGAATCCAATATACCTGTTGCGGGGGTTGGTTAACATTGAAAGATAGTTTGACAGCGCGATCATTTTGATCGTATATGGGTTTGGGCGACGAAAAATATCAATTGAAGGCAATTACATAGGAGATTATATGGAAACCATTGATCGCCAGTCTATCAAATTTTTTTCACAATTAAAATATCACTGATTGCACGGATACTCGTAAAAATAAAGTCATGTATAAACTATAAATATCCTATCTTCTTTATGTTATAAATAATTTAACAAGGATCATGAAGCTTACCTCCGAATTCTCTGAGTGTAATTTTAATTTTATACGCATTCTTTCGATCGAATAATAACCGCTTCAGTAACATCTTTAAGCGTGTTGCGGCAGCCCTCAGCGTGTCTATTGGGTGCCTGGGTGGGTATATAATGCTACTAAGCCCGTATGACCCCGTAAGAAGCGGAACATTAATTCTCGATTCGACAATTTTGACCGAAGTGTGATAAAGCCCGTAAAACGAATGTATAGTTGTGTTTGTGCGGCATGCGTGTTCAAAAGTAAATAATCCCATCCGAGTCGCTAATCAAATAATTAGAACAAAATATTTCAAAAAGTAAAGCTATAAAATTTGCAGAGATTTTACTAGAATGTAAAAGACGGTAACTAAATACAGGAATGCGGGTAGTTATGTGTGCGAACGCTCAAACTCAATGCCAATTGTCGTAGGTATCCAGACCACTCGGACCAAAGACTACTCGGAGTAAGACCAGTCGGACCAAAACAAGACCAGTCGGACCAATTAAATTATATTATAAGGCTAGACAATATGCTATTTATTTATTTTTAAATCACAATTAAATCTAAATATATTTAGAGCTGTTTAGTTCAATTTTGTGTACGGAAAATAAATCGGACCAAAGACTACTCGGAGTAAGACCAGTCGGACCAAAACAAGACCAGTCGGACCAATTAAATTATATTATAAGGCTAGACAATATGCTATTTATTTATTTTTAAATCACAATTAAATCTAAATATATTTAGAGCTGTTTAGTTCAATTTTGTGTACGGAAAATAAATCAACGATTAGTTTTATAATTAATTAATAATGGTGCCAAAAAAAAATATCAATCTAATTTTTCTTTACTCTTGCAATGAGACTCGGTATGTCCAGACTTTTGACAGTTTCTACATATACGGGTATACTGTTCTTGTCTGATAGCCTAATTTTACTTTTTCCACATTCGCGGTATCCCCAGTGGTTTCATTCCGTTCTACCCCACTAACCCCTGGGTTACTATATATGGGGGGGAGACACGTTTTCAAGTTAATCCGCCCTTGATGCGTTAATATAAACAGCACATAATAATACGAAGACCGGACTTTTATATGCCCCTTTTTAAACGTGACTACAAGTGTGGTTCTCGATATTTTGCGATTTGGAATACAATTATCAATTTATTCAAACAACACTTTATTATTGGTTCGAGTAGTCATATTAAAATAAACACATTTATCAATTTATTAAAATAACACTTTATTATTGGTTCGAGTAATCATATTAAAACAAACGCAATTATCAATTTATTAAAATAACACTTTATTATTGGTCCGAGTCGTCTTTCTGTTGGGTTCGAATAGTCTTTTTGTATGGTCCGAGTAGTCTATTTGTTTGGGCTGAGTGGTCTATCAGTTGGTCCGACTGGTCTTCAACCGAGTGGTCTTTGGTCCGAGTGGTCATGGATTCTTGTAGTAATTGTACTTGAATTTCCTATGCTGTCACCCCTAATACGAAATGATATCTTCCGCAGAGTGACGTAACTATCTTCCATATTGGTATTTTTCTCTGGGAAAAGTTTGTGATATTTCAATTTTTCAAGAGAGAACTTGTTTTCATCATTGTGATAATTAGTTGTGCAATGGATTTTATCGAACGTGAGTTCATTACAAACACACAGGTGAGTTTATAATAACCAAAGTTAAGTAGTTTGTTCATAATCGAAGAAATCCGTTTAATATTTACCAAGACTCAGACAGTAGTTTAAGCTAGTGATGTGCGGTTTTTCGGTTTAACCGTACGATATCGGTTTTTACATATAAACCGAAAACTAAACCGATAAAACAAAAAAAATAATCATGCATTTCGGTTTTTACATATATCCCAAATTCCTAATTTTTAATTTACCTGTTATTCGTTTCGGAAATGTTTGAAAAATTCCTAATTTTTATGTAGCCGTACTTCGTTTACTTGATAATTCCAAAATTTTAATGTGGCCACCACTTCTGTTTTTATTTTCGATCAACCAGACCCCCTATGTACATGTACAGTGTTTAATAAGTCTGGATGACCTAGACTATTTATTTTCTCAATTCGGTTCGGTTTATAATCCCAATTTTTATGCAAGCCTAAGCCGGTTGTCAATAACGCACAATGGCTTCCTCAGATTTAACTTGATGTTTGACAAAGTTCATCAGAACTTTTTTACAGTAACTTTATTGTTATTGGTATTATGTCGTTATGTTTATTTATTATTATGGTGTTGCATTTAACAAAGTTTGTCAGATCTTTTTTTACAGTAACTTTGTTTTTACTAGTCATAATTAAAGTCATATAACAGTAAAAAAAACTTGTTTACAATTTACATCAATATTTTTTATATCTTTTCTACCTTAGAACTAAGTATTCCTATAAAATAACCATAAATCAGTACATTCATAATACAGTGTTTAAATGAATAAAAAAACGAAAACCGAAACTGAGTTTTTTTGCCACAGGAAAACCGAAAATCCGAAACCGAAAGAAAATTTAAAAAACGAAAAATCACTAGTTTTAGCATCCAGAAGTTTATATATCGGTATAAAATATTGAGAAATACTAGAAAACTGTATTTGTAAGATATTGTTTATTAGATTCTAACAAAATCAGTTTTGTTGTCAAACTTCAGTACTGAAAGTTAAAGAAAGGGGCTACAGATCAGTACTGCTAGCACCAACAGTTATGGTTAGATCTATTTGATAAGGCCAACTTCCATGGTTGGTCAAAGGTCGTGAGATGTAAACAGGGCTAGTCCTAATCCCAACCCTAACCTTGGACCTAGCCTTAATTAATACTTACTAACCCTAACCTGCAATCTCGCCAACAATCACATGTCCTAACCTTATACTTACATCTTGGCGACCTTGACGAAAATTGAGCTGGCCTTAAGAAGTAGATCTAGCCAATTGCTACCCTGATTTCTTCTCTTATTGGAAATGCTTTGTAAACACAATTTATAATTCATAGAACATCTCTCACTCAACCTGACTGCCTCAAATTCCTAGAATATGAATATCGTACAGGCCTGTACTGGTTAAACCTTCGTTTATTTTTCCTCACGAATTAAATGAGTAAGATCAATGATCTACAGTATACATGTACATTTACAATTGACACAAGCTATATTGATCAAATCTAAAATATATCATTTGTAAATTAAATTAAACATGCATTATAGTAGACCATTTATTTAATAAATTGTTTCAATGGCATTTAGTAATTGAACTGGAATATACATGTACAGGTCACAATTCTATGGAATACAATACTTGGTTAATGCTGACCAACCAGAAATACCTTTTAATTACATGTACCCAAAGAAGACAACAACATTCTAGTATTGTTGTGTACATGTATATATTGTCATATTTTATCACTGCTTGATAATGACTAGAGAAGCCTAGTCGAAACATCGCTCAGTAATAAGCAGTAATTGTATTCCATAGAATTGTGACCTGTATATGTATTTAATATCAGTATGTGTGGTTGAATTGAAGTGCAGTTTCAATAGTTCCTGACAGTATGTCTGTCAGGTACAAATAAAATCATTATTTCCAGACCTGTTATGGAACATTGAACTTGGAACGAGAAACACATTCTAAACTAATCTAGTTGTGGAATTTTATTGGCATAAAAAAATTGAAGTTGTGAAATGTCAGGTTCCCTAACTTAATTGTTTTGGGAGATGCTATTGTAGGTCCATTTATATAAATGTTTATTTTGGGAAATACTAACCCTAACCTTAACCCTTTTAAGAGGGATAAAGGGTAAATTGGATCCAAGTTCAGCCTCCTAAAAAGGCTTAAGGTTAGTATTCCCCCCCAAATACTCATTTATATAAAGCGGCCATTGTGGACTCTAAAAATTCCCGAACCTCCCCAGCCGGCCTACAATTAGCATTTTCCAATTGTTTTAGCCAGATTATAAGTTTGAATCGATTATAATATTAATGTGTATGCATGTTTCACTAAGTTAATAACTAAAGAATAAGTTTGAAGAATGAAGATGGGAAAGACTGGCAGAGGCACAAGCACAATGTTTGTCTTCTGTATTATTTAGACATTTTAAATTTTACTTGGCTATGTTACCACTGTAAAGTATGACTAGTTTTTGCTGTTTATGATTGGTTTCGTAGAAGACAGGGTATTGCTCTGTCTAGAATGTTTGATCATCAGACAATATCTAATATTTAATGGAATAATCCATGTTTATAAGAAAACAAAATTCAAATGTCAGTGTTCAATAATCTCTGGGCATGGATCTACAGAGATTGACAAGTGTTGTGATATTTCAAATCCAGTTTATCAGTAATTGACTTTGTGAATACTGAATGGGAATTTTGTACTGGTATTAAACTCTTGCAAATGGATTCATAATCCTTCAAATGATCAGCTTAAATTCCATGGTCAGTCGACTTCAGTGTGTGTGTGGATGGATCCCTGGTACCGGATAAAATATGATTCTTAAGTTCATGTGCGTCTGCGTTGTATCATAAGGTCTGTCATTGAGTCAACTGGCGTGGTTTCTATTCCCCAGTTGTATGTGACAAGGAGTGGGATTGCCTCTCCAACTTTGTGGGTTTTCTCCGGATCCTCAGGTTTCCCCCCACTGCTAAAGACCTCTAGGCTTTAGCGAATTATTGATTATTGAAATAAAATTGAACCATATGTTAGTCCAAAATGACCTTGTTTGTGTCAAATGGACGTTAAACCCTATTTCTCTCTCTTTAGTTCATGTAGTACATGTTGTTATTAAATCAACATTTGAAATTGGTATATAAGTTATATCATGGACCTTATAACAGTATTATAAGGTACACCATTATATCACATCATGTTCATTTGTACTGTTTTCTAGTTTAGGTCTTATTACTATTAGATCTTTACAAAAGGAAATCTATTTTTATTATCCAGAGTTTATATAGATTCATGTAGGAAGTGTATTTCCTTGATACCGGTAATTGACCAAAGTTTGATTCTCTGAAGTGTGGTTTTCACCCCATAAGACTTAGTGGTATGCACATTTAGCTGCATTTATGGAAGTAGGTCAAAATGAATAAATACATCTAAACATTCTTTTGATATTTTTTTTTTTGATATTTAACACCTTTACGTGTATGTCTAGCCTATATTACTGACTTTTAATCGTGAATAATTCGATTTAAGTTTTATTGTCTTTTTTTTTTGCATTTTCAAAATTCAATTTAATGTTAAAACATTGTGCATGTAATAGATGCATTTGGTTTAAAAGAGCCATTGTAGTCTGAAAAATCCTTTGAGTTGAAATACAAGGAAACAGTTGAGCTAGCTAACCCATTGCTTCTGCTTGGGCTGTGACCTATTTAGCAATGGCTGTTATATCTAATTGGTGTTACCCCCCTGTAAATCTAGCTTAAGCTTTAGATGGATATGCTGTAGATTGCAACTGAACCTTGGTCTCTGTAATAATAAAACTGATTGAAATATATACCTGTAAGATGATCATATCAATTGTGCAATGTGCAGGCTTATAGTATCTGATCATATGAGAATATTGTTTTGTGTAATCTGTTTCATTACTCAAGTTATAATTACAGTCTTGTGAAGAAATTGATTTTTGATCTAAAAGATAAAGCATTGGTGTGTATCAATGATCAGTAGATTTATAGGCAAAATGTTTTCGGGTGAGCACATGTATATATCGTGAGCACATTTCTGTATAAGCGGTGTAACACTACGCCAATTAGAACTGTTCTGGGTATCATGTCTCCAAATGTTGTACATGTATCTTGATTTGTGGAAATTTTGAAATGCAAAAGGTCCTGTTTCTTAATCTTTAGAAATTCTTAGATACACCCTTTTGACACTTCGCCCACGATATGTTAAGTGACTGTCATGGAAACATAGTTTAAGTTTAAATAAAGACACGAATGACATCAAAAGTTTTATATACTTAGAAGACCACTATATTAGCTACTGGTGTTGATATGGAGGATAAGAGAAACCAGCTTAACTTTTCTAACAGAAATGGTCAGAGGTTGAAGTTAATGACGCATCCTAATTAAAAAATTAAATTACTGGTTTTCTTTTTAAGCTTTTTTATTTTCCACACGTGTGTGTTAAAATAACAAAGTTAAGATACATGTTGCTTAACTAACACCAACATATTTAAACCCATCGGCTATGAATATTTAAAGCCAATGTAAAAATGGATAATTGACACTTTGTTTGATGATCGAGACTAGGCTAAAATTAAAAAGCTAATATCTTGGTTCAGAGTCGAGTAATTTGACTGAAATTTTCAGCATATTCTATTTATGTTATCTATTGTTTAACTATTATATTGAGAACTGTCAACTCGTTAACAAATCTACCATAATACCCGTTTAATGTAATGAAATATGTTTTGGGTAATAGAAACACTGATCTAGTATATGTTACATGTACTGATAGCTGCTGTTTAAAGAAATCAGAAGCACAGAAAATGACAAATCTGTGCCACCAAAGAGATTTACCTGAATTGGTGCCTGAAAATGTCTTATAGATGCTGGGGGGTTGGATGGCTGTATGGTTAGCACGTGTGCGCTGCATCATTGAGTCAACTGGTGTGGTTTCGACTCACCGATTTTACGTGGCAAGGAGTAGGGTCGCCTGTCCAACTTCGTGGGTTTTCTCCGGGTTCTCCGGTTTCCTCCCACTGCTAAAGACCCCTACGTGCAAGCAAATTATTGAAATAAAATTAAACCATGTATTGTGTTAGTCCCGAAATGACCTAGTTTGTGTCGAGTGGACGTTAAACCCTGCTTCTTTCTCTCTCTCTGATTCGAAACATTATTTACCTTGTGCTTTATTAATTTTAGTTGGTTCCTGACAAAGTACCAGAGGCAGAGCATGTTAATGGTATTGGGCCAGAAGAAAAGGACACACAAGATGTGACGACAGTTTCCAAGAAATCTGTAACTAACGGCAGCAGAGTGACAAGTGATACAGTCACTTTGATTGACAAAATGTTGCCGGAAGATAATTTAAAAGTTGTTGAAAATAATAAAACTTTACTTAATCACGATGAATCGAAAGCAAACAATAATAATAGTAACACAAACGATGTAAAATCCATCGAAACTTCTAGTGACGTAAATGTTAACAATAATAAGGTGGAGGAGGAGAATGGCATAACAAATGCGATCCCTTCACCGCTTGTTGTCAGCACAAACGGCGTTGAGATCGCAGAAGAAACAAATTCTGAAAATAAATTATTCACTGTGACGGACACACCAGTTGAACAATCAAATACCGAAACATTTTTACCAAAAATTTCTCAAGAACCCAAAGCAGCAAATAGTAAAACACAAAACAATGTCAAATCTGTGCCAAAAGCGAGAAAGTCTGGCGCTCCTGTATCTAATGCGATTAATATAAAAATGGTGAATTTAGCGCCAATAGCCAACATGAAAGTTAAAGTTTCCGATTTAGAAAACGCCTTAAATTGTGACAGTAGTAGTAGTAAAGTGCTAGATTCTACTAAAGTGACCTCCGAAAACAACATTGCACCGTCCGAAACTAGTAGTAGTAGCAAAGGTGGCGCAAAACAAACATCTGCCAAATCGAAAAAATTCAAATTCAAAAAGTTAAAAAAGCGAAAATCAGGGAATTATGACTTTCCAAACAAGAAAAAAAACTATAAGAAAAAGAAATTTGAAATGACCAGTGGGGATGTTGTGGAAGAAAGTAGTGAAAAAACCGTGGATGAAAGTTTCACAAATTTACGAACAGATGAGAAAACAGTTAATAAAAAAGTAAAGTCAGGGATAAAATCTCCTGATCGAACTTTCATGGATATTTTATCGAGAAATAACCATTTAGCGTTTAAACGACGTTCCAAGTTTGGATGTAAAAAAGTCCTACAATCCAAGTCTTTCAAAGGGAAAAGTGTGATGGATCTCCTGAGAAAAAATAGTTTATCACCTAATTCTAAAATTAAAACGGTGAGTGAACTTCAAAAAGACCAAATTAGGGGGTGAATTCAGGTAGTAGGGTACATTTTAAGGTGAATTCTACTGGTTTGTTTATTTACAGTGGCCAACATCACAGCTAGCATATCTGTTAATGGTGAAATAAAATTGCACGTTCTTGAAACACGATAATAATAGATACAATTGTACTCTTTTCACAGGGAGATGGCTTTGACTGTTACCTAATCCCTAAATCCGTTTGACATTGATTCTGTGACTGCTCACCAAATTCCTTTGCCATTGACTGTTTCCTAATCTCTATAGCATTTTTAGTTCCCTAATCACTATATAGCATTTGCAGTTCCCTGATCCATTTGGCATTTGCCGTTCCCTAATCTCTTTGGTCTTTGCTGTTTCTTTATCTCTGTGGCATTGACAGTTCTCCAATCTCGTTGGCATAGACTATTCCCCAGTCTATTTTACATGGGGAGGGGGAATGTTAGATGGCCGAACGGTTATCGCGTGTGCGCCGTATCATACACATACAGTCTGTCATTGAGTCAGCTGGAGGGGTTTCGATTTCCCGATTGTACGTTACAAGGAGTAGGGTCGTCTGTCCAACCTCGTGGGATTTCTCCGGGTACTACGTTTTCCTCCCACTGCTAAAGACCCCTACGCACAAGCGAATTATTGAAATAAAGTTGAACCATACGTTAGTCCCAAAGTGACCTAGTTTGTGTCATGGATGTTAAACTCCATTTCAGTCTCTATTTCACATTGACTGTTCCCCAGTCTATTTCACATAGACTGTTCCCCAATCTATTTCACATGGACTATTACCCAGTCTATTTCACATTGCCTGTTCCCCAGTCTATTGGGCATTGTCTGTTTCCCCAATCCTCTGTTTAAATCAGTCTGCTGTTCTAAAACACACCTTACTTAATTTAACCTTAAATATTGATGAAAATACATTGTCCATTCTTGGAAGGTATCTGTAATAAATATTTGAGGCTCATGCTAAATTTTTTTTTTTTGTTATTCTTCAGGAATTGGTGTCGCCAAGTAAAGGTAAGGAATTGAAACACTTACTCTTTTATTATGGTCTAGTCATTTGGATGGGTCGAAAAAAAGAGGCTCTGTGTATACATTGGCGTGCACATAAAAGATCCCTTGACAGTTGGAATTTGGAATAAGAGTAGGCCATTGTGTCGCTGCCTGGGCGAGATTTCCCTCATAGCACACTGTATGGCGTAAGCTCAGTTTCATTAGCCCAGTTTAGGCGCAGAACAGAAGGACGTTAAACCCCATTTCATTTCTTTTATAATGGGGATCTTTCGTTATTATCGAAAAGATGGAATTGGAATCACAACACTATCACGTGTATCTGTCTTGTCTCCTAGCTCCCAGAGAAAGCAGAGACTTTTCAAATAAAGTTCAATTTTGTTTAGGTTAAGCAGAGGGTGGGTTGGATGGCTGAATGGTTAGCGCGTGTGCATTGTGTCATAATGTCTGAGATTGAGTCAACTGGCGTGGTTTCGATTCCCCGGTTGTATGTGACAAGAAGTAGGGTCGTCTGTCCAACCTCATGGGTTTTCTCTGGGTTCTCCGGTTCCCTCCCACTGCTAAAGCCCCTACGCTCAAGAGAATTATTGAAATAAAATTGAACCATATGTAAGTCTTGAAATGATCTAGTTTGTCGGGATTAAGGTGGGGAATATGATCCTCACTATAGTGGATATTTGAATACAACAAACTTTTACTGATTATTTGGTTTGCTTCTTTATCATTAACAAATCAAAGAATTACAAGTTTTTAAATGCACATTTATTTGGGAAATATGGAGGTTTGTAACATTCATTAAACATAGATTATGTAAATCTGCCTATTTTTTTAGGCCTGAAATGCTATATAAATTTTTAATTAGGCATTTATTAACATGACAAGACCATAATCAACTCTTGATGCCATTGGATGGCTCCGAATTTAAGTAGATTGAACGGTTCGGCCATTTGATAATTTAATTTAAAAATTGAGAACCACTTACGCTCATTGCACACATCTTGTCAAACTACAACCCTTAATATCTTCGCTCAAAATAAAGTAATCTGAATATTCATTTTGCATTATCTATTTTTGAAATATAGCGAGAACGGTCAGCTCTTTATCTAAATTTTACATAATGCCTCTTTAAGTTTTAACTATGGTGAGGAATAAGTATGTGCCAAGGGAAATAACTCTATTTAAGCTTGCTTGTTTTTTTGTATATTCAGATACTGATAGTAGTGCTAGTGGTACAGACCTTGATCTAAGTAAAGGTAATATCAATTATTGCTGTATGATTTGTCTGGACATAATGCTACAACCTGTAAAAACCAAAACAGAAAACCAAATGAAAGAAATTAAATATATACTCCACCCGTTTTTTTTTTAGATATTACGGTATATAGGCATGTTCATGCATATTATATCATTTATTCTACTTAAACATACATTATGCAAGAGCTAAATCTGCCTATTGCAGGCCTTTCTTAATCTTTAGGCCTGAAATGTTATCTAAATTATTAATTAGACATTAATTAACTTATCCAGACCATAATCAACTCTTGATAGCATCGCTAGCCTGCGATCTTTTTTGGATTACGTTCCGATTTGCTGTTCGACTTCCATTCATAATTAAATCAAAAAATGGATAATTGAGACTATGTTCTTTATCCTACTGACTTTAGTAATGATGAACGAGGCTAGCCCCAATATTCAATCGCTAAAATTTTGATTCATAGTGGATCAATTTGATTGAAATTTTCAGCAAATTGCCGTTACATTATTTAGTTTTTATACGCCCACATTGAAATGTGGTCTTATATTGTCGTCGCACCCGTCCGTCCGTTGGTCCGGCGTCCACAATTGGTTGTGGACGCTCTAGAGGCTAAAGTTAATATCTGATTGACTTTAAATTTATATACACTGTTTAAGGTCATGAGACGAAAAAGCCTATTGATTTTCAGCGATTTCCGATAATTACTGCCAGAGTTATGGCCCTTGATCACTTCAAAAAATCTTGTGGACGCTCTAAAGGCCAAAGTTAATATCCGATTGACGTTAAATTTATACACAGTGTTTAAGGTCATGAGACGAAGAAGCCAATTGATATTCAGCGATTTCCGATAATTACTGCCAGAGTTATGGCCCTTGATCACTTTGAAAAATCTTGCGGACGCTCTAGAGGCTAAAGTTAATATCCGATTGACTTTAAATTTATACACAGTGTTTAAGGTCATGAGACAAAGAAGTCTATTCATTTTCAGTGTTTAAGTCCATGAAACGAAGAAGCCTTTTAATTTTCAGCGATTTCCGATAATTACTGGCAGAGTTATGGCTCTTGATCATTTCAAAAAATCTTTTGGACGCTCTAAAGGCCAAAGTTAATATCCGATTGACTTTAAATTGATACACAGTGTTTAAGGTCATGAGACGAAGAAGTCTATTGATTTTCAGCGATTTCCGATAATTACTGCCAGAGTTGACTTCAGATTGATACACAGAGTTTAAGAGCTTGAGACGAACAAGTATATTGATTTTCAATGAATTTTTATGACTTGAACAGCTAAATCCATGATATTAAAAGTTTTGTATACTAAACGTTAGCATGGGGCAGAACTTTATAAAAACCAAACAAATTCTAATCGTTTTCTGATAATTACTTCATGAGTTGTTACTCTTAATCAGATTTTAGTGTATTATAAATGTTTCATTACCGAAAGAAGTAAAAATATGCGACAATACTTGTTGACTGCCCGGACGATTTAGCTGCTGTGGGCGTATGTTTTGTTGCCTGGCAACCTATCTTTAAGTATTATAGTGAGAATTGCCAGCTCTTTATCTAACCTCCCATAATGTATCATTATAGTAACTGAATCTAATACAGTACCTCATTTACTGACGGTTAGATCTATTTGATAAGGCCAACTTCCATGTTTTGTCAAAGGTCACGAGATGTAAACAGGGCTTGCTCTAATCCTAACCTTGGACCAAGCCCTAATGCTTACCCTAACCCTAACCTACAATCTCGCTAACAATCACATGCCCTAACCTTATTTACATCTCGGCGACCTTGACGACCTTCAAGTCGGTGGTGGCCAACTTGTGGCATATTGGACCATTCCAAATTCTACATTGGACCATTTAAAGTTGTGCATTGGACTGGTCCAAGTTGCTCAATGGACTATTCCAAGTGGAACGTTGCACTTCATGATGATAATGATAAGATATAAAAAAGAACCTGTGTGACTTTCTTTGAAACATGCTAATCAGACCATATGAATATGTAACTGTATATATAATATCTCATTGTCGGTGATATTACTAAATTGTTAGTAGATGTTAAATAAAGCTATTTCTTGCACACTTTCTTTAATTATTGCACAAAATTGTATCACCAACGTTTCTTTCACTAAGGTAATATATGGCACATCTGAAGTTGTACAAATATTTGGCACATAAAAGAATGGTAACCCCTGATTTAAATAGTCTTTGGTGACTTTTATAATTTAATTAAGATGTTTCTCACTCAAAATTGTATTACCAACAGTTCTGTCACAGAGGTAATACATGACATCTCTCAAGTCGTACAAACTCCCGGTTTAAATAGTCTTTGGTAACATATATAATTTAATTAATATGTTTATAATGAAGAGTATAACCTACACTACATGTATCTCCTGTTTTATTGTAGAATCTGTAGGTGAAGAAAATAATGAACAAAGTTTAGCCAACAGAAAACGTAAATCAGAAAGTAAGTTGCCATTTTTAACTCTTAGCTTCTTCAGCTCCATCGTCTCTATCCCCAGTGGTCTCAGTCCGTTCTACTCCACTAACCTCTGGGTTAATCCATGGGGAGGACACATATTCAAGTTATCTGCCCTTGATGATTGTGCTATTTTTATCGACGAATCCCATTAATCGTTAATTGTAAAGGAAGTTGGCGAAGGGAAGTAAATCTCATCGTGTTGCAACAAGCCGACATAGTGTTGAGAGCCCTGGTTGTACGTGACAAGGAGTAGAGTCGCCTGTCCAACCTTGTGGGTTTTCTCCGGGTCCAACGGTTTCCTCCCACTGCTAAATACCCTTACGCACAAGAGAAATGTTGAAATAAAATTGAACCATGTGTTAGTCCCGAAATGACCTAGTTTGTGTCGAGTGGACTTTAAACCACATTTCTCTCTCTTTTATTTAGATATTTATCTTTATAATTATATTATATTAGTTATTTATAATTGACATTTTCATTTGAATAGTTACAGAAGAGAATCCGAATGTACAAGAGGAATCTGATTTTAGCCAATCAACTGTGTTTCTAGCAGGTATGTACAGAGTGTTGCAAGAGTTTTGGACTCAAATCATCGAATACGGCCAAAAAATGCTGCTTTTCCGGGGGATTCTTAGTGAATCGCCAGCGTGCCAAATCACAGTGTTTCGCGTTGGAACATAGTGATTCATCGTGCATTATGGTGAATCGCTTGCGTGGCAATATCGTAATGAATCTTGCATGTTGAAGAAAAATGTACTTTATTTAAGTTGAATACATGTGTTCACCTTGAGCGAGGCTCAAACTATTTTTGTCTATAATAAATTTGAAGCCTAGTAAAACAAAAATGCTGCCGTGGAAACGTGTATATGTATCATGTACAGGCCGATTTGAATACTAACCAAGTGATTTGTTAATTAATCTGGGGGGGGGGGGAGCGTCATTTACCGACAATCTATATCGGTTAAGATTTTTTTGAACGTACATCTATTACGTGGGCTATGCATGTATGCGAACAGTGTGAGCATCTTGCAAATTTTTAGACCTGTGATCATTTGTTCTTTATCTAAAACTTCCACATCGTGGCAAGTTGATGTAATCCATTAATCATTGGCGGCTATCAAATCCAAATTTTAAATTATATACGATGAGCTTTTACACATTACTTCATTACTCGCAGGTTCAGTTAATCTAAATCAACCATCCATACAGCACAGTGCCATACATCATAAATCACTCCGCAATACGCAGAACGGTAAGTCACATGGTCAAAAACGCGCCAAAAATTGAGTTGTTGGGGTCAACACAGGAACTATATTCTTACGCTGTGATACTTCACAAATAATATTGAACCAATCTTGACCATTTTTGGTATATGATAATAATGTATTATGACGTATGACACATTTAAAAGATATGGTGTAGGTGGAAAAGGGCGTAAAATCTCCGCTGTGACAATATACATTTATTGTCATCGAAATCACTTTGGCGGACTCGGATATTAAATAAAATTATTCACACACACAAATGTACTTATATGTACATGTCATATATTTATACAAAGGACACTAGTGTGTTCACCTCATTATAATTCACTTATTTTGGGTACACATTCTGAATTATTCCTTGCTCAACAGTTTTTCTACATCTGACTTTCCGTATTCCTACTACATATACATGTACCCTATGCAACCTATAAGCTTATACATGTATGTTTACGTGTAAAATTTAGACATAGCATCTCGAAAGTTGTACAAGAAGGTCTACATGTAAGTTTCGTGATTGATACTGCATATTTTAAAATTAGTATGAGTACAATTTATCGGCAAATATTTTTTGATTCTAACTACTATGATTTATGTTATATGAAACAAACGCTGATACTTGTCAACTACCAAGTTAGGAGACAAAGGCTTTTGACAAATCTACAGGAAGCCATTTCACTCTATAAGGTTGACGAATTGAGGTTATTAATACAATGTAATCATCTTCTATCGTATACAGTATGAATGTTAAGCAAGCTATTCTGTTTTATTAATTAAATATAAATAAATTAAATACCATCGGCTTTAAAGCTGCAATTTCATATTTTTAAGTTATATTTTTAAAATTTATTAAAATAAAGCCTTAAAATAGATGGTATCCATAAACCGTCCTACCTTGTTAAAAAATAATCCTATTAATCCTATAATTCACTATCGCCAGCTGAGAAATTGGCAAAAATATCATTTTCAACTTAAAATTCCAACGTTTGAAGGAAGCTAATGCATGGAGGCAATGGGAAAACAAGGGAGGTAATTGTGTTATTATTTCCTGTGTAAATGATTTTTAAGGGTGGGAAATAATGCCCATGGTCGTATAATAGTGAGTTGATAACCTATTGAGCAAAAGACACAGAAATAATTATGTTTTGACTTTCTTAGAAAAGATGAAATTATTGCTTTAAGGTAATACTAAATTACACTCTTCTTTTAAACAAACAATTCATATCAGACATATTCATGCATCATAAATCACTGCATTTTCCCGAAGCCATGACTGCAAGTTTTACATCATCTGGACGTTGCTAGATTACTTTACTGCAGACACGTGAACAGTAGCGTCTAATCAGAAGTTGTGACTCTTAAGACAATCAAATCTACTATAGCGATCTCCACAGAATCCTTGACCCTTGACATTGAATGAACTTTGAACATTGCAACTTGATTATCACAGGTAGACATTTTAGCTGGAAAGCATGAGACCGGGTATTTGCGAAATCAAGGGATCTGATAGGCTCACAAGCTGGGTGAATACCCAGTAGAAATTAGTGCCGAAATATGCAGGGTATTACATGAAGGTCTTGATAATATGTACAGAGTTAAAGCGAAGATGAAATCGCCGGGGCAATGGTATACCATGTGATCTGAACACCTGCCAAATCTCTAACAACCAATGGGTTAATAGAATGAACTCTGGGGCTATATTCTTAGGGGGGTTGGATGGCTGAATGGTTAGCGAGCGTGCGCGCGCTGTATCATAAAGTCTGTCATTGAGTCGACTGCCGTGGTTTCGTATCCCCGGTTGTACGTGGCAAGGAGTAGGGTCGCCTGTCCAACCTCGTGGGTTTTCTCCGGTTTCCTCCGGTTGCTAAAGACCCCTACGCGCAAGCGAATTATGTAAATAAAATTAAACCATATGTTAGTCCCGAAATGACCTAGTTTGTGTCTAGTGGACGTTAAACCCCATTTCTCTCTCTCTCTCGCTATATTCTTACGCGATAGTTTGCAAATATATTTTCTAAAGGTGTAACCATTAGATTGTATTTGAGCTTGACTCTAAAATTAAATAAACCCTGTTTAATAAAGGCAATGAGAATTTTCAAGTGTAAATATATATTCTAGAAATTAGTGGACTTATTTGTTGTGTATTCATTCGCCAAGTGAACGAGTTCTATACTTGTAGAATATCACAATAACACATGCATTACTCCTTGGATGTAAATGGATAAAGATTTCATCATGGCTAAAGCAACTACATTAGATTATGTAAATTTGATAGGGACAGTAACACAAAACATAATTAGAACAAGATTCATTGACAATTAAAAAGAATATTGCAAGAATCATCTGTCGATCATTCCCCGAACTCCATTTCATTTCATTTTGTCTATCATTTCTGGGGGAGCAACGGTGGCTAAGTGGGTAAGACACTGGCTCGCTAGCTAGGAGGTCGGGAGTTCGATCCCTGCATTGGCCGAGAAAGTTCATCAGGATTTTTCGATGTGGTTTCCCCTTGTCGGTGGTGCAGGAAAGACAGCCTGACAAGGCAACTGTCTAGTCATTCGGATCGCACGAAAAACTGAGGTCCCGTGTATACATTGGCATGCACGTAAAAGATCCCTTGGCAGTTAGAATTTGATATAAGATTAGGCCATACTGCCGCTGCCTGGTCAAAATTACCCCGATAGCACACTGTATGGCATATGCCTGTCTTCATTAGCCCAGTCGGAGCAGAACAGTAGGACGTTAAACTGTTAAACTTATTTCATTTCTTAATAAAGATGATAATAATACAGCAGACACACATTTCTTAATAATTGTTGATATATTTCAGGTAAGAAAAGAAAAACTGATGAAAGTGGAAACATGACACCGATTATTACAGTTGTACCTGAAGTTAAAACATCACCTACACCATCAGGGCTCCGATCTCTACTCCCACCTCATCTCCAACAATCTAGTCAGCCAAACAATGCAGCTGATACAAATAAACCACAACCAATCGCAAATGTTGATCAGCCGAACACAAAATCGAAGGGATTGGCTAAACCTATGGGTGCAAATGCCAAACCATCGATCTCTAGTTTAGCAACAAAGAATTCTGAAGCGTTGAGGGCGTTGCTGGTTAGTGGCCCAACAGGAGGAATACCCAGGGATCTGTCGACGTTTAATAATATTGTCGGAGGGTTTACTAACAATGTAGGAAAGGACATGAAACCAGGGTTAACACCGAATACACCTAATGGTTTAACGTATCCGGTTACCCCACCAAAAACACCAGATAATGATGCAGTGGTATGTCGATATTAATTCTATATTTGGGAGTAACGTTGGCTAAGCGGGTAAGATGCTGGCTCGCTAGCTTGGAGGTCGGGTGTTCAATCCCTGCATTGGCTGAGAAAGTTAATCGGAAATTTCTGATGTGGGTTTCCCTTGTCAGTGGTGCAGGACAGCGGGCCTGAGGACCTGACAAGGACAGCTGTCTAGTTATTCGGATGGGATGGAAAAACAAGGTCCTGTGTATACATTGGCATGCACGTAAAAGATCCCTTGGCAGCTGGAATTCTATATAAGAGTAGACCATAGTGCCGCTGTATGGGCAAAATTTCACTCATAGCACACTGTATGGCGTATGCCCGTCTTCATTAGCCCAGTCGGAGCAGAATAGTAGGACGTTAAACCCCATTTCATTTCAATTCGTATTGTGGCATTGTTGTTTTCTTGCAATGTCTGTGCAGTTTCTCTTGTCCTCAGGTTTGTCTTGTCCTTCGGTTTGTCTTATTGAGTGTGTAATAATAATACGCAGGTTTTTGAACTCATCTCCCACTCATTTCATACAGAATGGTTTAACGCATGCGCATTGAATCATAAGGCCTGTGATTGAGTTGGGTTGCATGGTTTCAATTCTTCGCTTGAAGGAGTAGCGTCACCTTTCAACCATATGAAATATGAACCATTATTCATCGTTTTTCTCCCTCTTCTAATGAGCCCTACTCGCAAGAAAGTTATTGAAATAAAATTGAACCATTTGTTAGTCCTGAAATGACCAAATTCTCTCTGTGTCCCTCTTTCGTACTGATAACCTGAAAATTCGGTGTCTTAAGGTTGGCACGCCTGATTTTGATACATTCTTCAAATGTGTAAGTAATGATTAATAGTGTGCGCTTGGTTATTTATTTTTTTTTATTATTTTTTTCAGAACACCCAGTGTATATCACCAGATCGGGACATCATACCCCTATGTTGTTGTAAAATAAATGGTGCTGCCTTTAACAAATTAGCCACTGGTACTCTTTTCTGTCAAGCACTTGATACAGTTGATCGGAAGGTAAGTTTTCTGTTATGCAATTCTTTGATATCCATACGTCTGTCTGGATAAAAAATAGATTTTGTGTGAAACAGGTGTTCTGGAAAAAATGGGTTCACTAACATCATATATCTGGTTTTACAAATTGTATTTGTCCCTTCTAAGTTTATTCCTGTGCGGAACAAACATTTCCGTTTCATTGAAAATTCCAATAAATGATTCATTTTTAGAGATAATTTTAAATTCAAGTGGTTACGAAAACCCTATATATGATATATCACAAGCCTTACCTTGCGTGATACTCACCCAACTTCAAATTCGTTTTTTCGCTAAATTTTGGCAGCCATTTTGGAAATTGAACAGAACCCCAACCTTAAATGACGTCACAGAAGTGACATAATCTCAAAATTGTCTTCGGGGACAAATTTTAACACAGAAACAACCTGTCCCCAATTATCGTTTCGATTGTGACACACTAGCTAAACATTCACTAATTTGGTGCCCTGCCTCGCCGACGTTTAACATTTTAAATTTGACAGTCTACTTAAGACTTTTGTTGAGTTTGTGGCCACTGCAGCTGTACAGGGAGGATCACTGGACTAAATGAATAACTTAAGAAGACCACACACATAATTTGGCTAAAATTACTCTGAACATGATTTGGTAGTAAACTTAGAAAATAGATCATGAAAACTTGAAAAAAAAAATGATTTGGAAAATATATGATTCATTCAACAACATGTATCATATAGCACCAGATGTAGCATTTTCTTGCGAACATTGTGAGCCACATTCCATATCCATAGGTCAATCTGTTCAGGAGTTATGAAGGTTTCCCCGATGTGCTCAATTTCAATGAAATAACGGGGGCCATTTTTAAAGGTGGCCGCCAAAATAGATCAAATTTCAACACTTCAGCCACCAGGCTAACTGAAAATCATGGATGAATTTATTCATCAAATTGGTAATGATGCTCCAAAATCTCATGTCTGTCACATGGACTAATTGGAATAAGAGGGAAAACCAAGGTCCTCCGTTCACATTGGCATGCACGTAAAAGAACCTGTGGTAGTTCAAATTTGCTAAACAATAGGTTGTAGTGCCGCTGTATGGATTGGAAAAATTTCCCCTCATAGTATACTGTATGGTTTATGTCTGTCTTCATTAGGTGGATGGATGGCCGAATGGTTAGTGTGTGTGCACTGTATCATAAGGCCTGTCATTGAATCAATTGGCAGGGTTTCGATTCCCTGGTTGTACGTCACCAGGAGTAGGGTCGCCTGTCCAACCTTGTGGGTTTTCTTCAGGTCCTCTGGTTTCCTCCCACTGCTAAAGACCCCTACGCGCAAGCAAATTACTGATATAAAATTGAACCATATGTTAGTCCTGAAATGACCTAGTTTGTGTGGAGTGGACGTTATACCCCATTTCTTTCTCTCGCTCTTTTACATTATCTATTTTTTCACTATTACAGTGAGAACTGCCAGCTTTTTAACTAATCTTCCATAATGTATCATGTATATATTCATTAGATATTTATTGGGTTGATTTATAGTGAGAAGAGACAGTTGTGATTATCCAGTCACTCTTACAACTCTGTAAATTCTCATTTAATGTTTTAACATGACCTATTAATTAGATATTTATTTGTTTGATTAATAGTGAGGAGAGACTGTTGTGATTATCAAGTCACTTATTTAATGTTGTAATATGATATATTAATTAGATATATTTATTTGTTTGATTTAGGTAATGGGATGTTGTAATAAAGTAACTAACACTCAGCTAGTTAGACCAGGTGTTAAAATACCTTTCATGGCTATCTGTGAAGCTCATCGTCTTAAACTTAAAGCTCATCAATGTTGTCCTGGTTGTGGACATTACTGTACTCAGGTTAGTTATAATTAATACACAAGAAGTGGCATCAGGTGTTCTAGAAAGAGTAAGCATCCTCGTTCGTTCGTTCCTGGAGTTTTACGTCCACTTCCACCAAGGGTGATAAGGGATCACGTGGGTAAGACGCTGGCTCGCTAGCCTGGAGGTCGGCAGTTGGAATTCGATATAAGAGTAGGCGATAGTGCTGCTGCCTGGGCAAAATTTCCCTCATAGCACACTGTATGGCGTATGCCAGTCTTCATTAGCCCAGTTTAGGAGCAGAACTGTAGGACGTTAAACCCCATTTTATTTCATTTCATTACCAAGGGTGATATCAGAGACAATAAGCATGCTCTGATTGACTTTGAATTTATTTTCAATAGTTTCTGCCAGACTTACTACCCTTGATAACATAGCAAGCTGTTGAGGAGACTCTAAAGATTAGCGATATATACTTGGTTTAAAATTTATACACAATGTTTATGTTCATAAGATGATTTTCCATGATTTCGAATAATTAATCAGAGTTATGGCCCTTGGTCACATAGAAAATTTTTGTGTAACCCTAAAGAGGCTAACGTTATCATTCAATTAACTAAAAATCTTAACATTGTGTTTTTGTGAATGGCTGAATCCTATTGAAAAGGGGGATGACAGCTGAAACATATTTGTTGTGTTTAATTACTTCATAACTCTACTCGAGGGGTTGGATGGCCGAATGGTTAGCATGTGCGCACTGTATCATAAGGTCTGTCATTGAGTCAACTGGCATGGTTTCGATTCTCCGTTTGTACGTGGCAAGGAGTAGGGTCGCCTGTCCAACCTCTTAGGTTTTCTACAGGTCCTCTGGTTTCTTCCCACTGCTAAAAACCCCTACGCGCAAGTGAATTATTGAAATAAAATTGAACCATGTGTTAGTCCCGAAATGACCTAGTTTGTGTTGGGACTGACAGTTTTGATCTTTGCTAGGACATAATTTCAAATCTCACAATTGCAGTTGTGTCAATTCTGGATGCTCCGGACTGACAACCGAGCATCCCCATAGTTACTATTACCGTCTGCATTAGCCCAGTCGGAGCAGAAAAGTATCACATTGAACCCCATTTCATTTCTTTATAGCCTCTATTAGGAAATTATAAAAGTATTTTTCAATATCTGTTTTCTTTAATTTCAGGGAAAATTTTATCAGTGTCGGAAAGAAGGACCATCTATTCATAATTTTCACAAACAATGTCAAGTTTTTAAAGATGGAAAATATTACTGTCCACATTGTGGTGAGGAATCGCTCCAGTTCGAGGTCACCTTGAGTTTGAATGATGAACCTTCAACGTTATCAGATACAGCATCTACAACACAAGGCCGCATCAGTAAACGTCAAACAGCCGCAACGTAATTATTTTTATTTTTCTGTGCCTGTATCTTATTGATCCCATACCACTATTTTTGAATATACTAAATTTTCTCACATCTTTGTAAGTGTTAAGAGGATTGGGTGGCCAAATGGTTAACCTGTTGGATATCCAGTCAACTATTGTGGTTTTGATTCACTGCTTGAACGTGACAAGGAGCAGAATCACCTGTCCGGTTCGTGGGTTTTCTCCAGGTCGTCCGGTTTCCTCTCACTGCTAAACACCCCTATGCGCAAGCGAATTTTTGAAACAAAATTGAACCATATGTACGTGTGCAATGCAAGGGAAGTGGAATTTTCAGAAGAGATGCTGTTCCTTATATGCACCCCAATCTACACACAGATGGACTTGGGTATCACTATACTGGTCAGCCCTTTAGGCGCTGCCTCAGATCTTTGGGGGGGGGGGTGGATGGCTGAATGGTTAGCGTGCGCGCGCTGTATCATAAAGTCTGTCATTGAGTCGACTGGCGTGGTTTCGAATCCCCAGTTGTACGTGGCAAGGAGGAGGTTCGCCTGTCCAACCTCGTGGGTTTTCTCTGGGTCCTCCGGTTTCCTCCCACTGCTAAAGACCCCTACGCGCAAGCGAATTATGTAAGTAAAATTAAACCATATGTTAGTCCCCAAATGACCTAGTTTGTGTCGAGTGGATGTTAAACCCCATTTCTCTCTCTCTCTCTCAGATCTGTGGTGCTTATCGACCCATGCTGGGATTCGAACTCGGAGCATTCTAGTTAAAGAGTCCTTACCGTGTTCGCTCAGTCTGATTAAAACACAGATCCCATTTTGTTTCGTTTTTTATATTTCAAAATTTCGTTTTACTTGTCTTCACAACACTAGGATCTGGAAGAATTGTTATCATTGACGTGTTCTAGTTGATGTTTGAATTAGCCAATGAAACTGTCTGTTATGGCGAGTTCTTGGTGTGCTCTGCAAGGAACTGTGGGTAAACCCCTAGAAACGTCAACACTGATTGATTAATCAATGTCTAATGTCATAGGGTCAAAAACCGCTCGTCAGATCTTCATGTAGTGTAGGTTATCGAAAAAGAAAAAAAACGAACGAAATATAGATCTGTATTTTAATCAGATTGCGCTTTCACTACTCGCTTGTAAAATAAAAGAAATGAATATTTAATTAAAATGGCAATCTTTATTGATCAAATTGTTATGTAAATATTTTTCAGTAGTATAGCAAAGATGTCCTTATTAGGTGGATATAAAGAGAAAGGAAGTGAGAAAGAGACACCTGGTGTCAAATATTCTTTAGGATCAAAAACTATTTCTTTAGGTAAATCAAATTGTACTCATTTAGAACATTGCTTACTAACCTTAGGTCTGTGAAAATTAGAAGTTTCCTGAAAAACCAAAAGAGGTTTGTGGGCAGTCCACGTGGGTTCATGAAAAAGTAAAGTTCGGTATGAAAATATTGGTATTTGGATGTTGAATTCCAGTAGTAGATTTCATTTAAAAAAACAGTAATGGTCATCATCTTTCTATGGGTTGGGAGCCACGGTGGCTAAGTGGGTAAGACACTGGCTCGCTAGCTTGGAGGTTGGGTGTTCAATCCCTGCATTGGCCGAGAATGTTCATCAGGATTTTGCGACGTGATTTCCCCTTGTGAGTGATGCAGGAAGGAGGGTCTGACAAGTACATTTGGATGGGATGAAAAACCGAAGTCCCATGTATACATTGGCATGTACATAAAAGATCCCTTGGCAGTTAGAATTCGATATAAGAGTAGGCCATAGTGCCGCTGCCTGGACTAAATTTCCCTCATAGCACACTGTATGATGTATGTCTGTCTTCATTAGCCCAGTCGGAGCAGAACAGTAGGACGTTAAACCCGATTTCATTTCTATGGGTTGATCCACCATAACATTGCTTCTAGACATGTATTAATAATATCAATGAAAAAGACAAATCAGTGCCGGACAAAATAACAGGCAAAAGAGGTTTTGTGCCTGACAAAGCCTGAATCTGTGCCTGACATTGTCTGTGACAGGTGCCTTATTTCCAGGCTTGAGAGTTGGCTTTTAGAATTGTTAGTTATAAATAACCTTGTCTTCAAGATATTTATGTTCTTTGAAAGTTAGCTCTAGTCAGCTTTATTAAAAGTGAATTTATTTCAACAGATAGTTTACCCAGTGGACCAGATAAAAAGACCTTACAGAAAATACTGGATAATTTGGGACAAGAAAGGTGAGATTTATTCTGATATATGGTCTATACTATATACCGCAAAAACACCGGAAAACTACCGGAAAACACCATGTTATACTGAATCCCGGAAAACACCGGAAAAACATTAAATACCGGAAAACACACTGAATACCGGAAACCAACCTAAATAGGTAACCCGGAGAAGGGCTATAATATAAACCAGAAACTTATCCTAACCCAGGCACACAGAGGACCAGGCTCCCGGTTATCTATTTAGGGTGCCAGTCTCCGGGTTACCTATTTAGGGTATTTTCCGGTATTTAGTGTGTTTTCCGGTATTTAGTAGTTTCCGGTATTCAGTACAAAATGGTGTTTTCCGATTGTTTTCCGGTATATAGTATTGCCCTGATATATTAAACTGATCATCATTTGCATTTTTCGAATAATATCCATTTTTTACGGCTTGATTTTTATTTAAGAAAACCAAACCAAAATATATCAACAGTAGATAATCTCTTGATTTGGATTAAGTCAGATTAAAAAAAAAATTATTGGTGAAGTTGGCTGATTTTGATCATATCCTAAATATGCTCATTCTTTATATATTTGTAAATACTGAATGGAATTGAAACTATTCTTGGGCCATTATTCCTTTTAGGGAGGTTCGATGGCTGAATGGTTAGAGCGTGCGAGTTGTATGTTGCGATCTGTCATTGAATCAAATGGTGTGGTTTAGATTCCCCGATTGTATTTGACAAGGAGTAGGGTCGAATGCTCTCTCCTCTCTCTCTCTCTCTCTCTCTCTCTGTCTCTCTCAATATTCCTTTTAGAAATTCAACTATCAGAATATTATTGTTTGCAAGAAATTCAAAATCCCTCAAATGACCACCAGAGACCTGAGATTGACACTTGTAATCGTTTATTAGATATACAATGTATAAGAAAATGTATTTTTGAATTTCAGACCAAAGAAATATCGTAACTTAAGTAAATCATTATATCAACCAGCATATGATGGCGAGGTAGAAAAGTGTATTTATATACTGAGTAAGTCAAACAGTTTTATCAAACTTTGTATACACATCAACCTCATTAAAATACAGATCATATTTCGTTTCGTTTTTTATAGTTCAAACTTGCGTTTTACTTGTCTTTACTGTCTGGAAGAGTTGTTATATAAACGGCATTCTGGTTGATGTGAGAAATTAGCCGATGACACGGTCTGCTATGGCAAGTTATTGGCATGCTATGCATGGAACTGTGGATATCCTACTAGAAACAGCAACATTGATCGGGTAATCAAATGTCTGACGTCATAGGGTCAAAAGCTGCTTGTATGACCCCTGATGCAACCTCCCACTACATCTGGTCAGATCTTCATGCTGTGGAGGTCATCGAAAGTATAAAAAAAAAACGAAACGAAATATAGATCTGTATTTGAATTAGATTGTATACACATCAACTTAGATTATAATAGTTGTACCTTTTCCTAATTCGTTGCAGAAAAATATTTCATTTACCTTTTGCAAATTAGAAATTTCTCCGATTTAATCATCTTTGTGTTTCCATGGAAACAATTTTGTCTTAGGTTTTTGTTATACAAGGGTACTGGGTATTGACAACCATATTCTTGCTCATTCTCCTTTTTCAGGAAACACTGCAATTAAATCATTTAAGTTCTATTTATAAACGCTCTAAAAAGAATTAAAAGTTCATTCAAGTCTTTCTTAAACGTGTAATTCAAAATAATGGGTTGTATCTTTATTTTTCAGTGGATGGGTCGGATCCAAATCAACGTTATAGTGAGCATGAAGATCAGACAGCCATACATGCAGCAGCTAATAGTGGTCATCTTGCTATTGTTCATATTCTTGTACAGGTATTGTCACTTAATAAAACTTGTTACGCTCCAAGGGGTGAGTGGGGGTTGGATGGATGAATGGTTAGCACGTGCGCGTTGTATCATAAGCTCTGATATTGACTCAACTAGCGTGGTTTTGAATCCCCGGTTGTACGTGACAAGGAGTAGGGTCGCCTGTCCAACCTTGTGGGTTTTCTGTGGGTCCTCTTGTTTCCTTCCACTGCAAAAGACTGCAAGAGAATTATTGAAATAAAATTGAACCATATGTTAGTCCCGAAATGAACTAGTTTGTGTCGAGTGGATGTTAAACCCCATTTCTCTCTCTTATTTAATAAAACTTGTTATGCTTCATTCTATGTCAAAGGGGGGGGTTGATGGCTGAATGGTTAGCGTGCGCGCGCTGTATCATAAAGTCTGTCATTGAGTCGACTGGCGTGGTTTCGAATCCCCGGTTGTACGTGGCAAGGACTAGGGTCGCCTGTCAAACCTCGTGGGTTTTCTCCGGGTACTCCGGTTTCCTCCCACTGCTAAAGACCCCTACGCGCAAGCGATTTATGTAAATAAAATTAAACCATATGTTAGTCCCGAAATGACCTAGTTTGTGTCGAGTGGACGTTAAACCCCATATCTCTCTCTCTCTCATTCTATGTCAAATTTGGGATTACATTAAATGTTTAGATGTGCTCAGTTGTTGATGAATGAGACGCGTGTACTTATGCTGATAGAACCCTTGACATTTAGAATTCAAACTAAGAGAAGGCCAGAATGCCACTATCTGCGCAAAACTTCCATCTTAAAGCACTACATGGTGTGGACATCTGATATTGTACAAAACTTGATAACATAAATTATAAACAAGTCACAATTCTATTGAATAGAATTACTGCTTATTACTGAGCGACGTTTCGACTTCTCTAGTCATTATCAAGCAATGGCTAGAAAAGCCAAGTCGAAACATCGCTCAGTAATTTTGACCTGTATATTCCAGTTTAATTACAAAATGCTATTGAAACAATTTAACATAAATTATGCTTGTAATAGTTCCATACCATAATTTTATGTGTTTATTTTGTTATTTTCTACAGTGTGGAGCTGTTGTACATATACAGGATAAAACGTTAAGAACACCATTAATGTGTGCTACAGAGAATGATAATAAATCTATCATACAATATCTAGTTAACGCTGGGGCATCTGTTGATGATAGGGTAAGTAAAATAATAAATCTATTATACAATATCTAGTAATATAAAAAATCTCATACAATATCTAGATAATGCTGGGGCTTCTGTTGATGATGGGGTCGGTAGTTATTGATAGTAAAGAATGATACTAGCAGGCTTGGAAATATTGGTTTTTGAAATAGTATCTGACATTTTCAACTGAATCTGTGCCTGACTTTGTCTGTGGCAGGTGCCCTATTTCCAGTCTTGGATACTAGTTAATGCTGGAGCATCTGTTGATGATAGTAGACAATGATAATAAATCTATCATACAATATCTTGATAATGCTATCTGATTGGATTTCTATTTATACACAGTATTTATGTTCATGAGTCTAGTGGTGTGTTTGCGATTACCCACTTGTATGTGACAAGACGTAGGGTCCCCTGTCCAACCTCGTAGGTTTTCTCCTCATCCTCTCGTTTCCTCCCACTGCTGAAGGCCCCTACGTGCTAGCAAATTATTGAGATAAAATTGAACCATGTGTTAGTGCCGAAATGACCTAGTTTGTGTCGAGTGGACATGAAACTCTCTCTGTCACAAAGTACATAGCGTCTTTCTTACCTTTTCATGTAACCCAAGTAGTTGATATTTACTAAAGGGTTAAGCCGGGGAATTACGCACTTCAAAATAAGCTCTAAGTGAAATGTATTTTAGATCTGTTATAAGAATTAAAGATACATTATGTATGATTCAGATAAAGAGCTATGCATTCTTGCTATAATAGTTCGAAAATAGATAATATAAAATGAATAATTTGAAAATTTCATTCAAGTTATTCTATTGCGAGCGAAGATATTAGCTTAAATCAAAATATGGCTGAACTGTACTAATCTATTTAATATCGGAGAAATTCGATGCCATCGAGAGTTGATTATGGTCTGGATAAGTTAATTAATGTCTAATTAATAATTTAGATAACATTACAGACCTAAAGAAAGACCTGCAATAGGCAGATTTAGCTCTTGCATAATGTTTGTTTAATATATGATGTATATTTTGTAGGGAGAAGATGGTATGACTGTATTACATTATGCTGCTAAGTTAGGAAGTATGGCTGTTATACAATATCTAGTAGAAGTTAGAAAAATGAGTGTTAACATCACTGTAAGTCATTCTAACGGAATAATACCTGAAATAGCTTTATTTAACGCCCACTTCCACCGAGGTGATATTGCAGACAAAATAATATTTATAGTACAGCCTTTCAAACCTATGGGGAACCACAGTGGCTGAGCGAGTAAAACACTGGCTCGCTAGTCTGCAGGTTTCGGATTGCTCCCAGTGTTGGCCAGGAAAGTTCATCAGGATTTTGGGCGTGGTTTCGCCCTTGTAAGTGGTACAGGTCGGAGGGCATGACGAGAACAGCTGTCATTCGAATGGGACAGGACGGAGGGCCAGTCAAGAACAGCTGTCTAGTCGTTCGGATGGGACAAAAAATGAGGTCCTGTGTACACATTGGTATGCATGTAAAAGATCCTTTGGCATATAAGAGAAGGCAGTAGCGCCGCTGTTCGGGCAAAATAGTGCCGCTGTCTGGGCAAAATTCCCCTCATAACACACTGTATGGCGTATGTCCGTCTTCATTAGACAAGTCAGAGCAGAACAGCAGGACGTTAAACCTTGATATAATCATACAGGCATGTTTACTTAATAGTAAGTGTAAATGGACAGCGACTATCAACAAATACAAGCTGTAAATGGATTCTCCCTCATTCAAGTCATGTGACAAACAAGGCCGATACAAATTCTCACAGCATTGGGTAGTTATATGATATGAATATGATTTGAAGCAAACTTTTGATGGATTAATAATATATTTTTAATCCACATATATCATTAAATCACAGATTTTATATGTAAGAAGGCATGAGGAATTAAACGGCATATAAGTTAAGCTATATTTAATGTAACATATTGTTGTGAATTTACAGGATGACGGAGGATGGACACCAATGATCTGGGCTGCCGAGTCAAAGTATGTTGATACTGTTCGTTACTTAATGTCACATGGTGCAGATCCAGGCATGAAAGATGATGTAAGTAATTTTATAATGATGCTATACGTTACTATCTTACTTTCTATTAAACATTTTCTAAAGTATTACAGCAAAGTCATCATACAGAGATTGGAACATGATTATGCACAAGAACTAAGCTTCTAATTGACCTAGAATATTTAAGCGAGAGAGAGATGGAGAGGGGGGGGGGGGGAAGGAGATAGAGAGTTTAACATTCATTCACTGACACAAACAAGGTCAATTCGGAACTAACATGGTTCAATTTTATTTCAATAATTCGCTTGCGCGTAAGGGTCTTTAGCAGTGAGAGGAAACCAGAGGACCTGAAGAAACCCCACGAGGTTGAACAGGTGACCCTACTCCTTGTCAAACGTACAACCGGGGAATCGAAACCAGGCCAATAACAGACCTTACGATACAACACGCACGCAGTAACCTGCCATTCAACCACCCTAAAACTTGGTGTAAAAATTTGATTATCTTGACTTGAGTTGGATGATGAATATTTTCTGGGCTAGACAACTGTACGTCTGGCTGTCTGTTAGTCATCGTTTTTGGAGGGAGGAGGGAGACATCAGCCTTGCTGTTGGCTTTTTGTATATGGGATGATATAGGTGCTGTTGGGTTTTTAGTGAAAATAAAGTTTCTCAGTGTCTATAATTGCTGTGATTTCTATTTCCAGGAAGAAAACACTGGCCTACACTGGGCAGCATATGCTGGGAGTGTTGATATTATTAACTTGGTTCTATCTGCTGGATGTGAAATAAACGTGCCTAATGAACATGGTGATAGACCTCTGTAAGTTGATAGTTTGATTTAATTCTGTTTTATCTCTCTGGAGGGTGGTCAGGATTTTGTCTTCCTTCTTTCAGGGAAAGCATCAGAAAGAGCAGGGGACTGTTAATATGGGTTAGTCTGACCATTTTGCCATTTTGGGACACTTTAACTCTGTTTGTTGCTAAATGAGGTAGAATGTTCAAATTTGGTGTAGATTTCTTTACATGGTATTAAGTAGTGTTGGGTCATGTTAACACAATGGTTTCATTACATCAATACCTCGACCAAGTTCAGTAATGAGTGATAAGCGATTTCCTTGATTGATGCTTTATAAAAATATAAAGGCGCAAATAATTAATTTATTTTGGGTTTGATGCAGGGGACATCAGCCTAACTGTTGGCTTGTTGTATATTAATTAAATATCATGACTAACAAATTTATTTTGAAGAGTTGGGGGATGCATGAACGTAGCTTGAATTTATTTTGTTTTCTATTTGTAGACATATTGCAGCCCGTAGATCTCATTATGAATGTGTGGTGTAAGTATGTTTAAATTATTAAAAATTTCATTAAGATAATCATCTTCTTGGAGAACGCTAGATCGGCGACGGTCCTGCACATTTTAGCACATATGACGTCATATGCGGATGTGGTTTCGATTCTCCCGTTGTACGGTTGTACGTGACAAGGAGTAGGGTTGCCTGTCCAACCTCGTGGGTTTTCTCCAGGTCCTCTGGTTTTCTCCCACTGCTAAACCCCTATGCGCAAGCGAATTATTGAAAAAAATTATACTAAATGTTAGTCCCGAAATGACCTAGTTTGTGTCAAGTGGGGTTAAACTCTCTCTCTTTCTCTCTCTCTCTTCCCTTATAAAATGGAATATGAATTTAAAATCTGTATTATTTCTTTAGATTATTATTAGCACGAGGAGCAGACGTAGAAGTGAAGAATAATGAAGGTGAAACGCCATTAACAGTTTGTTTAGATCAGACGTCACCAACATGGATGGCTCTAAAGGTCAACAAACAGCTGAAGGGTTTTGCTGCTAAGCGTCTCGGTAGATCGGAAAAACTACTTCACAGGTAAACTCTTCTAGTCTTGGGTCTGCGTATATCATTAGTTAAAACAATATTTTATTCAATAAACTCAATCGGATTGGCTGTTAAAGATCCCTGGACAGTTGGAAATCGAAATAATAGATGTCCGAGCAAAAGTAAGACATTAAATTTCTGAGTTTATTGTGACTTATGTTCACATTACCTAGACCAGTTGGTGCAGAAAAGTAGGATGTTCAACCCTGTTTTATTTCTTAACCCTTTGGATACCGACACCATGAACAACACATTAGCCTGCCAGGGTAAAAATGGACCAAAATATTGTTTTTGTAATACTATGACCCCTCAGGACCCGAGCATCAGATAAAAACGGATAGAATGTCATGACTAGAATACTGAGAAGCCGGTATGTCAGCTGCCACAGGTACCTGTTTGTTACTGATTGGTCAAACAGGTACCCATGGCGGCTTGTACTCAGTGAAATGGCATCTGGGCCACTCGGGTCCAAAGAGTTAAGACAGAAAGGTAAGCATCTAATGGGTACATCAACTTTAGTTACTTGAGTTAATAATGTTTGAACTCTTTCTGGTTATTTTAATTTCAGAGATGTGTCTTTGGGTCGTGAAAGGAATCCAATAGCCTGTGTTAATGCTGTAGATGATGAATCATTCCCCACAGATTATCTATATATTATAGAGAACGTAGAAACATCGCCGTTAAATATCAACAGAGTTATAACTAGTTTACAGGTAAGACTGGATAATAGTGCAACTTGATAAATAGTTCAATAAACAGTTTACAGTTAAGACTGGATAATAGTACAACTTGATAAATAGTTCAATAAACAGTTTACAGGTAGGACCTGGATAATAGTACAACTTGATAAATAGTTGAATATCAACAGTTATAACTAGTTTACAAGTAAGACTGGATAATATACTATTCAAAAAAAGTAGGGGATATTTGATTTTTAAGTGTTATTAAAGTCACCTAATGAAACTGACGAAGAAACAAATGACAAAATGAAATGAAGTTCACATTCATCGATTTATTCCAAATGATCGTTAGACTAAGTAAGGCACAGACTGACCATTATAAGGGTAAAATGATACCCGGGGTCAAACAGCAAAGTTACCACAGCATCACAACCAAGTCAGTAACGGGTAAATCCTCCTCTGTTTGCCAAACAAGCATTGATCCGACGTGGCATACTCCTAATGAGACGTCTAAGGTCATTTTGGTCCAGATTGTCCCATTCCTGTTGCAACGCAGCAGCAAGTTCTTGGACATTGGCAGGACGTTGTTGACGTTGACGTAACCTCTGTCCAAGCATGTCCCAGACATGCTCGATGGGGGAGAGGTCGGGACTCAGTGCTGGCCAAGGTAATGTGGTGATGTTCTGTTGTTGGAGGTAACCTGTAACGATCCTGGCCCTGTGACATCTTGCGTTGTCATCCTGGAAGATGAAACGGCGGCCATGACGTCGTGCGAACGGCACAACATGGACTGCCAAGATGTTGGCCCGGTAGTACTGGCCTGTAACACGCACTGCAACAACATGTAAAGCCGTTCTTCCAGCAACAGTGATGCCTCCCCACACCATAACAGAACCACCCCCAAATCGATCATGTCTGATGACGTTAACGTCTTGGAAGCGCTCGTTTCGACGACGCCACACCCTCCTACGTCTGTCCAAAAAATCAACAGTGAACCTTGACTCATCTGAAAACATCACATTGCTCCAGCGTCGATTATCCCAGTGTTGACGATCCCTACACCAACGACGTCTTGCCTGAATGTGATGATCTCTCAAACAAGGGATCACGCGAGGACGTCGGGCGCGAAGGTGACCCCTATGCAGTCGATTCCGAATCGTCTGGCCACTCACTCTCACACCAGTGTCTGTTTGAAGACGAGCGCTGATCTGATTTGCTGTGATGACACGATTTCTCAAGGCCAAGGTACGGATAAATCGATCCTGGGCTTGAGTTGTCGCCCTTGGTCGACCTGAGCGTGGTCTGTCCTGTACAGATTGTGTATCACGGTATCTGGACCATAGCCTGCTTATGACAGACTGAGAAACATTCATCGTCCGCGCCACAACCGCCTGTGTTGTGCCGATCTGTAGCATGCCAAGGGCACGTAACCTTTCATTTTGGGTAAGCCAACGCATATCAAAATTTGTTTTCTGGTCACTAAAACAATTAAACTGATGTTTCCACCCTGGAATTCAATGCCACAATGACTGTAACATTCAAAGTCAGAGTCGTGCAAATCTTAGGTTGGACCCCCATGATGATCCCAAGCATCACCTGCATTCCATGCGGTAGCTATTGGTGCGTTTGGGCGTCACATGTAACTGGAAATGTTTCTTCTGTTAGGTTCTATAGTGACTTTTTTCGTAGTCATTTGCATATTTTAGTATTATGCCCCCAAAATCAAATATCCCCTACTTTTTTTGAATAGTATAGTACAACTTGATAAATAGTTCAATAAACAGTTTACAGGTAGGGACTGGATAATAGTACAACTTGATACTTGTTCACTGATAGGACTGGATATTAGTACAACTTGATACTCTTTCACAAGTTATTTAACTATTCTATAGTCACCCAAGCTAATAAGTAGTTTTGTGTTTTGTTCTATCCAGTTACTAAATGCCTCTTAGACATTATATTCATGAATATTCATGAATATTTACAGATTTAATATTTACGAGGATATGGTAAATTGAAAATTTTGAAAAATCAAAGCCCCCTGTAAACGATATTTATCTCAGTGGGTAGAGTAAAGAAAAACTTTAAACTACATTTCATTTTCGTGGGTGGGGTGTTGAGTGCTGGACAGAATCTACTAATGAAATGAAATATTTTGTTTGAAAGATGTGATTATATTTGTAGAGTTGTCGATGTAAAGATGATTGTTCCTCCATGTTTTGTGTCTGTGCTAGAAGTACCATTAAATGTTGGTATGATAAGGTATGTGTCATATACATTAAATATCACATGGTGAACACACTAGAAATAAATGAAATGAAATGAAATGAAATGGGGTTTTAACGTTCTATTGTTCCGCAACAACTGACCTTATGAAGATGGGCATTCGCCATACATTGTGCTATGAGGGAAATTTTGCCCGAACGGCGGCACTACGGCATACTCTTAATCGAATTCCAACTGTCAAGTGATCTTTTACGTGCACGCCAATGTTTTTCGTCCCACCCGAACAACTAGACAGCTGTCCTGGTCAGGCCCTCTGTCCTGCATCACTGACAAGGGGGGAACCACGCCGGAAAATCTGGATGAACTTTCTCGGCCAATGCAGGAATCGAACACCCGACCTCTAGGCTAGAAATAATCATTAGGGCAGAAAAGTAGGGTGTTAAACCGGATTTCATTTTGTTTTAACTACATAACTAGGGGACTGGATAACAATGTCATTCATTGATTTTAATCTTTTCCATGTTTTTATTGTAATTAAAGGGGCATTATGGGGGATTAGATAAAGAGCTGACAGTTCTCGCTATAATAGTTAAAAAATGAATAACGTAAAGAAAATATGCTGAAAATTTCACTATGAACCGAGATATTAGCAATTGGGTTTTAGGCCTAGCCACGATCATCATTCATTAGTAAAGTCGGTATGAAAAAAAACAGTCTTGATTATCCATTTTGACGTTAAATCATCCATCAAAAAATGTATTCAAATCCAATAAATATCGCAGGCTAGTGATGGCATCTAGAGTTGATTATGATCTGGATAAGTTAATTTACGTCTAATTAATGATTTAGATAACATTTCAGGCCTACAGAAAGACCTGCAATAGACAGATTTAGCGCTTGCGTAATGTATGTTTAAGTTGAAATATTGTTATTTTAGATGGGCCGTGTTATAAGTGATTTTAACATTGTGGAACCACCATTAGTATTTGAGTGTAATCGAGCCTGTAGATGTTGGACAAACTGTAATAATAGAGTGGTACAGAATGGAATTACGTAAGTTGACATTTGACTAATTGGAATTGTATGGCTACCTTAACCCTTTAACTTCTGGTACATGCATGTAAATCTTGATTACCCCACTTCCCTGAAGAGGTTAGAGAAAAGTTTTGTTTATGTTAGCATCGAGTTCTGTATCCCATTTTTGAAACCGCCCATAAAATACTACTTCTCCCTAGCCATAATTGAAGTGTCTGCGTCATAGAAATAATAAATTGTCCATTAAATAGGTGTCACAGGGTCGTTATGAAGAACACACCAAAGACATGTAAGATTCAATAGGCGTTTTTGTGAGTCGATTAGATTAGGTTTTGATTTGCCAGTACGATTTGGTATGATTTCGAGTTGATTAACTATGGTCCACAAATGTGAAATTTGATAATTACGATTTGGTAAGATGGCTGCCATCAGGGACACCGATCAGAAAAAAAATTGTCTCTGCTAACATGACGAGGGGGGCGTGTGTTTCTCGTGTAGTCCAAGTTACCTACAGATTACAGTGACACTGCTGGCACCCAGAGGGCCTAAAATTGCTTAGAGCAAGAGGTGATCTAACATTCTTGTGGACTATAAAGTTAACATTAAAGGAGCTTAATCGCTAACATTTGGGACCTAGAAATTGACAAAAGTGGGTCGCAATGCATATAATACTGTAATATGAATGTATATAAACTGATTTACATTCAGTGGTTTCCGTTTTTACTCCAATTTCAAATCCGTTATGTTCGGCGAAATAAGCCAGCAGTCTCAAGCGAGTGCAAATTTCTAGCGTCACGTCTGGTTATTCCAGTTTACATACGCCGTTTGATTTGGTGCAATGTGTCTAGCCTCGTCCCTCGAGTCTCTTGATACAACTAGGGCTGAAGCGCATTATGGTACACGATTCGTGTACCAATGGTAAAATGTTTATTTTGTCTTAAATATTGGATATCAAAAGCCCATCTTTTCCCGTAAAGATTACAACATGAATGTTGATATAATTTGACAAATAAATCGTGTTTTCAATGTTGAAGATTTTGGATGATATTGAGTTAGAGACTTAGCTACTTTAAACACATCAAATGCGTTTTAAAAAAACATTTTTTATGGAGAAAAACAACAATAAGCATTAAAAATTACTTGCGATGTCGAACATTCCGCCATGTTGAAAACGTCAAATCTAATCGCCTAAACACCTCCTGGGACGATTAGGTCGATTTGCCTAATCAGTTGAGTTAAATCGTCTCACAAATGTAACGATTAGCATAATCAACTTGGTTCACAAATGCGTATAATAGCTAATCGGTCTAATCTAATCGGTTCACAAAAACGCCTTTTATTTCAGGTTACTGAATTTTACATAAGGGAAGTAACTCTCATGGTTTCTCTGCAAGTTATTAAGTCCTGTTGCCTAACATTTTTTGAGGCATAGGATTTACCTAGTGATGAGCCATTTTGCAAATGTAAACATTCAGTATTGAACGATAAATAATTCAAAACATTTTGATGATTAAATGGTGTTACTCAAAGACATTTGTATAAATTGTAACAATGTTTAAAATTGTTTGATTATTTTATACAGAGCTAGACTACAATTGTTTCGTACAAATGGAAGAGGATGGGGTGTGCGTGCCCTTACAGACATTCCTAAAGGCAGCTTTATCTGCGAGTAAGTGTGTGTTTTAATTAAACCAGTCTAATGCTATTGATGATTGGGGTTTTGTGGGGGTGTGGTGGGGGGAATGGCTGAATGGTTAGAGCATGCGTGCTGTATCATTAGGTCTGTTATTGAGTCAATTGGCATGGTTTTGATTCCCTGGATGTACGTACCGAGGAGTAGGGTTGCATGTTCAACCTCATGTATTTTCTCTGGGTCCTCTGGTTGCCTCCCACTGCTAAAGACCCATACGTGCAAGTGCATTATTGAAATAAAATTGAACCATATGTTAGTCTCGAAATGACCTAGTTTGTGTCAAGTGGATGTTAATCTCTCTCTCTCTCTCTCTCTCTCTTTAAATGAATATGGTAAGTCTTTTAACCTTGCCACCCTCCCCGAATTCTTTCTAAGGTTATGTGATATATTTATATGTATATTTTACAGGTATATAGGAGAACTTATATCTGATTGTGAAGCTGATCGTAGAGAAGACGATTCATATTTATTCGACTTAGATAATAAGGTTTGTATTTATTCCACATTTTTCAAGCCTGTTCCTCCTATGAAGTGTGGGGCCTTGGGTGGCCGAATGGTTAGCATGTGCGCGCCGTATCATAAAGTCTGTCATTGAGTCAACTGGTGTGGTTTCGATTCCTTGGTTGTACGTGAAAAAGAGTAGGGTCGCCTGTCCAACCTCGTGGGTTTTCTCCGAGTCCTCCGGTTTCCTCCCACTGCTAAAGAACCCTACACGCAAGCGAATTATTGAAAAAATTAAACCATATGTTAGTCCCGAAATGACCTAGTTTGTGTCGTGGACGTTAAACCCCATTTCTCTCCCTCTCTCCTATGAAGTGTTGCTTAGTCTTTCTGATGGAGCAAAAAACCTTGTCATTTGAGATTTGGTGAATGAAAATACCACTGTCTAGGCAATATTCGCATCTAGAGTATTGCGCACGAATAAATGGAAAAAAAAATTAATCATTTTATTCTCAGAAGATGGTAGTAACACTTCTGTCCCCGTGTTGGCCGAGAAAGTTCATTGGACATTTTCCGGCTTGGTTTCCCCTTTGTCAGTGGTGCAGGACGGAGGGACTAACAAGGACAACTGTCTTGTCGTTTGGATGGGACGAAAAACCAAGGTCCCATGTACATATTGGCGTAAAAGATCTCTTGGCATTTGGAATTGCATATAAGAGTAGGCCGTAGTGCCGCTCTCCGGACAAAATTTCCCTCATAGCACACTGTATGGCGTATGCCCGTCTTCATTAGCCCAGTCATTGGGAGAAGAACAGTAGGACATTAAACCCCATTTCATTTCCCTTATAACATACTTGTAACTGTTCTTGTCTACATTCTTCCATTTCATTTTATAACATGTGTGGGGGTTGGATGGCCGAATGGTTAGCACGTGCGCGCTGTATCATAAGGCCTGTCATTGAGTCAACAGGCGTGTTTTCGAATCCCCGATTGTACGTGACAAGGGTTTTCTCCGGGTCCTCTGGTTTCCTCCCACTGCTAAAGACCCCTACGCGCAAGCAAATTATTGAAATAAAATTAAACCATATGTTAGTCCCGAAATGACCTAGTTTGTGTCGAGTGGACTTTAAACCCCATTTATCTCTCTCTATAATGACATGTTTATAATATTAACAGGATGGTGAGACATATTGTATAGATGCTAGGAAGTATGGTAATATAGCACGATTTATTAATCATCTATGTGAACCCAACGTTATTCCTGTTAAAGTTTTTGTCGAACATCAAGACCTCCGTTTCCCTCGGATCTGTTTCTTCTCATCTCGAGACATTAAAGCTCATGAAGAGTTAGGGTAAGTCTGGATTATCTAGTCTCTCTGTGGACGTACTGCTTATGAAAACTTAGGATAAGTCTTGAATATCTAGTCTCTCTGTGGACGTAGTGCTGAAAAATATAGTATTCAAATGCAAGCATTAAAAAAATACGTTACTGGTTATTGATGGAAACAGGAAACTGAATTAATTTGAAGTCTGGATCTCATTTAATGTCTTGTAAATTACAATATTTACCCTTTAAAAAGCACTATCGGGAGCCACGATGTCCAAGTGGGTAAGACACTGGCTAGCTAGCCTGGAGGTCACATGTTGGATCCCTGCATTGGCTGAGAAAGTTCATAAGACTTTTCCAGTATGGTTTCCCCTTGTCAGTGGTGCCGGACTGAAAACCTGACAAGGACAACTGTCTAGTTTTACGGAGGGGACAGAAAACCAAGAACCTGTGTATACGTTGGCGTGCACATAAAAGATCCCTGGACATTTAGAATTCGATATAAGAGTAGGCCATAGTGCTGCTGCCCTGGCAAAATTTCCCTCATAGTAGAACTGTATGGCGTATGTCCGTCTTCATTAGCCCAGTTGGAGCAGAACAGTAGGATGTTAAACCCCCATTTCATTTCTAAAAGCAATATCAGTCTAAAGTGGGTTTAATTTTACAAAAAAAAACTGGAGTGATTTACTGTCCAAATTCTGCTCAGTAGTTATTTTTATGTTCGGTTTTATTGTCATGCCTGTTAAAGAACCTTTGGCAGATAGAATTTGAAGACAAGCAGTTGGGAACAATGCTGCCCGAACAAAATTCTCCGTTGTGAATTGCAGTCGTAACCATAGAAATGAAATTTATATGTTAGTTGTCCCAGAGCGTCTGTAGTATTGCTTTGACACGACCAGGTTCCATTTCATAATTTAAAACAAAATTTGTAGTAGAAAAAAAGTGAACTATATTTTGTTGTTGGTATTTTTCAGTTTTGATTATGGTGAGAAGTTTTGGATTATAAAATGGAAACAGTTTACTTGCACCTGCGAGTCCATCAAATGTAAATATTCTAAAGACACAATACAGAAAACCCTGACAGATTATAGGCTACGTCATGGTGTCGAGGATACAGGCTTAGACACTCCTTCAGCCCCAGAAACAACAGAATCTGCTGCCCCTCCACCACCTGCTCCTTCAAATCCACAAGAACTTTAAATAGACTGAACCAAGTTATATGTACATGAAATCACTAGAGCATTTGTCATGAAATGAAACACAGATGAAATTGTAGATGAAAATATGAGTCAGATTACAGGGAGGGTTCGTATAAATTCTGATAAATGCCCTCCGTGAAAGACAGTAAACAGATCCAGAGAAAGTACTGGACGAATAGATTATCTAGAAATACAAGAAGAATAAATGATCTAGATATACTGCAGGAAAAGATTATCTAGATGGACAGAAAGAATAGATTATCTAGATATACTGCAGGAAAAGATTATCTAGACATACAGGAAGAATAGATTATCTAGACATACAGGAAGAATAGATTATCTAGATATACTGGAAGAATAGTTTATCTAGACATAAAGGAAGAATAGATTATCTAGATATACAGGAAGAATAGATTATCTAGATATACTGGAAGAATAGTTTATCTAGACATACTGGAAGATTATCTAGACATAAAGGAAGAATAGATTATCTAGATATACTGGAAGAATAGATTATCTAGATATACTTGATTATCTAGATCTGTTCAAGGAAGATTTCTAGGGGTTTTGAGGAGTCAAACATTTAGGGCAGTTTTGAGAACTCTTTCTGTAAAATACTGTATTTGTGAATATGAGCTATGAAGGAAGTTTTTGTCTACATGTGTGATCTGTTTTTAGCATGTCAACATGATTAACAGATTATTTTGGAAAATGCTGAATAATTTTTTTTAAAAAGCTGTGTAATATATAAAAGAATCAAATATTACATTATCGACTGTATAGAAGAATTTGTATATAAGAATATTCATGTATATAATTATCTCTGTGTGTGTGTGGATCATGTTAAAATTATTGATCATCAATATCATTCATCTAATATCACATCAACCTAATATCACATCAAATCACATCAATTTAATATCACATCAAACTATATGTCATCATAATCAGTCAATATCTGGCCCTTAAGTTCACAAAGCATTCTCAGACTTAAGTTAAGAATTTACTTAACTTACAATTACTGTTTATGAGAATTTTCTTTGATTCAGGAATACAAAACTTTGTTCATAGTTTCTTATTGATGTATTTGATACATTAAAACAACAAAATTTGTATAGAGGGCTGTATTTTAGTTAAAATAAGGCTAACAATTTTGAGTGAATAGTTAACTTAAGTCTGAGAATGCTTTGTGAACTCGGGGCCTGATTTAGAACAACAGTTATCATAGCCATTTATTTATAGGTCTTTCATAAGGGAGACAGTTGAGAAGTGATAGTTCATCTGTTCCTGTATACAACACGCACATTTAAGATAGATATTTTTACAAATATAACATTTAGCTGAGTATTAGGTCTAAAGTCTATTATGTTTGTATTCAGATAAGGAGATGATCAGGGTCTATAATCGCTTCTCTAACTTGGCAAGAAACACAGATTTAATATGGTGTTATTTTCTCTTGAATTTGCTGAGATATCAAATTATTTTACTTGCCTGTTCTCTATTAAAGAAAGCATCATCAACACCTCAAGACCTCTTGATGTACATGTACCTATATTTTCGCAGAGTGCCAATGAGAAAACACCGCGATTCTTGAACGGAAAAAACACCGACCAAGGACTAATTTCATACTTCCACTAGACTAGTACTGTAGAAAAACGCTGTGTGTTGATTGATGGTCAGTAAGACTTTCTTCTATTGATGATGGTGTTTAAATGGGAATAATGATCAATAGGATATAGATGGACCATCACATTTAATATTACCAGTAGATTTGGTTATAGCTTCAGTTTGATATTACATGATGTATCACAGGGTATGCTTTCTCTAATATTCCTGAATCCGAGTCCTCCGGTTACCTACCACTGCTAAAGACCCCTAAGCGCAAACGAATTATTGAAATAAAATTAAACCATATGTTAATCCCCAAATGACCTAGTTTGTGTCTAGTGGAGGTTAAACCCCATTTTCTCTCTCTCTCTGATATTCCTGAAGCTGTGGTACAGAGTATGTTTACTCTCATATTCCTGAAGCAGTGCTAACAGTCACTGCTTCAGGTCTGTCATTAAGTCAGCTGGTGTGGTTTCAATTTCCCGGTCGCCTGTCCAACCTCTTGGGTTTTCTCTGGGTCCTCCGGTTTCCTCCCACTGCTAAAGATCCCTATGCGCAAGCGAATTATTGAAATAAAATTAAACCATGTGTTAGTCCCTAAATGACCTAGTTTGTGTCGAGTGGACGTTAAACCCCATCTCTCTCTGTATGGATTAAGCTGTGAGAATTTGTTGAAAAAGACTCTGTAATGTTGAGAGCAATGCAGTAATAAAAAGAAATGTCAGAATTTAAACCAATTTAAATTGTTATTGTATCTTATTATTTATGCCTTGAAGGGGGGGTTGGACAGCCGAATGGTTAGCACGTGCGCGCTGTATCATAAGGTCTGTCATTGAGTCAACTGGCAAGGTTTTGATTCCCCGGTTGTATGTGACAAGGAGTAGGGTCGTCTGTCCAACCTTATGGGTTTTCTCTGGGTCCTTCGGTTTCCTCCCACTGCTAAAGAGCCCGAAATGCAAGCGAATTATTGAAATAAAATTGAACCATGTGTTAGTCACGAAATGACCTAGTTTGTGTCTGGACAAAACCCATCTCTCTCTTTCTCTCTCTCTCTGCCTTGAAGTTGTAGATATCTTTAAAATAAAAACTGTTTTAAACCAAATTTAAGCAAGTATAAACAAATCAGCTCATGAATTCAATGCTAGTTTACATCCTTGGTAATTTTGCGCTGAAACTCCCAGCGTACAATGATGTCCTGTTAGGCCAAAAAATATTACCCATGTTGGAATTTGTATTTGTTGGCAGAAAACTATTGACCTGGGAAATGGAGAGAAAAAAAAAGTTTAGGTTCAATGAATTTGGCTACATGAAATTAAGTTATCTGATTAGCTGAACACAAAGGGGTTTTTTTTGGCCTCATCTTTATCCTCTTGGTTTTGTTGGGTTTTTGTTTTAGTGTAGAGTATAAATATGTTATTTGCTTGGATCTGCCTATCGATATTCTTCATGCATCTTGTTCTGTACATCCTTGAACAAATTTCCTACTGAAATATTTATCACAAATCCACAGATTGTAACTACTATCTCCTTTACTTACTTCCAGAAAAAAAAAGAAAACTGAAGATGAATATGTAAATTCACTATTATTTTTTTTTAATAAATCCCTCTAAAAAGAACTGAATGAACAAAAGGTTTTTTTTTTTCTTTAAATAAATGTTTTTCATTAGAATAAAATAGATAAAATTTAACCATGGTTTCATTGCACATTGATGTTCTGGATGGATGGATGTGAAAATGTAAGCAATAAATAAGTTATGGTTTGATATCGTGTTTAGCTGACAATATTTTGAATGTTATGATTTCAAATTCTGACTGGTATTCCAAATTTCTTTTGTCCATTGCAAATCACACGGATATCATCTGTATATAATCAGAGTTGTCAATTAAAATATTGTCGGCTAGATCTAAGGGTATAATTTTCAGAGCACGAGTAGAATTTTGGTCTAGAATTTGAAATATCATTTTGGGATATAAAAAGGCAACTGTGTTTAAGATCCCTTGACAGTTGGAAAACAAGAGTAATAGTACACTGTCCGGGTAAAATTTCACTGACGGCACAATGTATGGCCTGTACCCGTCTTCATCCGCCCGGTTGGTGCAAACAAGTTGGAAAAGATACATTATGTAAGATTTAGATAAAGGGCTGGCCGGTCTTTCGATAATAGTTCTAAAGTAGATAATTCAAAATAATATATCGAAAATTTCACTCAAATTACTTTATTCTGAGCGATGTTATTGCTGTTTGAATTTTTGACAGATTGTTTATTATCGTAACAATGTTTCTTGTTAATAGAGACCTGCTTCTCCATTTTTAAATTAAATCATTAAATGGCGATCCTATTTTAATCCATTAACATCTGCGCCATTTGGTGGTCTAGAGCGTTGATGTCAAAATAATAATTTAAATAACATTTGAAAACAAATTAAAAACCTATAATATGCAGATTTAGCTCTTACATAATGCATCTTTAATTTCATTTTGTATAACTGCTGGTCAGAAATATGACTCAATGGTAGGGATCTGGTTCCTGACTTACAGTCCACATAATATTACAAACTGTGAAATAGTTCCTTTTAAACCAATTTAATGGTTATTATTTTCAGAATGGATTAATAATTAGTAAATTAAATTTAATGAAATAATGGAATGCAATGTTTAAGGGCTTGTTAACTACATGTAAATCAGTGTTTGGTAATGGTAATACATGTACTACAATAATCTTTAGATTATGGAAAACCAGAACAAAGAAAAGTATAGAAGTACAATAATCTTTATATTATGGAAAACTAGAGCACTAAAAAGTATGGAAGTACAATAATCTTTAAATTTTGGAAAACTGGAACACTGAAAATAATTTTTATATTATGCGAAACTAAAGCACTAAAAAGTATGGCAGTACAATAATCTTTATATTATGGAAAACCAGAACACTAAAAAGTATGGAAGTACAATAATCTTTATATTATGGAAAACCAGAGCACTGAAAAGTGTGTTAGTACAATAATTTTTACATTATGGAAAACCAGAGCACCGAAAAGTGTGTTGGTACAATAATCTTTATATTACCGAAAAGTGTGTTAGTACAATAATCTTTATATTATAGAAAACCAAAGCACTGAAAAGTGTGTTAGTACAATAATTTTTACATTATGGAAAACCAGAGCACTGAAAAGTGTATTAGTACAATAATCTTTATATTATGGAAAACCAGAGCACTGAGAAGTGTGTTAGCACAATAATCTTTACATTATGGAAAACCAGAGCACCGAAAAGTGTGTTAGTACAATAATCTTTACATTATGGAAAACCAGACCACTGAAAAATATGTTAGTACAATGATCTTTTAAAAGAGCACTAAAAAGTATTGAAATGGACTGGTTTAACACACAAATGAACAAAACCTATGGGTAGGTACTTATTTCATACAAATTAAAGTCCAGAAATTAGTTCATGTTATTTTTTTCTCCTTTTGTTTTTGAGAAATTTTCTGATATTAGTCATCTAGTAAAATATAAATATTTTGTAGCAACCACTTATTTGATAATATAATAAAGTTATGTTATTTATTATTCAGCGTCAGTAACGCCTGTCAACAGATTTGAGATGATTTTTTTTTATCATGTTTTTTTGGAACAATTTTAGAGAATTTAGATTTCTGTATAATATTTGACTGTGGTGATTTTATTTTAAAGTTGGTTTACAATCATATATTATTCATATTTTCTACCTAAACATAATATAAATATGATACAGGGAATATCCTGTGGTTGTATGTAATTGGAACTGTACATTAAAATTATATACATAATGACCCTTGTATAATTTATAATTTATTTATGCCAAGAAGTGATGTTGTAATGGACGCAAGAAGGTGAGTTCCTAAGTCTCCAAAATCCAATCCACAGTTCAGGGACAGGTATTGAAATCGTCTCTGTCCGTCCTACCTTTGGTTTCGAATCCCCGGTTGTACGTGACAAGGAGTAGGGTCGCCTGTCCAACCTTGGGTTTTCTCCGGGTCCTCCGGTTTCCTCCCACTGCTAAAGACCCCTACGCACAAGCTAAATATTGAAATAAAATTAAACCATATGTTAGTCCCGAAATGACCTAGTTTGTGTCGAGTGGACGTTAAAGCCCATTTCTCTCTCTCTCCCCCGTCCTACCTTGTTTTGTTTACGAATCATATCTACAGGAACTACACACGAACACGCAACAACATACGGCTAAATCTATTTGTTAAAGTCAGCTCAGTTTTTGTCCAGGTCGCTGAGATGTAAATAAGGTTAGGGCATGTGATTGTTGACAAGATTGTATGTTAGGGTTTAAGTAAGCATTGGGGCTAGGTCCAGGGTTAGGGTTGGGATTTGCGCTAGCCCTGTTTACATCTTGTGACCTGGCCTTACCATTTAGCACTATCCATAGCAACACTGGTCTCGTATATACATTCTAAGAAGAGGGGGAATGGATATTATCATCTAACAAGGAATTAAAGCCGCCAATATCATCCAGTCTTCGACATTGCCAGACATGACTTATTGGTCAATTTAAATCAACATTGATGTTGTTACCTTATCCTAAAAAGATGGGCTTCGGGTATCCCGACTGTGAACAATAATAAATTTTGCATGGCTTAGTTAACATTAAAATGTTCTCAAATTAATAGTTTAAATTTTAAATAGGCCAAAACAATTAAACCAACCTTGTTACAAACAAAATATGACTTACCCAGTAAACCTATGTTGAAGTGGTGAACAACCGGAAGTTAAAGAACGAGGAGCCATGACCGAAACAAAAACATGGCTGACATCCTTTTGGATTGGTAGTGACCAGATTAAAGTAACCAGATTTACACGTATCACACTTGTCACCCTGTACGTTATCTTTACAATGACACGCACCTGTTGTTATATCACATGATCCGGTTGAACTTCCTTCCGAAGAACAACTACACATTCTGAAATAATCACGGTGGCTAAGTGGGAAGGGACTGACTCGCTAGCCTGGAGGTCGGGTGTTCGATCCCTGCATTGGCCGAGAAAGTTCATCCCGATTTTCCGGCGTGGTTTCCCCTTGTCAGTGATGCAGGACGGAGGGCCTGACAAGGACAGCTGTCTAGTCATTCGGATGAGACGAAAAACCGAGGTCCCGTGTACACATTGGCGTGCGCGTAAAAGATCCCTTGACAGTTGGAATTCGATATAAGAGTAGGCCGTAGTGCCGCTGTCCGGGCAAAATTTCCCTCATAGCACACTGTATAGCGTATGCCCGTCTTCATTTCCCCAGTTCGGAGCAAAACAGTAGGACGTTAAACCCCATTTCATTTCATTTCTGAAATAATAAAAGATCAAGATCATGCTTTCAGAACTTGACCTCCAGTTCTTTCAAAAAGTTGGCGCAATATAGCTCGGTTGGTTCTGACGTGCCATTTAACACCATTTCATTCATTCATTCGTTTCTGTCCAATAGGTTAAAACTCTTAGGAGAGAAAACTAAGACAATAACGGACCAAACAATTACCAAAACCGATCTTTTCATGTTAAAGGGCCAATCCCGATAATATTCTGGAGAATAAAACTGCTTAATTTTGTGTTAAAATCCCTTAAAATCCTCAACATTTATAAAAAATAATGTGTAGGCGAAATTTACCTTTCGTTATCAATTACAGCAGATTGGTCATTCATTGTATAGACCTCTAAAGGAACGGGAATCGATTATCAGGTCACTCAACGAAAAATTTGACCCGAAATCTTAAAAGGGTTACGTGTCCGGATAAGCAGTTTTTGACATTCACGTCCAAACGACTCAATATTTTGAGCTGAAAGTTTGAGACAAGGTAAATACACCATTCCTCTATATTTTGGCGTTTAAATTTCATACTTACTCAGACTTTTATTTTTGAGACTCTGTTCAAATCGGGATAGTCCCTTTAATAAATGTCTAATTAATAGTTTATATAACATTTCAGATTTAGCTCTTGCATAATGTGTGTTTAAGCCGTTCTAAAGATCACCGGCGTTTTAAAACAAGCTTAAAATGGAAATGAAATGAAATGGGGTTTAACGTCCTACTGTTTTGCTCCGAACTGGGCTAACGAAGACGGGCATACGCCATACAGTGTGCTATGAGGGAAATGTTGCCCGGACAGCGGCACTACCAGGGGCGGATCCAGGAATTTTCGCAGGAGGGGGTTTGCCAGGTTCCTGGGATTTTTTGAGAAATACATGGTCTCTATCGTCATTTTGGCGTATATACATACACATTGAGCTTTTTAAACAGAGAAATCCAACATCCTGTTTAGACGTCAATTTTTATTATTTATTAATACGACGACATTGTGACTCAATTTAATTATTGATGCAAAGCATTAATTGTGATATCACATATATCATTAACTCGCGCTTTGAGTGCCCATCCTGTCGCACCATCTGACGATAAAGGATAAAGCACAATTATGACACTTTTCTCATAAAAGAGGTTGTTTTACAAAAAATTTTTTTATGTAGCTGAGAGCCCCCCCCCCCTCTGGATCCGCCCCTGACTACGGCCTACTCTTATATCGAATTCCAACAGTCAGTGGATTTTTTACGTACATTCCAATGTATACACGGGACCTCGGTTTTTCGTCCTATCCGAATGACTAGACAGCTGTCCTTGTCAGGCCTTCAGTCCTGTATCACTGATAAGCAAGCATATTATACTAAACACAATTAAAACTAGAATAATATTTTTACCAAATGAACCAAAGCAACGTGATAAAAATCAAATCGCGGATTAACTTCGTTTCAGCAAATTTTATCATGCGACAACAAACGATATGCTCGGATTATTTTACGATGAGCATAAGTATGAATTAATTTAATAGACCTAATAATGCTCCCAGCAATAATAAAACTAAACAATAAATCGACTCGCACCGGTAACTTTAAAATATTAAAACGAATATCTTTTTTTTTAATTCTAAATTAAAATTAATAGATCCCACGTTTGAATTTTTTTTAAAGTTGTATTATGAAAAAGCTAAATCTTCCTAATGCAGATTTTTCGTTTGGCCCCCAAATGTTATATTAAATCATTAATTAGACAGTTATTCACATGCCAAACCCATAACTTTCTAGAACATCGGATGGCTTTGATTTTCAACGGATTTAAACACGATTGCCAGTTAATAATTTATATAAAATGGATAATGGATTAAGGTTTTATTTTTGTTTTGTTTTTAAATGATATACATTATGTTACAATACAATATCTTGTCTTATGTGGATATCAAATGAAATGAAGGGGTGTTTAACGTCCTACTGTTCTGCTCCGACTGGACTAATGAAGACTGGCATACGCCATGCAGTGTGGCATGAGGGGAATATTGCCAGGGCAGCGACATTATGGCCTACACTTATATCGAATTCCAACTGCCAAGGGATGTTTTACGTGCATTGGTGTTCTCGCGAAGGAACCTTGAAAGTTTAGAGACGGAACCGGTGGTGGTGGTGGTGGGGGACCCTGCTCAGTCACATAAAAAATGTAAAACAACACTTTTATGAGGAAAGTGTCACGGCCGTGTGCTTTATCCTTTATTATCAGATGATGGGATGGGATTGGGATTCAAAGCGCGAGATAATGATATAAACATACGTGATATCACAATTAATGCTTTGCAACAATGAAATTGAATCACAATGTGATCCTATTAATTCATAATAAAAAAAAATGACGTCAAACGGGGTGTTGGAATTCTAGTGTGTATGTATGCCTATGTAATTTGGAGACGATGATGGCATCATGCATTGTCTACTATCAAATTTCTTTAACAGGAACCTGGCAAACCCCTCCTGCAAATCTTCCTAGATCCACCCCTGCAGTTGCCAAATGAACTTGAGTATAGATAAAAATGCCTCTTTCTAGGCATTGTACATGTTACCATAGTAATACTAATTACCATATTGTGTGCACGAGACATTAAACTCCATCCCAGTTTAATAAACTTTCAGAAAAACAAAATGGCGTGTATAATTTATACATCATGTACGCCTGATGAATATTTGGCAATTCTAATTTTACAAGTCATTAAATCACGTCTATTATGTTTTGGACGTTTTCAAAATTAATGAAAATCTTTTTAATAATGATAATCATAAAAGGTGAATGAAGTTTTTATTAGTTCAGAAGGCTGAAATACCTGGAACTGGGCGGACATAACTAGATGAACATGGGCATCCCTCAATATGTAAGTTCTCATAGTTTCGTGCTTTCAAAACAAAATCATATTAAATTAGGGATTTTTAAACAACTATGGTCGCCACATGGATTAGAAAACTTCAAAGTAGGCGACCTTTTAATTTTAATCGAAAATTTACTTTTTCAGTTACTACAAAACAATGAAGTAGCTATATTGTTGATATTGAATTAATTTTTGCAAGGAGTTAAAACAATGGCATTTAGTAATTGAATTGGAATATACAGGGGCCTGTTTCACCAAATTTTAACTAAGATAAAATCCAAATTTTAGTAATTCGATTAGATTGATTTTAGTGCTTAGTCAATCAAAATTGGAGTATCAACTAAAATTTGGATTTTATGTTTAGTTACAATTTCGTGAAACAGGCCCCTGGTCACAATTCTATGGAATACAATTACTGCTTATTACTCAACGACGTTTCGACTAGACTTCTCGAGTCATTATCAAGCAATGATAAAATATGAAAATATAACAAGACAATATATACCAATCTGTTTTACAGAGTATTACGAAAGTCTTCTAATATCTCTGTAAAAGATGACTGCCTTCAACACATGACGTCATATCACGCGGTGTCAATTATTGGCTCAATGGCGCGTACATTGTTTAAATAAAACGTTACTGATTCGAGCAGAATGGCACCTTTTACTTAATTTGTCGGGGGGAAAAAAGTTAATATTTGTGGCTCATTAAGTCGCATTGATGTCATCCTTATCAGTGATTGTCGCGGCCTAGCGAATATTTACTGCGGATCAGTGTGAATATATACATGTAAACAACAATACTAGAGAAGCCTAGTCAAAACGTCGTTCAGTAATAAATGAAATGAAATGACATGAGGTTTAACGTCCTACTGTCTCTAGTCGAAACGTCGTTCAGTAATGAAATGAAATGATATGAAATGGGGTTTAACGTCCTACTGTTCTGCTCCGAACTGGGCTAATGAAGACGGGCATACGCCATACAGTGGGCTAGGAGGGAAATTTTACCCGGGCAGCGGCACTATGGCCTACTCTTACATCGAATTCCAACTGCCAAGGGATCTTTAACGTGCATACCAATGTATACACGGGACCTCGATTTTACGTACCATCCGAACGACTAGACAGCTTTCCTTGTCAGACCATCTGTCCTGCACCACTGAAAAGGGGAACCACGTCGGAAAATCCCAAACTTTCTCGGCCAATGCAGGGATCGAACACACGACCCCAGACTAGCGAGTCAGCGTCTTACCCACTTAGCCACCGTGAGCCCCGCTCAGCAAAAATAAGCAGTAATTATATTCTATAGTATTGTGACCTGTATAGTTAAAACATTATGACTATCTACAAACTTATCGAATCTTACCAACCTCCAACGTTTTAAACCTCTAATTCTTCAATTGGTTTGCTATCAAATTTATGTTTGCTTGGAGCAAGTGTTGTAATGTATAGTTTAATGGTCGAGAGCGAGACATTCAGTGATATATTGAAACAACAAGAGGGCAGTAGGCCCGAGTGTTTTTACAATATATTACGCAATGCCTTAAGCTCGAGACATTCCGCACGTGCTTTTACAGTGAAATACGTCACGCGAGTCAAATATTTCACTAGTATGAATAATGTACGATTGGCAAGTTGCCCGTATGATTATTTGAAATAATGGTACGCCAACATCATGATGCCATATTCTTATCTGGAGAGCATACGCGATAAATACTATCTGTGTAGACTGAAATAACCAGACGTATAGAGATTACCATTCGATTGAGACTTCTGGCATATTTCACCGAACATAACTGATTTGGCATTGGAGTAAAAACGGAAACCATTGAATGTAAATCAGTTTATATACATTCACATTACATTATTATATGCATTGCGACCCAACTGTGTCAATTTCTAGGTCCCAAATATTAACGATTTAGCTCCTTTAAGGAAAAATAATTTTCTAATTCTAATTTAATAAGTATGATTAAAAGCCGATTAATGGCGTTAAATTATTCTTGTTTACGTTGGCTTACTTTCATAAAAACAAACAAAACTCTTTATGTCGGCTCCACGATAATGTGATTTAAAGGGACTATCCCGATTTGAATAGAGTTTCAAAAATAAAAGTCCGAGTACGTATGAAATTTAAGCCCCAAAATATAGAGGAATGGTGTATTTACCTTGTCCCAAAATTTCAGCTCCAATATTGAGTCGTTTGGACGTGAACGTCAAAACTGCTTATCCGGACACGTAACTCTTAAGATTTCGGGTCAATTTTTTCGTTGGGTTTCCTGATAATCGATTCCCGTCCCTTTAGAGGTCTATACAGTACATGACCCACGTGCGAAAGGTAAATTTCACCTACACATTATATTTATAAAATAAAAGTCTGGTTTTATCCAGACACCGCATAATACAGCTTGGGACACCGATCTCCATTTTCAGATGAAGACCGACGGATTTAAGTTGTTTAAAAACGTATCAAATATATTGAGTTAGCTGCTCGGCCCTAAGGTAGAGGATTGTAAGGGATTTTAACACAAAATTAAGCAGTTTTATTCTCCAAAATATTATCGGGATTAGCCCTTTAATGAATTACTGATATAACATTAACTAGACCCTTTCGCAGAATGTCTAATGTGTGCCGGGGGATTGGATGGCCAAATGGTTAGAGCCTGCGTGTTGCATCATAAGGTCTGTCATGAGTCAACTAGCGTGGTTTCGATTCCCCGTTCGCCTGTCCAGCCTCTTGGGGTTTTTTTCCGGGTCCTCCTGTTTCCTTCCACTGCTAATGAACCCTACGTGCAAGCGAATTATTGAAATAAAATTGAACTAGATGTTGGTCCCGAAATGACCGTTAAGCCCCATTTTCACCCAGACATAGTTTAGCATCGCTGATCATCACTTACATTTTCAGACAAAATCAAAAGTTTCACGGCATAATCCACGCTATAGAATATACTCAAATTAAAAATACATTAATTAAGAGTTTAATAAAGAGTTGGTCATTCTTGCTATAATAATTCAAAATTAGATGATAAAAATAGAAAATATTAACAATTTCATTCAAATTACTTGTAGTTTTGAAAAGATGCGTGCAAAGTGGTAACCAGGGCACTGGTATAATCGGGCTTTGGCCTTGCTTTCCCATTTTTTAATTAAATTTTTAAATGGCGAACCTTTTTAATCTAGTTAAAATCTCGAGTATCTATGCCATCGAGAGTCGATTATGGTCTTGTTTTGTTAATAAATGTCTAATTAATAGTTTATATAACATTTTAGGCCTAAAGAAAGACATGCAATAGGCAGATTTAGCTCATGCATGATGTATGTTTAATTATTTAAAATTTAATATAGACAAAAAAAGAAGAAGAAAAAAAACATATATCACCGGCTTTGATGCAATCGGATTACAACGGGGTCCATCAAAAGGTTTTGCCAAACTCTTATAGATTGCATTGTTCTTTAGCGTGGTTCCCCTTTGTCAGTGATGCAGGACGGATGGGACGAAAAACCAAGGTCCCGTGTACACATTGTCGTGCACGTAAAAGATCCCTTGACAGTTGGAATTCGATATAAGAGTAGGTCGTAGTGCCGCTGTCCGGGCAAAATTTCCCTCAGCACACTGTATGGTTTATGTCCGTCTTCATTAGCCCAGTTCGGAGCAGAACAGTAGGACGTTAAACCACATTTTATTTCATTTCATTTTCTGTCTTCTTTATATCATCTGGGGATGTCGAAATTATCAATCCATCAAAACATTGTAATTATTCAAAGGAACTGAACTATTTGTGAACTAACATTTCTGTAAGAGATTCACCTACCACGATATTTTGTTTATTCAATTTACCTCAAATGACCATCAGTGACTTTCGGGTAATTGATTTGCGCTTGGCAAATTTGAGATCGATTTCACAACGTGGAAATAAACCACCTTTTCAGTATTTATGTGACATTACTTTTTGTTTTTCGTACCATGGAAAACAAGTAGCACCGTACTATGAACTCGAAACTGACGGTAATGTCCGTCATCCCTCCCATCTAGGAAATGTGACGTGTTATCAAAATTCGATGCGTATTTGTCAAATGAACGCAAATATGTAGGTGTATGTGTAGGACAAATGTGTTGGCTGAAATTGCCCATTTCTTGAAGATGAAGGCTCTGGCATGGCTAATTCTTGTAAACGTAGATTCTTAAATCACTCGTCACTAAATATGTAGCGTGTATGTAATGGAAACCATACTGTTCTGAGGATTACGATGGATTTTATTCATCTTCTGTATGATTGCTTCACATAGTTTCAGCCTCTAGAGATTTTAAAGGAACACAAACAACGAATCTTGTTATTTCGTCGCAAACAACCATTAGATTTTTAAATCCGGTTGATGAAGATGGCATACTCTTGAAATCAAGACTTAATCTATCAAAAGTTCTATAATGTGTAGGAATTCGGTTTTGCCTTTAAATTGTTGGCATTTGAAACATGATTTGATATAGGAAGAAATAGTGTCAAACATGTTAGGAAAGTAAAATAATTTTCTCATTGTTAGATATGTGCGAACAATACCTTGGTGATTTGAAAGTTGACTATCGTGGTAGATATTGATAAGGCTATGACACATTGATTCGGGAATGGCTAATTGCAATGTGAATGTTTCATCTTTATGAATGATAAGCCTGAATCGCATAAAAGATATTCTTCGGATTTTAATTGAATTGTCTTTGCTGACTTCTTATTGGCTGGCAAAATGTCATGACATAAATAATCGTAAATTGGCTTAAAATATGGCGAGGTTTCTTGTTCGATACGTAATTTATTCGCATCTATAGAAAGATTATAATCTCTGATGATTTTCCGTTTAATAACGTTTAGGAGTTTGATCAAATCTTGTTGTTTTGGAAAATTCTTTTGAACAATATTCTCACAGTTATGACTAACAGGTCGCGGAGGAATACACAATTCGATAGGAACCTCGATTTCCTCATCTTCAGATACTAGAGGTTTATTAACTAGTCTAGGTTCAGAATTATTAGAATTCTGGGCATGCGTTGTCTGGGAACTAGACTATGCGAGATGGAACTTGGTCGTTTAATGCTTTGAAGACGAAGTTGAGTAATTTGAAATTTATCCTTTGAAGAATTTGGGAGCCAGTGTAGGGATTGAAATACAGGGGCGATCTGGTGAATGCTCAGACATTCTTGTACACAAATTTTAAGTTTGTAAGACACAAATTCTGAGGATGTCAGGAATGATTTTCTTCCTTAATATATTTTTATTGATATATCTAAAGCATGTCTGGTGACTGGTACACAGTTATGTTACCTTTTCGTTCTGTGAATCAATTCTGAATGACAACACTGGTTTAAACTTCATGGAAGTCAAAGTGTAAATATATTTGTTTCATTGTTGAAAATTAAAGTTAAAGTATATATCATTCACGTCAAAAAGAAGGATATGATAAGAATCTGAAAGCGCGGGAATTTGAAATAGGGACTTTTGTATGGCGCTGGTACCCACCTTCCGCAAATCAAAAATTTGGCTAAGAATGGTGGTAAGATTGACCATGTCTTTGGGGTGCTTCTTCTAAGGTATTTGCCATTTTTTTGATGAAGTGATTTATAATGGTCGTACACAACTCTTTGGATTATTTTATTTGCAAAATAAAGTCTGATTTCTGAAATAGATATTATAGGTAAAATTAATTATATTTATGATATGTTCGTCAAAAAAGTATTAACATTAGTGTTACTTTGCTCTTATTTTTTAAAATTTTTTTCACAAGTTGTTTTCCTTTATTTTGTTAATGTAGAATGGTAATGAACTGCTCTTTTCATTTTCTTTGTTTTATTTGTTTCGTTTGAATTTGATTTATCTGTTAAGTTTTTGATTGTTTAATTTTTGTTAATGAAGTTGATTCTTTTAAACTTCGTTTTTTTATTTTTGAACTCTACTTGGTGTAGGTGTTCATCAGGTAATACCTCGACTGAGTTCAATATAGAGATTAGCCGGTTGATTTGTTGGATGTAAACCTTTGAATAATAGCGCCTAACAGGCAGCTGTGTTTAATTATGTTCTCCTGATTTTGATTGTTTCTGTGTGTTTGAAGTATATGTTTGTGATATGCGCTTAGAAACACTTCACGTGTAATGAAGCGCTATATAAATCGAACAATAATAATAATCATCTTTGACAAACATACATGGTTGAAAGACGCCATGGAACTTTCATAATACGTCATACATGTCACATGATCAATAGACAACTAGAATGGAGTTATCTCCCATTGTACAGTAATATGAATATTAATGTGATAGCTAGACACCACACATGTCAAGTTTCATGTCATGTTGATTGCAGATGAATTGACGGAGCGTTAGTGTTGTTTTCACGATTAGTAGCGCTTGTGGACCAGTTTCAACCCCACCCCAACCCCCTCCCAAATAATGAAGCTATTGTTGTAAGACGGAGACATTCACCAAATTTAAATTCCTAACAGTCTTAAAACAGCGAGGCCGGTCATTATTATCCTATTAACAATTGCTAGAAATACACATCCATTACTAGTAGTAATACACATCCATTGTTAGTAATGCACATCCATTACTATAAATGCATATCCATTGCTAGTAATAAACATCCATTGCTAGTAATACACATCCATTGCTAGTAATACACATCAATTACTAGTAATACACATCCATTACTAGTAATACACATCAATTGCTAGTAATGCACATCCATTGCTAGTAATACACATCCATTGCTAGTAATACACATCCATTGCTAGTAATACACATCCAATACTAGTAATACACATCCATTGCTAGTAATACACATATACTCAAAATCTATGTAAATGTCTTATATTCAACTTGTTCTTTTTTCTTCTCTGTTTCTCGTTTAAAAATACTTCTTGATTTCTCTCGTGGTCTCAGCAGGCTTCCATAAAAGTTACTATTGAATAACAGTAAAAAAAAAAAAAAATATTGTTCAGATTTTAGCTTTACTGGTGTTTGGTATGGTATTAGTGACCGTGACGACAAAACAGGCCATATGGATAAACGATAATCACCAGAATTTCAACTTCGAATGTCCTGTGGGTGAAAGTATAGTTTACTTTTATGGTTGGATTATTACCAGTGCAAATGACAGACTCTGGCACTTTCACTGTGCACCTAGATCATCTATAGGCTCCTGCTCTTGGTCGGGTGAGTTAAAGCAATTGGTTGAGAATAAACGAAACGAAACATAACCGCAGGCCCGTAACTAGAGGGGGGATGGATGGCTGGCTGAAGGGTTAGCGTGCGCGCGCTGTATCATAAAGTCGGTCTTTGAGTCGACTGGCGTGGTTTCGAATCCCCGGTTGTACGTGACAAGGAGTAGGGTCGCCTATCCAACCTCTTGGGTTTTCTCCGGGTCCCCCGGTATCCTCCCACTGCAAAAGACCCCTGCGTGCAAGCGAATTATTGAAATAAAATTAAACCATATGTTAGTCCCGAAATGACCTAGTTTGTGTCGTTTGGACGTTAAACCCAATTTCTCTCTCTCATTTAATAAAACTTGTTACGCTTCATTCTATGTCATATTTAGGATAACATTAAATTTCTAGGTGAACTGAAGAAACCACTTGTTCCCCAGATCTTGAATAATACATTTCCTCATTTCTCTCTCTGTCTGTCAATTTTACAGCACCCCCGAGAACACTTCCCGCCCCGCCCCCCTCGTTGCTCTGAGCTAGTTACGCTCCTGCATAATCGTACCAGCAAATTAGTCGTTCGGCTGTATGTAATGTTTTGGAGTTTTAAATGAATGTGCTCCGAATCCCATCAACATTGGAACCCCCCCCCCCCAAAAAAAAAACAACCCGAAACCCCAAATTTAATGACAAACTTCGGTGTGAGAGTAGATCTCAACCCGAAAGGAGCTAAGAGTGAACAACAAGATAAACGCGACAGACATCGAAGGAACAGGAAACCAATAAGTAATAAATACTGCAGAAATGTCCAGGACACTGTATATCAACTATACTAATGTCCAAAAGAAAGTATACACTGTGCATTTTGTCCTGCTTCAAACAAAGTCGTTTTTCCATTGTATGTGGTTTTTGGGTACAATGTCCATTTGGGGGGTTGGATGGCAGAATGGTTAGCAAGTGCGCGCTGTATCATAAGGCCTGTCATTGAGTCAACTGGCGTGGTTTCGAATCCCCGGTTGTACGTGTCAAGGAGTAGGGTCGCCTGTCCAACCTCGTGGGTTTTCTCCGGGTCCTCCGGTTTCCTCCCACTGCTAAAGACCCCTACGCGCAAGCGAATTATTGATATAAAATTAAACCATATGTTAGTCCCGAAATGAGCTAGTTTGTGTCGAGTGGACGTTAAACCCCCATTTCTCTCGCTCTCTCTGTTTAGCCATTTATTTGCTTAGAAATATTGAGTTTGGACGCACGAGACATGTTCACATCAGACATTGATTAATCAATCAGCGTTGAGGTTTCTAGAGCACGCCAAGAACTCGCCGTAACAGACCGTTTCATTGGCTAAATTACTAGAACGTGTGTTATATAACAACTCTTCCAGATCCTAGTGTAGTAAAGACAAGTAAAACGAAATTTTGAACTATAAAAACTAAACAAAATAGGATCTGTGTTTTAATCTGAATGGGTATTTGTCCCACTACTTATCATATTTAAAAAATGTCCCGGTCTTCTCCCAATGGCCTGTCCAACCTCGTGGGTTTTCTCCGGGTCCTCCGGTTTCCTCCCACTGCTAAAGACCCCTACGCGCAAGCGATACGCGCAAGCGAATTATATAAATAAAATTAAACCACATGTTAGTCCCGAAATGACCTAGTTTGTGTCGAGTGGACGTTAAACCCCATTTCTCTCTCTCTCTCTCTTTTCTCCCAATGGCGTGCGAGAGTGTTCTGATGTCAAATGCTGCACCTCAACAGTGAAGGCTACTTCTCACAAACGATTGTGTGATTTCAAAAAAAAAAACCAACCCGCAGATATCTTCTGCAGTGAATGTCGAACGTTGCGAACTTTTCAATTCTTTGTAAGTACTGAACTGAACCAAGTTTGGACAGATATTCCTTTAAAAGATCCGCTTTTCAAAGATCCACCTTTAAAAGATCCGCCTTTCCGTGTACTGTATTTTGTAAGGGATTCAAGACCTTTTAAATGGCGATACTATATGGAATTTTAAATGGTACTGATATCCATAAAACAAATTATACACCGTGTATCTGTGATGGTTAGTGTTAAATCACAAGGCCAGCTCAATTTTTCGTCATCGGTCACGATATGTAAACAGGGTTAGCGCTAATCCCAACCCTAACCCTAACACTGGACCCAGCCCCAATGCTTACCCTACAATCACGTGCCCTAACCTTATTTACATCCCAACGACCCTGACAAAAATTAGGCTGGCCTTAACAAATAGATTTAGCTTGCACTGGCTTATCAATGGTTTATTCATAGTCTATGCAATCCATAACAAACCAGCTTAATATGTTCAAAACCTTTTGTAATGAAAATGGAATTAGAATAAGAGTACAAAATAAAATGTTATGTAAATAATTGTATTTTATGTCCCACCGGAGGAAACCGGAGAACCCAGAGAAAAAACCACGAGGTTGGACAGGCGACCCAACTCCTTGTCACGTAAAGTCGGGGGAATCGAAACCACGCCAGTTGACTCAATGACAGATCTTATGATACAGCGCGCACGCCCCCCCCCCCCCCCAAATCGAAAAACATAATGAACAAACTCTAAGATATTAGTGTATGAAATATTTTTATTGTCTCAGGATATTCTTCCGCTGCATCAGACACGACCTACAAGTGTTCAGGGAATGGTGCTCTTGCTGGAATCAGAAGTTACTACGTTACCAGCGATGGGGATAGAAGATTTTCTTACCGGTGCTGTTCAGTAAGCTGTAAGTATGCACAATTATTCAGTGTGATGGCGTTCCAGTACCCAACATAACAGTCAACATTGAACAAGTGTATCAAAGAGCACAAAAGAGAGAGAGAGAGAGAGAAATAGAGAGAGAGAGAGAGAGAGAGAGGGAGAGAGAAATAGAGAGAGAGAGAGAGTTTAACGTCCACTCGTCACAAACTAGGTCATTTCGGGACTAACACATGGTTCAATTTTATTTCAATAATTTGCTTGCGCGGGTCTTTAGCAGTGGGAGGAAACCGGAGGACCCTTAGAAAACCCACGAGGTTGAGTAGGCGACCCTACTCCTTGTCACTTACAACCGGGGAATCGAAACCCCAACAGTTGACTCAATGACAGACCGTATGATACAGCGCGCACGTGCTAACCATTCGGCCATCTCCCCCCCCCCCATTTAGATTAAACCTTGTCATCACGTTTTTGCTCTTTTACCCCAGTTTAATACAGACGTTATCCGAGAGCTAAACTTGACTACCGCCGTTTGTTTGCTGGCTTCAAATTATTATTTATATATTATTTACATGACAAGTTTATAATCAGCTCCCATCAGATGGCGTAGATATTGAGCGGATTAGAAAATAGCTGCCATATCCGCATGATTGATGGCGCGTATATTATACTGCCGGGATTCGAAAATGTCCGCCGAAGTCTGCCGATAAAAAGGTTGACAATGGAGACTTCGTTTATTATAATGGCAATGGTACTAGGCAATCGGGAACATTTGAACGGTGGATATGGCTATATCTTGTCAACCATTCATAACTTTGCCCGAATAAAATTTTCAGTTAATTCAATTTTCATTATCTTTTTTTAAAAATATTATAACAATAACAGTCAGCTTTTTCTCTAGATCTCGCATAATGTATGTTTAAGAAATTTTAACCATTGTATCGTTTTGTTTTATTAAATCTACATTAAAGGTGCGTTTGTTAAAGGGACAATAACACTCTTGCTGGCTTGAAAGCTCCAGAAAATAAATAATATCTCTATCTAAGTACTAGATGTTTAAGTGTCCTACCTGTTGTGTAAATTATCCATTACATCCTATTTTACTTGTCCAGAGCGTTCGAAAATATTTTTAAATCGAAGTTTCATTTGAAAAGGTTTACGTTAGACGTTTCAAACCATTATGTTGAATTTTTCAAAATTTTTAAAGATGGTGTGTTCAGATGAAATTTGTATCATCAATTAATTGGAATATTCTAAAATAGTACAATTTGTTGACCAGAATAAAGATTGGGACATATTATTCAGTTACAACAAGAATGGTATTGAGCCTTTAAGAGCTAGAGTTAATTCTGCCTATTTGCAGGTCTGATAAATGTTAATTTAAATCTATGTATTATTACAAAAAAACTGCATGTTTTTATATTTCCAGTATCGTCACCTTCTTGTGTTGACAGTGGTTACGTGAATTCTATCGATGGTCAAGTAGAATATGGCGTTCCAGGCCACGAATATATCAATGGCATGTCATCCACATTTGATTCCACCGCAAAGTAAGTTTCGATTTTATTATAGAATTATTTTGAAGTTTTAAATCTCTATATGATCCCAATTGTTAGTTTCCTGAATCATATCGAATGTTTGAAATCCTGTGTTCGTAATCACGGTGGACCGTATGTTTAAATGGACTAAGGGAAGTAACTCTAGACGTTAAGTGATGTGGTCACAGATCACCAATAATTTCCCCATTGACTTTAATGTTAATTCTCGTCTCTTAACTAACTTTTCCACAGATGGAGCAATACGTGGCAAAGCACGTATGAGGTAAAATAATTGAAAACTTGAGATACACAAACTGAAAGTAGAGAAAACATTGACAATGGAAACATGGCACACAATGTATATTCAAACCCTTTTCTTCGATTCTACACCAAAAAGTCAACAAAATCGCTATGCAAAAGGGTGACAAGACAACGCGAGAGAAAAACTAGAAAACAAGTTTCGCCCTTGTGACGGCATAGGAATAATTGGTGAGCTGTGTCCATGTGTAAAACGGGCTGCCATGTGGAGAATTTGTCCTTTAAAAATCGAACCATCGATTGGGGTGATTTCTACGTAATCCAAGACTTAAAAAACCTGTTTTAAAAAAAGAAATTTAAAGGCCCAGCTGACTCATAGTCCTCGCAGTGTTTCGTTTGATTAGAGCTAATCCCACTTCTCACTGCTGTAAAGAAAGCAAATTCTTGTTCTAAATTATGACTAGTTAATAGTCAGATTAACAACTAATAGCTAACTGCGTAACAATACCAAACAGATCTCCAAATTGGACCAAATGTGTTTACATAACGTTACGTCACGACTCACGATTTTATTATGCCCAATTAACCAGCAGAATATTGCAGAAAAACTAATTGTGTGACAAACGAGGCTATCAATACGGATATAATGTAAACAATATTGTTTTGAGACGAACAACACTTTCACCGTTTTTAATACCTTAAATCACTGTCCAAAGTTTTAGGGAAGACCCAGATTAAACGAAGGCCTGTCATGTTACTGTACTTGGGGATAAATTTGATTGAACGGGAAGAATAGACACACTCCCTCAAAAGCGCAAGTAGGCCTATCAGAAGCTAATCCAGCAATGGCCATAGAGAGATTTCTCGGGCAATTGCTTCAGGAATATGCAGCTGACTAGGTCACGCATTAAACCAACTGGACTAAAAACAGCCCCACAACCCGCCGCCGTACGCGTTTTGACACGCAAGGGTCGTAGGATTTGGTAGCTCGTAGACCAGCCTTAAGAAACTGGGTGAAAAGTTGTATCTGCAGGAACCAAAAATCTCTGCGATAGTCTGTTATCCCCTACGGTGCTGAACACACGCAAGTGATGCGTTAGACTCTCGCTAGGCTTTACTCCGCTTGGTCCGACATTAAATCCAATTGATAGAAATGCTTATAAATCTGTTCATTTGAGAGAGAGAGAGAGAGAGAGAGAGAGAGAGAGAGAGATAGATAGATTAGGTCATTTCTGGACTAACACATGGTTCAATTTTTATTTCAATAATTTGCTTGAGCGTAGGGGTCTTTAGCAGTGGGAGGAAACCGACGAGGTTGGACAGGCGACCGTACTCCTTGCCACGTACAACCGGGAATCGAGACCACGCCAGCTGACTCAATGACACACCTCATGATACAGCGCGCACGTGCTAACCATTCGGCCCCCTCCCACCTCCCCCCACACCTGAAAAAAAAGTTTCAGGTATATTTTGCAATATCCGAGAATCGATTGTAGTAACAGATTCACGATACACGCAATACCTCGATCAGTCAAATCTGGGCAACAACCCCTCTTCAGCCCCAAAGAGCAGACGGAAACGCCGCTGCCCGAAGTGTAGGTCGAGATGATTCCAGGGATTCTTCCGCCCTGACGAGCAGATGGAAACGCCGCTGCCCGAGACGCCGTTGCCCGAGCTACATTTGCCCCATATTATGATACTTCATGGCGTATTCCCGTTCCATTAACCCGGTAGCTGCCCGACCTACATTTGCCCCATATTACCATACAGCATCGCGTATTCCCGTTTCATTAACCCGGTGCGTGAGTTGGCATGACCTAATGGCCTGGAGTTTCGAGCTTCGACCTCTAGCTGGCCGGTCACCTCTGGCTCGCGGTCGTGGTTTAGATTCCTGGTGTCAGCGTTATGCTGCTTAGAGATAGGGGCGCCCTATCAACCCCATGGGATTACCCCGGGTACTCCGGTTTCCTCCCGCAGGAGAGACCTCTGCGCGTGCGCTAAGATAATAAAAATGAGACAGCTTGTCTGCGATATCACCACGCCAGATGGACTCAATGACAGGCCTTATGATACAGCGTGCATGCGCTAACCATTCGACCACTCCCCTCCCCCTTAACCTCGACGGAAGCGGATGTTAAACACTAATAGAAGAAGAAGAAATAACCCGGTTGGTGCAGAAAAGTAGAACATTAAACCCGATTTCAAATTATTTCATTTGACCAAATCTCATATGTTTGAATATTTGTTTATAATCTATCTTTCAGAGATCGACGTTTTAAAGTGCATGAATGCAGGTTTCGTTATTAAACTACACAGATGCGTTGGTGATCACATGATTACAATATTAACATAAATAATGAAATTAGAAAATAGTACGGTGTTTGTATGTTTTTGTTTGTCCTTTGACTCACATTCGCAAGGGGGTGGGGCTTGTCAGTTACTCACACATCCACACCAACAACATGCTCGATATTGCTTATACCAAATTCCTACATATACCCCACGAGGTTAAGCAGGTGGGTGTGGAGGGGTGGGGGTAGATAAAACCCACGAGGTTAAGCAGGTGGGTATGGAGGGGTGGGGGTAGATAAAACCCACGAGGTTAAGTAGGTGGATGTGGAGGGGTGGGGGTAGATAAACCCCCACGAGGTTAAGAAGGTGGATGTGGAGGGGTGGGGGTAGATAAACCCCACGAGGTTAAGCAGGTGGGTTGGAGGGGTGGGGTAGATAAAACCCACGAGGTTAAGCAGGTGGGTATGGAGGGGTAGGGGTAGATAAACCCCACGAGGTTAAGAACGTGGGTGTGGAGGGGTGGGGGTAGATAAAACCCACCAGCTTCAGCAGATGGGTGTGGAGGGGTAGGGGTAGATAAAACCCACGAGGTTAAGCAGGTGGCTGTGGAGGGGTGGGGGTAGATAAACCCCACCAGGTTAAGCAGGTGGGTGTGGAAGGGTGGGGGTAGATAAACCACACCAGGTTAAGCAGATGGGTGTGGATGGTAAGGGGTAGATAAACCCCACGAGGTTAAGCAGGTGGGTGTGGAGGGGTGGGGGTAGATAAAACCCACGAGGTTAAATAGGTCTGGAAACCCCAGGATCAAACAGAGTTTTTGCCCCCCCCCCCTCGCAATGGCAACAAATCAAGCGGTTTCAATGAGGTTTTCAACATTATAATCATTATAATCATAATGCTTAGCCATTGCCAAACATGCCGTTGTTCAGATATGCTACACATCGAATGTAGCATGTTCCACTCAGCCCAATATTACCCGCTGGCACTAGGGGACCGTCTCCCGCACACACATATAAATATTGTTTTTGGGGGCCTGACGGGATCTTGTTTCTCATGCAAAATGCTGGGTCACCACGCCCCTGCTTACGCGTTACTCCACACGACCACCCAACTCATTTTCGCAATCACTGCAGTAAAGTAGTTACTGAGAGAAGCTTGTGGATAGTGTAACACTAAAAATAACAGGAGATCAGCATAATTGATAAGACCTTTATTGAGAACATGAAATAGACATAATTCGGGAGGAGCTCTATTCCAAGTCTGACTTACTGTCAGTAAACGCCTGCTTATTAAGGGAGAGATGGACAGGAGTGATAATCATATATGGTATTGTTTATTTATCAAATTATGATGTCTGTAATTACACTGTATATTTCCTTCGATGTCTTTGTCAGGTCATAGTTTGATACACTGACCACTACTACATTCTCTTTGAAGTTCTGCCGAGTGTTACACACAGATCATGTGTAGCTGGTAAAGGACATATTGAATTAATTAGATGTTTAAAAAGGTCGTAGGCAGTCCGTGCCTTAACAGAGGTTTATGCAGAGGTGAAACGTCAATATCACATATTATCAAAACTAGCAGAGTTCATTAAGTTCTATGTACCTAAATGATCGTTCAATTTGATGAGAGGTAATACTTTGTCACATTCCTTTCCCAAAGTAAACAACTACTGTCTGTTCCAGGTGATGCTAGAAAATTGCTTGCCATTTCTTCAATTTTTAATTAAAATGGCTAAAACTTTGTGAAATACCTGGAATAGTCACCCCATTGCTTTCTGTCTTGTGAGAACTAAGTTCAGACCAAGCTATACAGCTTTTCTCCTTTAGAAATATCGTGGTTTGTTGACATCTTGGTACTAAAAACAGCCATGTTTGGCCTAGTTATCTGGAAGAATCTAAGTGGACAAGGGGTGCTGAGTTGACTTTAAGTCGTTTCGCCCTAATTGGATATGTAATTGATTGTTTCGGTCCAGTAGAATATAACTCTTTTCAAAGAGATATTTACCGGATCCCAGACCACGGTTGTTTGTCCCACTAACTTGACAATTTAATTGCCCTCCGTCAGAGGATTGTAACTTTATGATATCGATATAAGCTACATGCAAATTGTAACCCGCTATTGAAATGTAATGAAATTTTCGAAGGCGGCTGCAGGACATACCCCCAAAAAACTCGGTCCACAATATCCATGGGTTATGGCGATTTGCATTGACACATTCCTTGATTATCGCCTATTTTCTATCTTGAAATTTTACATAACAATTTTTTTTGCGAAATAAGCAAGGTCAAACAGAAAAAAAACCCATATCAATCCGAACAAAAACAATATTGTTTCAAAATGAAATGAAATGAAATGGAGTTTAACGTCCTACTGTTCTGCTCCTAACTTGGGCTAATGAAGACGGGCATACGCCATTCAGTGTGCTATGAGGGACATTTTGCCCGGACAGCGGCACTACGGCCTACTCTTATATCGAATTCCAACTGCCAAGGGATCTTTTACGTGCACGCCAATGTGTACACGGGACCGCGGTTTTTCGTCCCATCCGAACGACTAGACAGCTTTCCTTGTTATCCCCTCCGTCCTGCATCACTGACAATGGAGAACCACGCCGGAAAATCTGGATGAACTTTCTCGGCCAATGCAGGGATCAATATTGTTTCAAACAAGCTCCAAAGTGTGAAACCTTAATACGTATTATTGTCGCGAAACAAACGGGCGAATTCTCCTTCACTAGACATTTCTAACCGAATGCACCAAATTTGTAAAGTACCTGTCTACCCTAATGCGAAATGCAATTGTTCCATTTAACGCACGCGTAGTCTTAATGTTTATGTTTTGAGAAAGTGACAATATCTAAATATGTGAAATTTTCAAGAGAATACTGGATTTTATGGGACGTCTAGTCATTTATTCTAAGGGAAGAAATCAAAGGGATGAAAATTCCAGGTATGTCACAAAGTTTTAGCCATTTTAATTAAAAAATGAAGAAATGGCAAGCAAATATAGAGTCGGAGTATCACCAGGAACAGACAGTAACACAATTCACACAGGTGGGACACTGGCTTCATCTGTAGTACACACAATAAAGTTACATCACACACGATATAAGAAGAGCACACACGATAGAATACAACAAACAGGATATAATAACAGTCATGATATAATGAAAACACACGCGATCATATATTTATATTATACTTCAGGAACAACATTGATCCTAGAATTTTGTAGGACGACACTTCCTGTTATACCATTAAATTCTGGTATTGGCATTCTTCTGGACTAACATAATATGATAAAGTTAATGTCACTTGCTTATTTCTTAGTGCTGGTTTTGGAATGATCTGTTCCATGCAGCGTATTTTCTTCCTCGGTCTCAGCCGACACCATCTCCTTTTGAGCAGAATACGTTGCTCTGACTTTGTCATTTCCGATTTTCTTGGCTAATTTTCCCTGACGAATTTTGAAGTATCGTACCAAGGGATACGTACGTAACGACACTTATAGTTAAAATGAACCCAATAATATACTTAATACAGAATTTGTATGAGGCCAAGGCTTGTCTACCACTTTAACGTCAGTGAGTCCTTGATAAATTTTTTAATTGGTATTTCTTTCACATCTTTTAGGGTAGGGGGAAGTTCTGGAATTGTAAGATTTGGAAATGCCACAGATAAAGGTTTCCACAAGGACAGACTTAAAATATTAAAAGAGCTAAATCGCTAACATTTGGGACCTATAAATTGACAAAAGTGGGTCGCAACGCATATAATACTGTAATATGAATGTATATAAACTGATTTACATTCAAAGGTTTCCGTTTTTACTCCAATTTCAAATCAGTTATGTTTGGCGAAATTAGCCAGCAGTCTCAATCGAGTGCAAATTTCTAGCGTCTCGTTTGATTTGGTGCAATGTGTCTAGCCTCGTCCCTCGAGTCTCTTGTTACAACTGGGGCTGAAGCGCATTATGGTACACGATTCGTGTACCAATGGTAAAATGTTTATTTTGTCTTACATATTGGATATCAAAAGTCCATCCTTTTCCGGTAAGATCACAACATCAATGTTGATTTAATTTGACAAATAAATCGTGTTTTCAATGTTGAAGATTTCGGATGATATTGAGTTAAAATGAGTATTAACATTTAAAGGTATTTTTGATATAAAAAGTGCTTTCACTATTATATATTAGTAAAAGAGAAATATATTCATTTGATGCCAAACAAGACATATTTAACTTAATGATATCAATAGGTGGCTTTGCAGTAATGGACATTGAATATTTCTTGTGATAACAAACAAAGTGAAAAACGTAATCAATTTTGAGTGGGATACGGCCCAACAACCATCGGTCAAATATTCAGCTAAAGGCAAAATTTTTGTAGGTTGAACCTACACGGTACAGACTTCTTTACTCAATTTCGTGTTTTGCATAAATAAAGCGATTACACATAATTTATTTAAATTGATGGGATATAGTGGACTTTTGATAAAACAAGATTTTGCAAGCCGATTTGTATATACTTCAACTTTGGTTTCGATGAGAAGTACGTATTGTGTTCTTTCCGGATTAACTGCAAACATTTGACTTTCTAATTGATATTTCGCTACTATTCCGGAAGTATATTGAATTGTTTAGTCCCTGCCTTAACGTCAATATCATATTAAAGAATTCATAAATTATGTATTGTAAAGCAGGCTTCACCTAGCTGTCGTAGATGCGTGGTCATATTGAGTCTAATTTAGTCATAATGTTTGCAAGTACCCTTTATTTCGATGAATTATTTAGACTTTCGCAAACGAGTCTTTGACAAGTTCATCACAGCAGTTCCCTGTACGTTAATTGTAGTTATCTCCCTTTAATCATTCTTGTAATAATTTCTCTGTCTGATTCATTGTATTATTATTGTATATTTCAGTTAATCGTTCCTCTCAGAAATTTCGTTTGTTTTTATGTCTGAAAGGGCGCATTAATAGCCACCCCATCTAAACCCGCCTTTAGTAAATAGTTGAAGGAATGTACAAGCTACACATATATATTCAAAACAACCGAGGTCATCAAGTTCTATGCACCTAAATGATTGTTCAATTTGATGAAAGGTATAGATCACATTGTCACACTATTCGCGTATTTCAATGAACATAATTGATTAGAAATTAAAAAAAAACAAGTTTAAAAAGTTGTGAATCACTTTAAACGGCACATATTGACTTACATGTATTATAACGGGGTGGACATTGAGGTGAGAGTATGTCGTCTGAAACGTGTGACGTCTTGACTTCACGGACAAGCCAGAGAGGGAGTTCACTTTTATTACACCAATTCGCTTGCGTGTAGGGGTTCTTTAGCAATGGGAGGTGTTACGTATTACGATATCTTTTTTTAGGCTAATTATAGATAGTTTACAAAAATAGTTTACCAAATAATCGCTGTATATTCACGCTGGTATTGCTATGTTTCAAGGTCACATGTATTTGTACATTAATAAATATAGTAAATATGTTATTATTGTTTATTACAGTTTATATGTCTGAAAGCAGGTATGATTGCTTTAAATGCACGTGGACTGCCTGTTCTGTTGTCGTTGTTTGATTGGTTGCGAGTGAAACTAGTTTACGTGTTGGGAGATATGAATTTATTTAGTCACGCTAATGATGGAGAGAGAGAGAGAGAGAGAACCCACGAGGTTGGACAGGCGACCCTACTCCTTGTCACGTACAACCGGGGATTCGAAACCCTAATGATGGAGAAACACGCGTATTCATCGAGCATATCATTCATTAATCATTCGTATTGATATTTCAACTAAATGGGTCTCGTTGGGTTGGACTGTGTGTCTTATAATGGTAATCTGTGTGATTAATGAGGACCCGGAGAAAACCCACAAGGTTAGACAGGTGACCCTACTCCTTGTCAACCACAACCGGGGAATCGAAACCACGCCAGGTGACTCAATGGAAGACCTTATGATGCAACGCGCACGCGCTAACTATTCGGCCATCCAACGCCCCATTCACGGACAAGACTTTTGGTGTGTATTTCTATAATTATTAGAAAAAAAAATATGTATACGTTTTTAAGAGCTTGGTAAAGGGCCCCCATCTCGTTACAAAACCCTATTTGGTTGGTCATTAAAAAGCTGCTTACAGCTTTAATGCATTCATATGTATAAATCAGCATCCCCCCTCAACCTCTGTGATCTGTATTTTGGATTTGCAAAGGGGGTGTTTGAAAGATGTGCAACATGTAACTTTTGGAGGTCACTCAGGCGTACAACTTGCTGATTTAGATTTCACATTACTTTCAGACTTTGATCGTCTATTCTTAGGAATTTTGGCGGTATAGGACCTCTGACAGCTTGGGTGACATTTCGCCTCACAGGATAAAAGATCATCACCTGAAATCCTTCTCAATAAGTCAAAATCCCTTCGTCCTTCTGCCACTTTGATTATAGTTCTTCCTCCACCACGTTTAAGTTCTACTTTTTTTTGTTCCTTTCTTTCTGCAGATAATGCAATCAGGGTCGAATAGGGCCCTGTCTCTTTTTTCCGAAGATCTTGTTGAGGATCTTACTTCACTTGATACTTGGGTATCATCAATCAATCGCTTTAGGTTTCCAGTAAATCTTGCATAACATTGTCGATGATAGCCATGGTACTCTTGATATTCTTCTGGAATTTGTGAACATGGACCGTCCATGCGATATGGAGATTTAATATGTTGATTAAGCCTCCTCTTTTTAATGTCTTTGATATAATTAAATCGCCCATCCGGATCTTTTGTGTTTTTGATATAGATGAAATCATCATGGTTGATTGCTGTATCTTTTGCATGAATAATACAAATTTGATGGCCATGTTTTCTTTTTCTTTCTTGATCCACTGTAGAGGAATAACAGCAGTACCTGAAACAAAAATGGAAAATGGAATTACATATTCATTCATTACATTATTGCTCTTAAATATTAAAACTTTGTAATGTAAAAATACAATTTTGTTGACATAAGTACATATCATCTATAAACGGTTTTATATTTTTAAAAATCTAGCTTGCCCTCTTACTTATAAGAATAGATACCTCAACAATGCACATCTGCTGAATCTGTTGTCAGTTGGCCAATTTTAAAAGATGAAGAATAAAAGATGAACATGAAACACGAGTTGTGAAATGACATACTACTTTCAATTTATTTCACTATTGAAGAAATTCAAATTCATTACCAATGACTGGTCCCTTACACATCACAATATACTAATAATTATATATATAATGATCATTTTATCAATAAATGTTTCTTACCCATCATTTGTTAGTTTCAAAAATAATTTTATCAAAATATATAAAAAGGTATATTTTCTATGTTATCATTACAGTGAGAAACAATGACTGGTCCCTTATAAATTACGCGATTAGAATAATCATTTTATTTATTTATCACTTTCATTTGTTAATTTTGAAATAAATTTTATCAAAACATTTTAAAAATTGATGTACGTAGTTCCATCAAAAACATCATTTGGGTTGATTATTTAGGGCTTATACGGAAAATAGGACAAACAACCTGAACAGAAAGAAAGACACATTGTTACAACTTATCAATTCTCTCTAGAAATATTTATGTCCGAAAGCAAAAACATAGACATAATATCTATATTTACTTTGCGCTATGTCGCGTTACCGCTTCTCTGGCAGTGATGCTTACGTAAAGATATTCATTCACGAATTTTTGAATATTTTTGAATATTACAAAACATGTCAAAGACCCATTATGTGGAATGTGGTGTAGATTAGTTAAATTCCACGGTTGTTTTAAATGATTCTTCAAAGTTTGCATTTGAAACTAAAGCTTTGAGAGAGAGAGAGAGAGAGATAGGGAGAGAGAGAGAGAGAGAGAGAGAGAGAGAGATGGGGTTTAACGTTTACTCGACACAAACAAGGTCATTTCGGGACTAACATATGGTTTAATTTTATTTCAATAATTCGCTTGCGCGTAGGGGTCTTTAGCAGTGGGAGGAAACCAGAGGACCCGTAGAAAACCCACGAGGTTGGACAGGCGACCCTGCTCCTTGTCACGTACAACCGGGGAATCGAAACCATGCCAGTAGACTTAATGTCAGACTAAAGCTTTGGGAGATCATAACTAAAGAGGTTAAGATTTATGGACAGGTTACAATTGGTACAAGTGGGTAACTATCATACAACACATTTAAAAGAAAAAGATAATTAAAATGCACTACCTACAACGGGCTAGGCATAGTAATTGGCTGAGTTAGAAATTGAATTATTGGACGGTGGTGGTCGAGTAAGGGGGTACTTGTGGTCGAGGCTTTAAGGTCGGATAGAGCATACAATAGCAAATTCTGGCATTTTCCAATCTCATCTTATTCGATTACAAATTGTGGTTAGAAGAACTAAAGGTAATTTAGATTAACCGTGAGATGGGTTTTATTGGAGATTATTCCGAAGTTTTGAGACACGTATTCTCATCCATTCTTGAATGGTTGACATTGCTCCCAACAAGTAAAATGTGTTTATATTGACACTGTGCGTATGTGTTAGTTATGTCGTAAATATGAAATAAAATTAACCAAGAGTGATATGCGTAAATACGTGTCTATTGAGGTATTTATACATGACTTTTTTATTTTACTATTATTTGGTTGAATACGAATTATGCAGACACTTTATTTTAGGCTTACTTCATCTCGGAGGGTGGTTTCATAACTACTGAGGCGTGAGTTAAAGGGCCACTCATTCATATGCAGTTACCGGGATGGCTGATTGTCGTTTTTGAATAGGCCACGAATGATCTCAGCAGCCATTATATGTAGATCATATACTTAAACATAGTGGATTTGACGACATATAACTAGAAAGAAACTGTTTGATCCTAGAGTCGAGTCTTGTTTAGTGTAGTGTTAGGAAAAGGGATAAACTGTACTTACACGTTCTTAATATTGAACTCAACCTCGTTTCTAGATCACGTTTGTGTATAGAAGATGGCGTATCAAACTATTTCTGAGACACAACCATAACCGAACATAACGAGGGAAGGATAGTGGTAACCTCGCAGTTGGAGTATATTACATGTCAAACATTGCGTGACAATAATTTAACACCGAGGCATACAGACTACATATATATATTCTGCCTTCATTAGCATAGAACAGTAGGACGTTAAAACCCCATTTCATTTCATGGATACTGTATATTAGGTCTAAATGTGTCGAGAGTCTTCATCGCGTTTAACATGGGACTTGAATATCTATGTTTGCCCTGAGTTAACCCATATGAAATAACATAAACAAATGTGACTAAATCTAATTATTGATTTTTTAAAAAACAAACTATTATCAAGTATGTATGTAAGTCTTCGAATATTTTTATGGATTTCAATTTTATCAAGTGGATACGTTTCAGAAGATCTTCAGCCGGAAGATCCAATTTTATATGCATGTCGTTTTTTCGAAGATATGTTTGATGAGACGTGCCAAATCGCACAGGAAAGCAGAAACATGCGTTTGGCTAATCAAGCAATGGATACAACGACAGACACAACTTTACTGCCAAAACGAACAACCTCCGAAACCACGACTCCAGATAGAACTATACTGACGATGACGACAGAAGATACGAAAGAAACAATTACGACGATAGAAACTACAACTCCAGATTTAACAACTTCAGAAGCCACAAGTCCAAACACAGTGACAGAAGCTACAACCCAAAGGAGAACTACAAAGCCGGAGGGTACAACGGAAACAATTACAACAACAGAAACGCCAGAAGCTACGAGTTAAGAGATAGCGACAATGACAGATGAAACGACAGAAATAATTACAACAACAACTCAAGAAATAAGTTCAGACGCTACGACTGAAGAAACTACTTTGACGGAAACTACAACTCAAGAAATAACTTCAGATATTACGACTGAAGAAACTACTTTGGCGGAAACTACAACTCAAGAAATAACTTCAGATGCTACAACTGAAGAAACTACTTGGGCAGAAACTACAACTGTAGAAGTAACTTCAGATGCTACAACTACAGAAACTGCAACCCAAGAAGCCACAACAGGTTTGTTTGTTAAATCCCTATTATCATTTTCTCTGATAACAAGAAATATTCTTGGATATTTAAATAAAAGGTATCGATTTATAATCATCTATATCTTAATATCTTTAATCACAATAAATGGGTACAGGTTCTTCATTTTTAGGGGGGGGGGATGGCTGAATGGTTAGCGTGCGCGCGCTGTATCATAAAGTCTGTCATTGAGTCGACTGGCGTGGTTTCGAATCCCCGGTTGTACCTGACAAGGAGTAGGGTCGCCTGTCCAACCTCGTGGGTTTTCTCCGGGTCCTCCTGTTTCCTCCCACTGCTAAAGACCCCTATGCGCAAGCGAATTATTGAAATAAAATTTAAAAAAAAACATGTTAGTCCCGAAATGACCTAGTTGTGTCGTTAAACCCCATTTCTCTCTCTCTCTTCATTTTTGCATTTTTTGTTGAAATTTTAAACAACACATGCACATGCTTTATATGCACACTTTTTAAAACTAACCCCAAACAAAACAGAGTTTCTAATAATTGGTACCAGGCAGCCACATGAAATAGATCATACATACAAATCATTCATATCTACAGTTAGATAACTGGATCATAAAGTCAGTATCATGTATGAAAACCAACCTGTTTGTTCGTTAGCATTCTTTAGCAAAAATGCGACCGACTGATGCACGTCCCTAATACGAGTGACGCATTCAGGGGCTGAGTACCACAGATGACGGTATTCTAGGGGCCAGTAGCTGATCTGAAAGCTGGGAATAGGGGGTGGGGTGGGGCGGTTCCAAATCTAGGACACCATCCACAATCCCGCCCCACAATGATGGTCAACAAAATACTGGTTATAACACTGTCTGACCGCCCCGCTAGAACGTAGATTGTATTGTCTATATAGTGGTTTGCTGATCGTTATCTCGTCGGAAAGCAGTTTTATTCAAGTTGACATAAAGTTTATGTCATATAATATGATGATTGTGAACCTTAGGGGCAGTGGCTAAACACTGACCAGCCTGAGAAAATTTTGAAAAATTGAATCAATATCCTGGCATTTGAGGTCATTACTGGGAGCAAATTATTACAATAAAATTGAACCATGTGTTGGTCCCAAAATAAGCTAGTTTAAGTGGACGTTCAGACCCATCCTCTCTATAAATAATTGTTTTTCAGTAATGGAAACAGATGGAACATGCGCCATAATTCCCGGCCAATGCCAACAAGAATTCGATTGTAACTTTGAGCGGGGAATCAATAAAGGGAAATTAGACTGTCTGGATGATCTAATTTGTTGCCGGCAATTAGGGTAAGTTGTATATGGTTTTGGCCAAGATTGTTCGAGATTGTAAAACCGTCCATGTAAATGGTGAGACGTCGGCGCACTGTATCGGTACTAATGGGTCTTCCGTGTGTTCAAATGCCTGTGCGCGTGCTGCCGCACAACAAGGCGGTCTTGTCTCTTTGTGGTGACCCTTGGTCTACCAGTTCGAGGGCGATAATCCGTGTTGTTGGTGGCCCGAAAGCGTTGCTGAAGACTGTAGATGGTCTGAACACTGACCTTGAAGTGATTGGCAATGGCTTGGGTAGTGTTGTCAGCGTCGAATCTTCCAAGCGCCTGGTTTCTCTGAGCTGTTGTGAGTCGTGGCATGCAACTGACTTTGTAGTGTGAATGAGGTATGGGAGTGCATTTTATACGGCTGGTCCGGTGAACAGAACGTGCAGCATGAGTTACATGAAAATCATGGAGAACACATTGCCATCCCAGAAGTCAGGTTGCGTTTTTGAGAACATTTCCTGGGTTCAATTCTGTGTTTGGGAAGGAGCCTTACTGTTCAGGTAAAGTTGGAGATGTGGTCACAATTATACAATAAAAACATTTGCAAGTTTTATGCAATGCGTCTATTAAGTGTAGCATACCAACCTGGTGTTTCTTTTGCTGCTTAGTATAATATGCATAAGCATATCAATAACTGTAACACAAGATCATCAATTGCACACGTATAATAACATTTACCCATCTCGAATTACAAAAGTCAAATAGATGTTTATAATACATGTGGAGGGGAAATTTATCAGCAAGTGGTAGGTATCCCCATGGGCACCAACTGTGCACCTTTGCTTGCTGATTTGTTTCTCTATTCCTACGAAGCCGATTACATACAGGCACTCGTAAAATCAAATAAACGATTAGTCAGACATTTTAATTTCACTTATCGATATATCGATGATGTACTATCACTGAATAATCCAAAATTTAGTGATTATGTAGAATTCATATATCCTGATGAGCTCGAAATTAAAAACACTACTGACAGTGACAATTACGCTTCCTACCTTGATCTGCGTCTCGATTTTGACAATTGCCATAAACTTAGTGTTAAATTGTACGATAAACGTGATGACTTTGACTTTCCGATTGTTAACTTTCCATTTATTAGTAGTAACATTCCAATATCACCAGCTTATGGAGTGTTTGTGTCTCAACTAATTCGTTACGCGAGAGCTTGTTCATTTTATTCTGATTTTTTTTAAGTAGATCGAGACATTTGTCATCTAAGCTTCAACTACAGGGATATTTGCGAACTAAACTTATTAAAACCTTTAAAACGTTTTATGGGCGTCATATTGACTTGATTGGTAAATATAACATGTCTCTCTCAGCTATTATTCTAGATATATTTAATTGACGCGTATACAATCTCCCTGATAATATCTGTCTACTACATCGTTAACACTGTTCATCACGTGCATTTTGCATACCGATAGTCCATTGGCCAATCACGCTATTTTACCGAGATTTCGCCTAATAGTTTGGATGCAGCTATGGCGGGTGTGGCGCCAGGCAGGGTAAGCTTACTCTTCCGGACACCTGTTACCACTGTTTGTCGTGTATTTTGTACACGGTGAACAGTCCATATGCTGATTACACTATTTTGCCTTATTACACTATTTTGCCTATACCGTTTTTGTAATTTAACTGGGTAATGTTACGAAACAACGGATTGTGTGTAACACTGTTGACACAGGAATTTGTTTGATCTAGAAATATACTAGAAAAAAAGTAGGGGATATTGAAATGCAAATACCTATGCAAGATGTGATATGATAAATATTCATGGACACTTGACATGCTTTGAGAGTATGTTCGCAGATGAGGAACTTATCGCCCCAACAAAACCACTGAGCTGCATGTGCGACACGCAATTATAGAGCCATACACGTCGGAGGGGTTGATGAAAACTGCCGCTTGCTGGTTTATCCTATCCATGTTTTCTTTCCTATCGGTTCTTCCATAAGATTTACTGTTTAGCGCATCTTTGCTTTAGTGTGTTACGTTTAATTTGATCGGGAGATGTGTTCGTCGACGTCAACGTCAACGGACAACACTGCGAGAATTGGCCGTAGCACTGCAAGAGGAGTGGGTCAGATTGCCCCAAATCGTAATTGGATGGTTGATTAGGAGCATATGCCACGACGAATTGCTGAATGTCAGAAGATTGGTGGAGCAATTACTCATAATAAAGACAAAAATCATAATCGTCCATTTTCACTTTTGACGGTGTATCTCTTTGCGAGTGAAATGGGGCCGTCAGATGAGCCGCCCATATGAACTGTTTATGTTGACGTGTAGGCAATTGGCCTGTTATTAACATACACTGCTTACCTCAAATAAAAACAGCAGTGCATTTCCGCAGTTTCGTATTGTTTCTGAACATCCCCTTCTTTTTTGAAGGGTATATTAGGCCGAATGGGGGCCAGTTGAGAAAAGTTCGTTTGGAACCCAAATTGGCTCGCTCCGCTGACAGCCGGAATAATAAGAATTTCCTTCCGATGGGCATTTTAAAATGTCCATCGAAATATTTTACCCACCACTTATTGTACTGGCTTGTTTATATCATCTGTAGAGCCTTGGTCCGTGAAAAAGGTTTTCCCAAATTCATATTATCTACCCTTAATGATTTCATTGGCACATATGTTGAGTCTACGAACCAATAAAAAAATAGTTCACATACCAGTCTTAGCGTCATTATTTACGTTCATAACAATAAAGCCGTTTGTCCGCTCGATTTAGTTGCAATAAATTTAAAGTTACTTTCCTTCGAATTTTTAGGGTCGCCTGTCCAATCTCGTGGGTTTTCTCCGGGTATTTCGGTTTCCTCCCACTGCTAAAGACCCCTACGCGCAAGCAAATTATTGAAATAGGATTGTACCATATGTTAGTCCCGAAATGACCTATTTTGTGTCGAATGGACGTTAAACCACATTTCTCTCTCCCTCGCTCTCCCCTTCGAAGTTTTGTAATGGGTCGATAAAAAGAGCACAATTATCAAGGGCGGATAATTTGACTATGTGTCTCCTCCGTGAATGGACCCAAGGGTTAGTGTAGTAGAACGGAACGATGCCACTGGGGATACCAAGGATGTAGAGCATTTCGAACGTTACGAAATTTCAGTTTATCATACACTTGCAAGTAGTGAAATAGCAAGAGCGTGGGGGCCAACTACTCACAAAACCGAAAATACAGCCCTGCTTGAACCATTGCCTTTATCTTCTTCGTTTGGTGTTTAACGCCCGCTCCCACCCAGGGTGATAACGCAGACAAGTTGTCTTATTTTTATTAACTTCGCACATAGGAGTCTTTCTTGTGGGAGGCAGTACCAGGAGTAAACCCACGAGGTTGAGAAGGCACCACTCACACCAGGGATCGAAACCACAAGCCAGAAGTAACCGGCCAGCTAGAGTTCGAAGCACAACACTCTAGACCACAAGACCCCCCCCCCCCCGCTCTCCCCATTTCATTACCTTTAAGACGGTCGACCGTCACAACGTAATAACACCCGTATAATGTAATCAGTGCTTGCATCCATCTGGTAGTATCGGCGTGGTATCTAGACATCTAAGTCAATAGGTTGTAGAGTGCACGTACGTGACAATAAATACAACTAATATTCTTTATTTGTTGGATGGGCGGATATAGTAATTTGAACACCGAAACTATTTAAAGTATGATAAACAGACACTCTGTTACTAGATTTTAGAAGTGAGAAGACTACTGATATCACAGCTCACGCTATGGCGTATTCTGGTATTGTAGATTATTTATTATCATCTTGTTTGATTGGCATTTAGTAATTGAACATATTAACACACGGTACCACACTGATCCGCAGTGAATATTTGCTTGGCCGCGACAATCACTGATAAGGATGACATTGATGCGGCTTAATGAGTTAGAAATATTAACTTTTTTCCTGCGACAAATTAAATTCTAAAACATTTTTTGTATATATTGGAAAAATAAATAAAGGCGTTTGACGTATTTGTAGGTAAAAATTATTTCCGATTTAGTGTAAATGGGTATTAAAATGACTAAAATGCAGCATTCTCTCCGAAGCAGTTATGTCTTATGTAAACAATGCACGCGCCATTCGGCCAATGATTCACACCGCGTGCTGTGACAGCACGTGTTAAGGCAGTCATCTATGACAGAGATATTATACGAGACTCGTAATTCTCTATGAAACAGATTGACAAGGTACATGTACAATTTTATATGGATACACAATTACTTGAGTTTGATATTAAGCGACGTTTCGACGAGGACACTCTCATCTTTATCAAGCAATGATATGGGTATTTTTTATCAGTTGTGCTTTCTGGAACACCAGAAAACAACGACTAGCGGAAAAACGGCAAACAAAATGATTCATATTGTATAATCAAGCGTTGGTCAAGTTGACTTTTGGATTACAATATCATTGTTGGAAGTGAAATTCGACAAGGTTACATCGTGTCTGTCTATTTCTGATATAATTAATGTTTGTCGATCATTACATCTCAAAAAATATCTGTCGTTTTGAAAGATGTACAAAATAGGTCATTTTGGGACTAACATGGTTCACTTTTAATCCAATAATTCGCGTAGCGGTCTTTAACAGCGGGGGGAAACCTGGGGACCCTGGGAAACCCACGAGGCTGGACAGGTGACCCTGCATTTGTGTGATTGTAACGGACAGTGACCAGAATCCAAATATTGATAGCGATGCCACCGAGAGTTGATTATGGTATGGATGAGTTAATTAATGTCTAATTAATAATTAGATAACATTTCAGGCCTAAAGAAAGACCTGTAATAGGCAGATTTAGCTTTGCATAATGTATGTTTAATTATCGGTGGATTCTACATTGATAGAGTTGGCAAGGAGTAGGGTCGCCTGTCCAACCTCGTGGGTTTTCTCCGGGTCCTCCGGTTTCCTCCCACTGCTAAAGACCCCTACGCGCAAGCGAATTATGTAAATAAAATTGAACCATATGTTAGTCCCGAAATGACCTAGTTTGTATCGAGTGGACGTTAAACCCCCCTCTCTCTCTCTCACATTGATAGAAATAGGCTTATGATCATATGATATGATAGTCTTTGAAATGAAATTAATTGTAATTTTAGTTTTCTTATTTTAATTTAATCTGTGTCAAAACGATAGCTGAAATCAAACTAATTTATTGCTTACAGGTTATGTGCAACCACACAGTCAGTATGATCAACATGGTGGTAAATGCGACGTTCAGATTTTGGTTGAAAATCGAACCAGATACAACCTTTCTTCTCAGCAAGCGATGCCCCGTTCTGGAGTGATTTCTCATCCTCCATTGTCTATACCGCCGTATGCAAATGGTTCATTCGTAAGTGTGTATTCCAATTAACGTAATTTTCAAGCAGTCGCACTGTACTTTTGGCCAATAAACCCCTGACATCGTACATTGAGAAGGACATGAGCGGGCATGCGCAAATCGATCAAATTCTTTACATTTCGATTTAGCCTGTAAGTAGGCTAATGCTTTGATGTTCAATAATGAGGGGTCCTTTTGGTAATTTGCATATGCAAGTAATTAGTTAATTTAGGTTAAAATGAAGTTTTTAGTTTCTTTAAATTCTATATATAAGTTGATGTGAAATAGTAGCCTATAATCTTGCTTTTAAAAGTTGGCGCTCCCGTGTTTGATCCCTGCATCCGGATTTCCCTGCGTTGCTCCTCCTTGTCAGTGGTGCATGACAGAGGACGTTCGGATGGGACGAAAAATCGAGGTACCGTGTACAAGTAAAAGATCCCTTGGCAGATGGAATTCGATATAAGCGTATGCCGTACTGTTGCTGTCCGGGCAAAATTTCCCTCATAGCACACTGCACAAATCTGTTTTCTGTTTATTGTTTATCTGAACTAATGTACACTCAAATTAGATTATACATCAACAATTAAATGCACAGGCCCCTGTTTCTCGAAATCTTAACTAAAGATTAAAATCCAAAATCTAGTAGATACTTAATTTTGATTGGCTATGCACTAAATATTTTCCAATCAAATTACTAAAATTTGGATTTTATCTTAGTTAAAATGTCGTGAAACAGGCCCAAGCATCATTAAAATATTATCACACACCAGTGACGTGCATAGGTTTTGTAATGGATGCCCGGGGTCCAACTCCTTGATTGTAGGCCCCCCAAGGGTTAGGTATAGGACCCATTACTGAAAAATGTGAGAAAGGAAGGTATTTTAAACTTTTTGTTCAAATTAAATATAAATGAAGCGCGGTGCCACAGGTGAGATCTCCTGGCACATTTGAACAACTTCAGTATTAATCTGTTAAGCTGGCCTTCTTAATTAAAGTGAGATTTTAACTAGAGTAGAACGGTTCGCTAAATTTGTTTTTATATTTGTTATTTAGAAATCACACAGCCACGCTACGGCGCATGGTGCAAGTGGAGTAGTGTCATGGCTGATAGATGGAACGTGTTTCCGGCTTGTCATATTCTGGGATGATCCGTATAACCATATGATATACGGGAACAGACTGGCCATTGGTATATCTCAAACTCAAAGCCACAGGGACTGGTGGGATGAAATTAGCAGAGGCATGAATGTACCAAATCTTTTATATGCACTAAAGTCTTTTAAACGAGATACCGGGGCCGTATTTCATCAATCCAATAATTTCAGTATTGCGGGTTACATGGGCACAGGTCATAAGGTAACGGTCCACGTAGTACTTAACGAATAAACCTGCCAAAAAGAAACATTTAAGATAAGGTCATTTGTAGCTCGAGAACTTTATGAATCGCCCGATTAGATTTTATTACATACTTCGAGAAGGTATTTGTTGAGTAATAAAACCTTCTAGTAGTTTATCGAGGGCTGGCCGTCCTTACCGCACGGTACAAATATTATCACCACTAAAAGCAACAAATTCCAGAACAAGCCAGAACTCATACCAAAATGGCCGCTTTATACAAATGAGTATTTAGGGGAATACTAACCCTAACCCTAACCCTAACCCTTTTAAGAGAAGTAAAAACTAAATTAGACCCAAGTTCAGTCTTTTAAAAAGGGTTAGGGTTAGGGTTCGGGTTAGTTATCCCCAAAATTCTCATTTATATAAAGCGGCCATTTTGGACTCCGGAAGCACCCGAACCTCGATAAACTACTAGAAGGTTTTATTTGTACCGTGCGGTAAGGACGGCCAGCCCTCGATAAACTACTAGAAGGTTTTATTACTCAACAAATACCTTCTCGAAGTATGTAATAAAATCTAATCGGGTGTCTGAATAATAATAATATAGCTCGAGTACTTTATGAATAATAAATTAGAAAAACAAACATTCGTGAACGTTGAACTGCATATAATTACTTTTATGTAAATAAATGCCTGCATATCATATTTGTGTATTTACTTTGTAGATATCAATATCAGAAAAACAAAATTGGGACAAAACATGAAAATGCGTATATCTCTCTCTCTGTCTCATTTCTATGGTGGCTGACTGATATCATGCCGTGATGTCACCCTTCATAAGGCGACAACCCGACATCACGACATTTTAACCCGGAGGGACGGAGGGCTTAGCAAGGGATAATGTATAGTCGTTCGGATGGAACGAAAACCGAAGTCCCATGTACATATTGGTGTGCACGTAAAAGACCCCCTGACCGTTGGAATTCAATATAAAAGTAGACGGTAGTACCGCTATCTCGGCAAAGTTTCCCTCATAATACACAGTATAGCGCCTTCATTATCCCTGTCTGAGCAGAACAGTAGGAAGTTAAACCTAATTTCATTTACTTTCATTTTCCTACTTTTCTGTACCAATCAGACTATTGAAGACTATAGGCTTAGGCTATGCAATGTGCTCTGACGCAAATTTTCTATGGACAGTGATATTTCTTTTATGTGCACGCCAATGTGTACACGGCAGCTTTTGTTGTTGTTCCATGTACACAACTAGACACTGTTCTTTCCCAGACCCGTCATCCTGCACTACCGACACGGAGAAACCACGCTGCAAAATCCCGGCAACTTTCTTGGCCAACACCAGGATCAGTGTACATAATCATAGTATTGAGAGGAAATGGCCGATAACCCGACATCACGACATGATACCAATCAGCCACCATACATTTCAGATAATTCCAGGAAAAATTAACTCATAAATTCCTTATCATTAAAGTGATCAGGTCAAAGGTTAAAACCATCAAGTACCTCGTTAATCCTGGGGGGTCAGTCTCTGACGCATCCAATTCTACGGGCGTTTGTACCCGGTATAAAAGACAGCGGGGGTTGGGATGACCCAGTGGTCGCACTTTGAGCTATAGCTGGCCTGTGACCTCTGGCTTGCAGGAGTGGTTTCGATCTATGGTATGAGCGTATGTGGTTTCTAAATAGCGGCGCCTTCTCAACCCCATGGGTTTGTTTACTCCGGGTACTCCGCTTTCCTCCCACAGGAAAGACCCCTGTACGCGAAGTTAATAAAAATAAGACAACTTGTCTGCGTTAGCACCATCGGTGGAAGCGAGCGTTAAACACCAAAAGAAGAAGGAACAGATAATGGATCAATGACTTCACGCTGTCATACTCATTGTTCAGCGCAGTGGACACTTACGGCTGGTCCCTGGATCATTTCACAAGTGTTGGGTAAAATGTTTCGATTGCCATTTTAAAACGGCCATCGGAAAGGAAATTTGTATTATTTGGGCTGGCAGCGGAGTCAGTCAGTCAAATTTGGGATCCAAGTCCAAACAAACTTTTCTTGGCTTGCCCCCATTCGGCCTAACATTTCTAGATCATGCAAATTCCTTTTTCATTTTTTGGAAGTTTGAGGGGCCAAATCCGCCAAAGAATTATCAGGTTCTGCTTCAAAACGGCGCAGATTGTCACGGTACCTCAGGAATCTCACCCGTTCCTGATCCACGGTCAAGAACTTTGGCATTCATCTTGCAGACACGTTTGTCATTCCTAACTCGTTGGCGATCATGAGCTCAACCCTCTCATGAGAAATGCCCATAGCACTGAGAATATGTCGAGTGGTCAATCGTCGATCAGCCATCACCATGTCATGCACCCGAGTAATGTTTTCTTTAATGGTTGCTGTTAATGACCTTCCAGGACGCGGGTCTTCGTCAAAGCTCTCTCTGCAACGCTTAAATTCCGCAGCGCACTTCTTTACTGTGGAAAAAGAAGGGGAATCATCCCCTAAAGTGGAGACCATGTCGGCAGAATATCTGTGTTCGGATTAGTCCTTTCAGTTGCAGTTACTAGAGGATTGATCTATAATAAGTCTCTTCTGTTGAGTTCACTGCTGGACAGGTTTACAAGATGGTCTGGTACGAAGACAATAAAAACACTACAGCTGCTTATTATGTTTATGATTCATTTAATAGTAAGTGCAGGTGGACCGCACTACACGCAAAACAAAAATCTACAAGATAAACCTGCGGACAAGACAGAAATAGACATTGCAAAAAAGAAACAAATATCAAATAAAGTGAATGGATCATTGTACTTGTTGGTGTCAAAAGTTTGTTTCAACCAAACTGATCTATCCTTGTCAGCCCTTGTATATTTAGGGATGTCATGTCCTGAGTTTAAAGAAAACAAAATAATAATTTTTTACACAACTACATAACTAGCTGTTGATACACATGATGGTGTTGAAATGGAGAGAGAGAGAGAGAGAGAGAGAGAGAGATGGGATTTAACGTCCACTCGACACAAACTAGATCATTTCAGGACTAACAGGTTTAATTGTATTTCAATAATTTGCTTGCGGGTAGGCGTCTTTAGCAGTGGGGGGGGGGGGGGGGGCTGAGGACCCGGAGAAAACCCAACGAGGTTGGATAGACGACCTTACGCTTTTTCAGGTACAACCGAGGATTCGAAACCACGTCAGTTGACTCAATGACGAATTGTATAGGAATAACAAGAAACAAACTTGCGGATTTATTTATTTTATTTCTAATATGCATAGATTTCAATTTGCAGAAAAAAGGAAGTGTTAAAGGAGATGGTTCACACATTTCTGAATTCTTACAAAAGCAAAACTAAATTGAAGATTTGGTCCATTGACGTCAGTAGCAGGACAAGAATTAGCAACTGTCAATTTGACAGGTTATAAACCCAATCTGATTCAAAGCAGACCCTATTTCGTTTCGTTTTTTATAGTTCAAAATTTCGTTTTACTTATCTTTACTACAATAATGATGTGAGGGATTAGCCAATGAAACGGTCTGTTGCAGCGATTTCTTGGCGTGCGGTAACTCTGTATATTATGCTAATTAAGTTTAATGGTAGTAACGGATGATGTAAGCTATCGGAAAATCGTACAAGAAAGGAAGATTGCGATGTCGGGTATCGAGTTAGTAACATATACAAATACAAAAGAATGCAGAGGCGGGCAGAGGATTGGTGATGGCTGGGGCAAACTCCTTGACTGTATGCTCTGAAGACTCAAATATTAGGCGTGGTACTGACAAATATTAGGCGTGGTACTGACAAATATGAGAACGAGAGCCAGTTTAAAAATATAAAAACAGAGGAAATGAAATTTTTATTCAAAAGAAATGTAAATCATCCTGATTCGGTTACCTAATTTGATGCCCCCCCCCCCCCCGCTTCCCGTCCTGAAATGAGTGAACGAGTCGTCAGTCTATGCCTGCCACTAAAGATACAACTAATACCCAAGTTGAAAAGAGGTAAGTATTTTGTTTCTAATGTTAAAATCAATTCAAGAAAAATTCGAGGAAAGGAATAATATACTATTCAAAAAAAGTAGGGGATATTTGATTTTGGGGGCATAATACTAAAATATGCAAATGACTACGAAAAAAGTCACTATAGAACCTAACAGAAGAAACATTTCCAGTTACATGTGACGCCCAAACGCACCAATAGCTACCGCATGGAATGCAGGTGATGCTTGGGATCATCATGGGGGTCCAACCCAAGATTTGCACGACTCTGACTTTGAATGTTACAGTCATTGTGGCATTGAATTCCAGGGTGGAAACATCAGTTTAATTGTTTTAGTGACCAGAAAACAAATTTTGATATGCGTCGGCTTACCCAAAATGAAAGGTTACGTGCCCTTGGCATGCTACAGATCGGCACAACACAGGCGGTTGTGGCGCGGACGATGAATGTTTCTCAGTCTGTCATAAGCAGGCTATGGTCCAGATACCGTGATACACAATCTGTACAGGACAGACCACGCTCAGGTCGACCAAGGGCGACAACTCAAGCCCAGGATCGATTTATCCGTACCTTGGCCTTGAGAAATCGTGTCATCACAGCAAATCAGATCAGCGCTCGTCTTCAAACAGACACTGGTGTGAGAGTGAGTGGCCAGACGATTCGGAATCGACTGCATAGGGGTCACCTTCGCGCCCGACGTCCTCGCGTGATCCCTTGTTTGAGAGATCATCACATTCAGGCAAGACGTCGTTGGTGTAGGGATCGTCAACACTGGGATAATCGACGCTGGAGCAATGTGATGTTTTCAGATGAGTCAAGGTTCACTGTTGATTTTTTGGACAGACGTAGGAGGGTGTGGCGTCGTCGAAACGAGCGCTTCCAAGACGTTAACGTCATCAGACATGATCGATTTGGGGGTGGTTCTGTTATGGTGTGGGGAGGCATCACTGTTGCTGGAAGAACGGCTTTACATGTTGTTGCAGGGCGTGTTACAGGCCAGTACTACCGGGACAACATCTTGGCAGTCCATGTTGTGCCGTTCGCACGACGTCATGGCCGCCGTTTCATCTTCCAGGATGACAACGCAAGATGTCACAGGGCCAGGATCGTTACAGGTTACCTCCAACAACAGAACATCACCACATTACCTTGGCCAGCACTGAGTTCCGACCTCTCCCCCATCGAGCATGTCTGGGACATGCTTGGACAGAGGTTACGTCAACGTCAACAACGTCCTGCCAATGTCCAAGAACTTGCTGCTGCGTTGCAACAGGAATGGTACAATCTGGACCAAAATGACCTTAGACGTCTCATTAGGAGTATGCCACGTCGGATCAATGCTTGTTTGGCAAACAGAGGAGGATTTACCCGTTACTGACTTGGTTGTGATGCTGTGGTAACTTTGCTGTTTGACCCCAGGTATCATTTTACCCTTATAATGGCCAGTCTGTGCCTTACTTAGTCTAACGATCATTTGGAATAAATCGATGAATGTGAACTTCATTTCATTTTGTCATTTGTTTCTTCGTCAGTTTCATTAGGTGACTTTAATAATACTTAAAAATCAAATATCCCCTACTTTTTTTGAATAGTATATATTAATCATTTATATATGTATAACTATTAGAAAAGCAAGTCCACTAGTATTGTTAGAAATGTACAAAAGCCGAAAATCGCTTAGTCTCGTATAACTATTAGAAAAGCTAGTCAACTATTTTTGTAAGAAATGTACAAAAGCCGAAAATCTCCTAGTCTCGTAATTAGGCTTCTTCCTCACTGGTTTATTGTTCCATTGGTATATCCATGGGTTCTTGAAAAAAAAAACAAGAATAAAAATAGACATGAAAACACAATAAATATTTTTTGGTTGATATTATAAAATATGAAACTGAAATGAAAATGATAAAGGGTGTTCGAACAAAATGAAGAAAAATTAACCAGAATTGACAAGTTATATAGCTGGTTGACAGAGACTATAGGTTACCAAGACATCTGATGGTAACGAATTGCTTGTAAACAATATGGTTGCTTGGCAACAAGACAAGACAAAGCAAAAGGATAAATGCAACACTAAATATTCGTATATTGAAGCTAGCAATACAAAATGAAGGAAAATTAATCAGAATTAAGATTCTAGGAAATATTATAACAAATGGAAAGAAGAAACTTTATATTCGTAAATCTTAAGGGACTAAGAGCTGACCATACGTCAATAAATGTATAGATACGTCTAGAAATATAATTTCCCGATCGTCGTGTTACAATATGAAGAAGGAGAGAGAGAGAGGGGGAGAGAGAGAGATAGGTTTAACGTCCACTCGACAGAAACTAGTTCATTTCGGGACTAACATGGTCAAGTTTTATTTCAATAATTTGCTTGAGCGTAGGGGTCTTTAGCCGTGGTAGGAAACCGGAGGACCCGGAGAAAACCCACGTGATCTTGTATACTTTGATATTAATTAATGTGGATGGGTGGTGGTGGGGGTGGGGGTTCTTGGCCGCTAATGCGTATTTTTAGCATCTTTAATGGCGGTCGGGTGATGCTTATCTATGGTTACATGCACAATGCAAGAGATCAGTGACGTTTTCGACCACGATTCTTCATCGAAACCCCACTGCCAGGAGATCTTTTGAGAAACATTATATCTGATTTAGAGAAAGGGCTGACCATCTTTGCAACAATAGTTCAAAAATAGATAATGAAGAACAAATATATGGAAAATTACAGAATTACAGTCAAATTATTTTGCGGGCAAAGTTTGAAGCTTTGGCAAAATATGGCCATAAATTGTCGAGAATTTCAGACGGAAGCCACACTTGAATCTGCCAGACCCGTAGTTACAAGTGAAAACCGAGCACGCCAGGATTCGCACCAGTCATTCTAGTAGCGAGTCCAGTTTCATAACCATAAAACTACCACGACCCACGTCCAGTTTCGTAACCATAACACCACGACGACCCACGTCCAGTTTCGTAACCATAACACCACGACGACCTACGTCCAGTTTCGTAACCATAACTAAACGACGACCCACGTCCAGTTTCGTAACCATAACACCACGACGACCTACGTCCAGTTTCGTAACCATAACTAAACGACGACCCACGTCCAGTTTCGTAACCATAACACCACGACGACCCACGCCTAGTTTCTTAACCGCACAACAACCGCCCCCACCCCCCTCTACCCCCTTAACCATCCCCGCCCCACCCAACTAAATCTGTAATAGAATGTAATCGACTATTGAGAAATGAAATTGATCACATTACCTAGACAATAAGCTGATGATTCTAAAGGTGAACTGTCCAGATTATAAACATATAGGTCTGCTTTACAATATTTAACTTGAATATCAATAGTAACTACACACAATGAACTGTATCTTCTAATACAAGCTTTCATGGGTACTTCCTCGCCATACTGCATATTACCTATATCATCTATTGATGTAATAATAAAAATAATTTAATATGTATCAGCGGGAGAGAGAGAGAGAGAGAGAGAGAGAGAGAAACATATGGTTCCATTTTATTTCAATGATTCGCTTGCACTTCGGCATTCCTGGAAACCCAAGAGGTTGGACTGGCGACCCTTTTCCTTGTCATGTGCAAGCGTGGAATCGAAACCTCAGCACTTGCCTCAATGACCTACGGCCCACGTGTTTAACCACTGGGACACCCAAGTGTTTCCATTGAGCTTAAAAATTGATCAGTAAAACTATTTTCGATCTGTTTAGCCCCGACAATAGAACCATATCAAGGGTCACACTTGTTTTATCAACCAGAGCGATTGGAATGCTAAGTGGGCAATTTTGTAGCATTCCATGAACAAATTTCAATCTTGGTTAATTGCTAATTTTACCAGGAAATATCGGATATCAATCTGTAGATATCTTGGTACAATACGAAACATTCGGTATAAGACAATAATTATATCAGGAATGTATTCTAGAATAATACTTACTTTTAAGATAAATGGGGTATTTGGTACCGCACCTATACTGCAATGGTGCCACACTGGGTATAGCCATTCCAGAACGTCCATACCATCCCCCAGTTAAATATCGATCATTGATAATCGAATTTCCACGTTGCATCATGTTACTGGTTAATCGACTCTCTGCATCTGGGAATGGCGAATACAGTAGACAGGGATCGCTGACTGGACAAAAAAGAAACAAAAAAAAAACACATGAAAAGTTATTAATAAATGGATTAATCACCTTGCAACGGGGCCCTTTGTAGTCGAAAAGTCGGGGCCCGGGACTCTCGAATTAGAACTTGGAGCCACGGTGGCTGAGTGAGTGATAATACGCTGGCTCCCAAAACAGGAGGTCTTCGGTTCGCTCCCGGTGTTGGCCGAGAAATTTACTTGGGAATTTCCTGCGCGGTTTTCCCAGAACCGGTGCGAGTCGGAATTAGAAATAAGTTGGCAGTAGCATTGCTGTCCGGGCAAAATCCCCCCGGGCACAATGGTAAGCGTATGCCTATCTTCAATAGCCCAGTCAGTGCTTACAGTTGGGGTAAATTAGCTTTATACATACTGCTTATCGCACGGCAAACATTTTAACAACTTTATAACGATGTTATAGCTAGTATTTTGTTGATATTTGTTGGCTGAGATTATGGGTGGTTCTCTAGATTTGACTCCCCCCCCTGCTATTCACAGCTTCTAGATCCGCTACTGACAGTGTCCAATAAAAAAAACCTCTGTATACGGATATTATTTGTATGTTGTCTTCCCCAATGATCATAAACTAGTCAGTAGAAATGGAATTGGACTTTAACGTCCTACTGTTCCGTACCATCTGGGCTAATGAAGAAAGGGCATACGCAATGCAGTGAAATTCTGCCCGGATAGCGGACCCTCGTCCTACTCTTGTATCGATTATCCAACTGTCAAGGTTTCCGTGTACACAAATGTGTACCTGGACAGGGTCTAAAATAACGTGCGTCGAAAATAAGAAAACTTTGCTTTGTACCCTTGTTTCTGATAGAATTTGAGTTTTGATGTTGATGTGATGATAGAATTTGGATTATAATTCAAATATTATGGTAACAAAATTGTTGTGTTTGTTATCTTCCTAGCGACAAAAACATGTGCATATCCAAATAAACTCCTGTGTAAACTGCGCCATAATAGTCCACTGATGCCGTTTTCAGCTCAGAATTTCCAAACTTGTCTGGGGAAGGACCGCCAGACCCCCTCACCGGACCCTGTACACGGGATCTCGGTGACTGAAGTAGAATACTCTTGTTATATGAAAGTTAAAGATACATTATGGGAAATTAGATAAAGAGCTGCTAGTTCTCACTATAATAGTTAAAAACTAGATAATGTAAAGGAAATTTGCTGAAAATTTCAGTGAAATTGATCCACTATGAACCGAGATTTTGGCGATTGAATTTGTCGCCTAACCTCGACGATCATTACTAAAGTTGAACAGCAAATCGAAACCTACTCCAATAAACATCACAGGCTTGCGATGCCATCGACGGTTGATTATGGTCTTGTTTGTTAATAAATATCTAAATATAAGTTTATATAAAATTTCAGGCCTAAAGAAAGACCCGCAACGGGCAGATTTAGCTCTTGCATAATGTATGTTTAAGACGTACAGTTTCCTACCTTTAGATCTGTCGAGTTCCCACCGGCTGTCTCCGCCATCTGTTTTACAAATATACTGATCGTTGATATAACTCTCAGAATTATTATAACATCTATTATTAGTAACACAGTGGTTTCTCTGAAACAATATTGATATAATTACTATGACTGTGGTGTCCATGTAAATCACATGGTTTTTACTACATATTGTGTTGTTTGTTATTTTAATCTTGATAAACATGAAACAGTAAGAACAATCGATGCAAGTAAAAATCTGATGGACGAATTAGTTAAAGGGACAAGAACACTCTTGCTGGCTTGAAAGCTCCAGAAAATAAATAATATCTCTATCTAAGTACTAGATGTTTAAGTGTCCTACCTGTTGTGTAAATTATCCATTACATCCTATTTTACTTGTCCAGAGGGTTCGAAAATATTTTTAAATCGAAGTTTCATTAGAAAAGGTTTACGTTAGACGTTTCAAACCATTATGTTGAATTTTTCAAAATGTTTAAATAAGGTGTGTTAAGATGAAGACATGGAATGAAATGAAAAGGGGTTTAACGGTCCTACCGCAAAAACGAGAGGGAAAGAGAGAGAGAGGGAGAGAGAGAGAGAGAGAGAGAGAGAGAGATCGAGAGGGAGAGAGAGAGGGAGAGAGAGAGAGAGGGGGAGAGAGAGAAAGAGAGAGAGGGAGGGAGAGAGAGAGAGAGGGGAACTAGGTCAATTCGGGACTAATACATTTTATTTCAATAATTCGTTTGCGCGTAGGGGTCTTTAGGAGTGGGAGGAAACCAGAGGACCCGCAGGAAATCCATGAGGTTTGGCAGGCGACCCTACTCCTTGTCACGTACAGCCTGGGATCGAAACCACGCCATTTGACTCAATAACAGACCATTCGACCATCCAACCCCGTCGCACAAAACGAAAATATTTATACGTGCACGTCAAGTACACGGGCGGACCTGCGTTGTTCGTATCGCCCTACCAACTAGTCACGTTTCTTTGCCAGACACCTGGAAACAAGGCTGGAAAATACCTAGGAGGAGAGGTAACCGGAGAACCCGGAGTAACCCACGAGGTTAGGCATGCAATCTTTGGGTGGAAACTAGGCACGTTGACTCAATGAGAGACCCCCCCCCCCCTACACACACACACACACGAGGTAAGTAATGCCCTTATTTCAAGAACACCCCAATACCACTCATTGTACAAGTATGATGTCATAAGTTGAATCAATAACTTGCTGGACAAAAGAAAATTTACTTACGGAAATTTGACATCTGATAGAACCTTCATTATTAGAACACGTCATACAATCTGAGTTATACGTCACCATAATTAGTGGTTGACTGTAATGTCGGCCATCATTAGAGACTTCTATCTTATATCCGGTGACGGTTCCCTGTAAATCTGGGCTGGAATCTGTAGATCCTTTTACAATTATATCTTGGTAACTCGGTATAGGGCAGACAACTTCCCCAATACTCTCTACTGTTGCTTGAAAAACATTGGCATTTGATGTAGTTTTAACACTTCCATTTTCTGACAGCTGAAAACATAACAATTAGGAATGTTATCGTGGACACTAAATAAAGAGCAGACCATTCTTACTATACTAGCTCAAAAATAGATAATGTAAAATGAAAATATTGAAAATGTCATTCAAATTACTTTATTCGGAGTCAAGTTATCACTGTTTGTAAGTTGGACAAGATGTGTGCATTTTGGTAACCAGGACACTGGTATTTTCGAGACTTAGACTCACTTTCCCATTTTTAAATTAAATGGCGAACCGTTCTAATCTAGTAAAAGATCACCAGTATCCGATGCCATCGAGAGTTGATTATGGTCTTGTTTTGTTAATAAATGTCTAATTAATAGTTTATATAACATTTCAGACATAAAGAAAGGCCTGCAATAGGTAGATTTAGCTCTTGCCTAATGCATGTTTAATTAATATGATCATGATTCCGTGGAATTTTCAGTTGAGTATCGATATGTTAGTGTCAACTGCAGTACCTCATCAGAAAGATGGCCTTAGGTAAGCATATGCCACCTCATGAAAATCTTTAGAAGCATATCTAGCAATATATTCTATAATTCGCTATTCAATCTCAACAGCGCCCCCAACTCCCTGTATCACACCCAGACTACGATTTACCACTACAAGCACAAGGGGCCTGTTTCACGAAATTTTAACTAAAATAAAATCCAAATTTTAGTAATTTGATTGGATAATATTAGATTGATTATAGTACCTAGCCAATCAAAATTGAAGTATCTACTAAAATTGGATTTTATCTTTAGTTAATATTTCGAGAAACAGGGCCCTGGGAAATATCTCATTACAAAATTAGAAGAAAACAAATATTCTTATAACTGTCCTGTGCATAACATGACTAATAACTGACGTGATGACGCATGACCAATAACTCCTGTGCCTTGTACTGAAGTCAATTTTTCTTTCAGTATACGGGAGTTTTCTTCCCATTTTCTTTGGGGACATTTTCCTCTATAATTCGCTAATTTAAAGATCATATAATCAATTCAAATATCACATCATAAATAACAATTTGTTTTTTAAGTCGGTCAAGATCGGTCGTATATTTAATTTTACCTCAATGAGTGTTATTCTACATTTAGCAGGCGTATTTTACCTCAATGGGAGTTATTCTACATTTAGCAGCTGCGTTATCTATAAAAGTTCCACCGAAAACAGCAATTTCGCCATAAGTGTCATTCCTCTGTACATCCCACAGACCATCAAATTCTAGACTATCGACTGTAGGAGCTACATCTATTCTGGTAGCACAATCAACACCAATATATCCACTATTACAATTACATGTACCTACAAAATATGTACAACTTTCATATTTAAATTCTCTAAAAAATGAAAAGCAGAAGAATAATAAAAAGACGTGTTACTTTGTTGTTTCTTGTTTACTACTTACGGGAGTTGGATGGCCGAATGGTTAGAGCGTGCGCGTTGTATCATAAGGTCTGTCATTCAGTCAACTGGCGTGGTTTCGATTCCCCGGTTGTACGTAACAATGAGTAGGGTCGCCTGTGCCCCGGTTTCCTCCCACTGCTAAAGACTCCATATGTTAGTCCCGAAATGACCTAGTATGTGTCGAGTAGACGTTAAAACCCCATCTCTCGCTCCCACTGCTAATGGCGCCTACGCGCAAGCGAATTATTGAAATAAAATTGAACCAGATGTTAGTCTCTCTCTGGAGACAACCTACCGGACAGTCTATTACACTTGATCTAGACAACCTACATTATTACACGTGCCATGATCTAGACAACCTACAGGACAATCTATAGTAACAATCTGAACTAACACTGATGGTTGACTGGCTGTTTCTATTTGGTAACTGGGTTCCATATAAACTTCATGTACACAATGACTTTGAACACTTGATACTGATGACGATACAAACTCTGTGGTACCAGTCAGCTATATAAAATAAAACAAGTGATTCTAAATATAAAAAGATATCCCAATCTGATTATAATACAGATCTACATTTCGTTTCGTTTTTTATACTTTCGATGGCCTACACTACATGAAGATCTGACCGGTTTAGCGATAGGTCGCGACAGAGGTCATACGAGCGGTTTTGACCCTATGACGTCAGACATTTGATTAACCAATCATCATTGATGTTACTAGTGGATTACCCACAGTTTCCGTGCAAAACACGCCTAAAGCTCGCCGTAACAGACCGTTTCATTGGCTAATCTCTGACACCATCCAGAATACGTCAATGATAACAACACTTCCAGATCCTACTGTAGAGAACAAAACGAAATAGGATCTGTGTTTTAATCAAATTGAATATATCCTTTAGAAAGGCAATATATATATATATATATCAATTTTCATAATATAGCTCTGTAAATGTGTTGTCTCATTCCTTAAATTTACAACATACAGGCCTGTGACTCGATATTTTGTGCTTTAATTATCCCCGAGATGAATAAAGATACGAGAGTGATATTGGAATGGGACCCATTTCCTTGCAGTGTCTATTAGTGCCAGTCAAAAAAATATTCTACATACAACTTCCATCACAGACATTTCCTTACAGTGTCAATAAATTAACTAAATTGTTTTATTTACAATGTCTACCACAAACATTTCCTTACAGTGTCAATTAACAAAATTGTTTTATTTACAATGTCTACCACAAACTTTCCCTTACAGTGGTGGCTAGGTGGTTAAGACGCTGGCTCACTAGCCTGGAGGTCGGGTGTTCGATCCCTGCATTGGCCGAGAAAGTTCATTCTGATTTTCCGACGTGGTTTCCCCTTGTCAGTGGTGCAGAACGGAGGGCCTGACAAGGACAGCTGTCTAGTCCTTCGGATGAGACGTAAAACCGAGGTCCCGTTTATACATTAGAATGCACGTAAAAGATCCCTTGGCAGTTGGAATTCGATATGCACGTAAAAGATCCCTTGGCAGTTGGAATTCGATATACGAGTAGGCGATAATGCCGCTGCCCAGGCAAAATTTCCCCTGATAGCACACTGTATGGCGTATGCCCGTCTTCATTAGCCCAGTATAGGAGCAGAACAGTAGGACGTTAAACCCCATTTCATTTCATTTCATTTCATTTCCTTACAGTGTCTATTAGTGTCAATTAACACAATTCTTCTATTAACAATGTCTACCACAAACCTTGATGTCTTCAATGCATGCCTCAATAGCGCTGTCTGCAGCTACTGTGGGTACTTGCTTCATGCACAGCTGTACGATTTGGTTGTTGGAAAATAAATTTCTACAATATGTGGTTGCTGTCTCTTCCGTCCAGTTTCCGGCCCACGTCGCCACCTGTTATACAAGATTGTATTGATTTAGTCATTATCCACAATAGTTATATTTAAAATGGATTAGAAAGAAAACAGATTAATGCCAAAGATAATAACATTCGCAAGATAACATTTAAAAATAAAACTAAATCTCCGAATGATTACTGACGTGTTTCGGTACGTAAGGTCACGCCTTGTCACGTCAACAATCATGTTACACCATGATCTATTGAGTATAGTAAGGTTCTATATCTATTAAAGTGGAAAAAACCTGTTAATTTGAACTCTTAGTAAAACCGGAAGTTATACTTCAAGACCAAACCTTTTGATAGTGACGGAGTTACGCCATCTTGAACAATGAAGAAAACTTTCGCAAATCTTTGATGCTAAAACTAATTGGGCAAACTTCCGAATTTCGATAAACCGTCAGTCAAAGTCCATATGGGATTCGTCCAAAGAATCCAAAAATGAAAACCCGAATAAGATTTGTTGAGAATTAACCGAACCACATCTACGTCGGCAGAATGTTTGCACCATGTACAATTTGGACTGCAAACTCTGACTAAATTTCCCCCTCTCCCCACCAAAATCAAATAATAATAAAAATACCCACGAAAACAATAAGTGCTTCGACCGAGGGTCCGAAACACGTAATAATCAAAAGCGGTGTCCATAAAAGAAAACCCACGCCAGACCTTATGATTTCACGCACACGCGTTAAACCACAAGACCATCCACCCTCCGCCCTCCCACTGCTAAAGACCCCTACGAACTAGTCCTAAAATGGAGTTGACGTTAAACCTCATTTCTCACTCCCTCCCTCATTTTATTTTGTAAATAAGATGTATATAATAATATTCTCTTACCCTTTTAATTCGTCGTGGAGAATCATGTTCTGGGAATTCTGATAACACGGATCGTCTTCTACGATTAAAGGTATGACTGGAACATGAACGTTTACTAACGGCCGTATACTTAGTGTTTTTCTGACAGGTCTTGACAGGGCTGTTAGGATTACATTTAATTTCAGCTAAGGGAGAACCAGCCGTATTTTCACACTGACAAGTTACAGTTGTTAAACTAGAAGCTACCACGTTATCTCTAACCGATGGATTAAATAGACTTTGACTTGATGTTACCCTAGAGAATAAACCACAGAATCATATATTTAAACATCCATTATGCAAGAGCTAAATCTGTCTTTGCAGTTCTTTCTTTAGGCCTGAAATGTTATCTAAATTATTAATTATACATTAATTAACTTATCCAGACCATAATCAACTCTAGATGGCATCGCTAGTCTGCGATATTTAGTGGATTATGAGCCGATTTACTGCATAACTTTCCTTCACGATTTAATGATTAAATGGATAATCGAGACTATGTTGTTTATCGTACTGACTTTAGTAATGATGATCGAGGCTAGGCGGAAATTTCAATCGCTTAGTTCTCGATTCATAGTGGATCAATTTGAATGAAATTTTCAGCAAATTGCCTTTACATTATCTAGTTTTTAACTATTATAGTGAGAACTGTCAGCTCTTTATCTAATCTCTCATAATGTGTCTTTAAATTAATACATATCCATCTCAAAACCTAACAATGTGCCTATATTAGTCAGAAAAGTAGGACGTTTAACACAAGTTCAAAATATTACAAGGTACAAAGGTTGACGACAAAATAATTAATTTGTGTAAACTTTATGATAATCCAATCTCCTTTTACTCCACTATGCAAATTAGACATAAATTGAGAATAGACTTTGATAGGGATAAGCAAGGCACCGGAACAATGTATGGGATTAACTTCCGGTTTTAAAGAGATTTAACACTTATTTTATCAGTTCCATGACTTTTTGCTGAAACAAAATTAAACTTTATTATGAACTTTATCTAACATCTAATGGATCATACCTCCAGGATTCAACAAACTTATCGGCATCTTGAAATCTGGTTAGGGAATAATCTACTACGTCAGAGGTAAACAAACCATTTCTAAGTACCAACTGTTTGGTATTATCTTGACTTATCTTACCACACAGACCACGTGGTTTATCTTCATCAAGAACTGATGGCGTCACATACACATCTACATAACGAGTCGGATTACCATTATGCAAATGGGCCGTTACAATGGCGCCCGTTGGAAACGTGATCTGAAAATGAATAGACGGCTCTTTAACAGCACTTGAAGAGAGAGAGAGAGAGAGAGGAAAAGAGAGAGAGAGAGGGAGAGAGAGAGTTTAACGTCCACTCAACACAAACTAGGTCATTTCGGGACTAACATATGGTTCAATTTTATTTCAATAATTCGCTTGCACGTAGGGGTCTGTAACAACGGGAGGAAACTGAAGGTCCGGGAGAAAACCCGCGATGTTGGACAGGCGCTCCTACTACTTGTCACGTAATCGAAATCCCGCCAAATGACTCAATGACAGACCTTTTGATACAGCGAGCACACGCTAACCATTCGGCCATCCAACCCTTCTCAACACTTGAAAAGTCAAACTTATAACTACGAAATCTTGAAACGTCATTATAACACCACCAGAAAGCTATTATCAAAAACTATGATCTATTGAGAATTAGTTGGTGAGCAACTCTGGATTTCGATAGAGTTTTGTAATTCTGATCAAATAGTCTCAAAGGGCTATTCCAGAGCCACGATGGCTAAGTGGGTAAGACGCTGGCTCGCTAGCCTGGAGGTCGCTTGTTCGATCTCTGCAGGAGCCGAGAAAGTTCATCGAGATTTTCCGGCGTGGTTTCCCCTTGTCAGTGGCGCAAGAAGGAGGGTCTGACAAGGACGTTCGGATGGGACGAAAAATCGAGGTCCCGTGTATATATTGGCGTGCACGTAAAAGATCCCTTGGCAGTTGGAATTCGATATAAGAGTAGGCCATAGTACCGCTGCCCGGGGAAAATTTCCCTCATAGCACACTGTATGACGTATGTCCGTCTTCATTAGCCCAGATGGAGCAGAACAGTAGAACGTTAAACCTATTCCATTTTATTTCAAAGGGCTATTTCAGGTTTTCAAAAACAAGTGCAAAGGGATTGTTCAGAGAATCTTGATAACTAGACCTTACTTTTCTGACTGAGGTTTAAGGTATTAAAGTTAATGTAAAGATTCAAGATCTCAGGATCCGTGGTGGGATAGTATCCCCCTGATAAAAGAGTCTCGATTTTCTGAATAAATACTATGTTGAAATAAATGTAGAATTCGGAAACAATCAATAAGTCCAAAATAGACTAAGGACCATGGGTGGGCTTATAGGCTGGACCAACGAATTACGAATATCGGTATAAATTACTGGCCTTCTTATAATAAGAGAGATACCTTATAGTCGGCATTCTTCTCAACTTTTAAAACATCAATACCATCATCACAAAGAACATACTCCATTATCCAGTTCTGTGAGTTACATTTACTGATCATATAGGCTGTTCTACCAACTCTTGCTACAACTCCACAATTACAGTATCCAGTACCTGTTCTTGTACAAGCAACTGTTTGAATCTGAACCTGTTTATCATAATTATAATATGTTCGAAATGTAATACATGCATTGCAAAAAGTCTTATTTTTGTTGATTCTAATTTACTTTGAGATGCGTTCGACTTAAATCGACATCATGTCTTTAAGCTTCAACTGTTTTACTCAAATCAAACTCTTACTTGATCGCATGATATATTCTTACACAAAAATTAAGTTAACAACATTATCATAGACCGATTTTGATAAATGTCATTTTTGGCGTGAAACTGTGATAACCCTACTGATGTCGAGCTACATTTGCGAAGGAAAAAGTTTAGGATCTTGTTAAACAATAGGGGGATGATATTGAAACGCTATCGTGGAATGGCATCTTTGACACAAAGCGGTATTAATTATATATCCTTATTATGTCACTCATGACAGACGGGTTGATTCATTCTCAGACTTAAGTTAAGAATTTACTCAACGTTCAATCACTGTTTATGAGAATATCTTTAATCCAGAAAAACAAAAATTTACACCTAGTTTCTTATTGGTGTATTTGATACATTAAAACAACAAACGCTTTATAAAGGGCTATATTTTAGTTAAAATAAGGTGAATAATTTTGAGTAAATTCTTAAGTTGAGTCTGACAATGCTTTGTGAACATGGGGCCTGGTTATGTAATGTCCGTTGTCTTTTAAAGTAACTTTTACAGAAAGCTTATCTGGCATTATGCAATAGCTAGCTATATAACCATCTTAACATTCCTTAATAGTTTGGCAAATCTGAGCATTAGTCCACCCTCGACTGAATGGTTAATAATTGGGGGGGGGGGGGGGGGCTGGGTATCTGAAGTGATCGGGACGATACTTGGTTTAGTTGGTTAGTAAGTTAACTTGGGACCATGTCCTAAGTTGAGACCAGAACTCAGACAACATGAATTAGTTGGGATCAGATCTCGGATCAGTCACGCTAGGACCAGGGCTCTCTCAAAACAAGCTAACTCGGGGTTCATTTAACTAAAGAAGTTTTCTGCATTATATGTCCAGAAGAATAAAATTATTACATGGAGTTAACTCTGGGATTAGGTTCCACCAGCAGTGGTATGCGTGGGGGACGGGGGGGGCATTCAGTTCAGGGTTTGGGTGTGTGTGTGTTTCTCTCAGTATTAGGCCCTATAATCCAACATTAGGGGCATACATTAAAGGAGTTAGTCCCGGGGTATCACCAAACCTTAGCATGTCACTGCCACCTAGTGCTTGTTTTCACAGTTGAGATACTGCTATTAGAAAATCATCAGCAACATCAAGTTGTAGTCTAGGAGTATAGATAGGTGCCAAAAACTAAAATGTACCCTCAATCCTGGAAAAAAACCCAGCGTGTCTGAGATATAACCCCATGTAGCAGCCAACGCAAATTATGTATTTTATATAACACATTTTACAAACCTCAATGTCGTGTTCTTCGTCATAATACAGAGAATATGTTCCTAGATATTGCACGTTCAGGTTACTGAAACATACACAAAATAATATACAATTATCTTTATGACAAAGACTTCAATGAGTATTGATGGCTGTTCAATGAAATAAACTTATTGCTGACAATTATATATACTGCGCGCCATAGAAAACGCATCACTTTTTTTTCTCAAATATTTTATTACTAGGTGGTTTTGTATGTATAATATTATGCAACACTATGAACTATTGTTTCACACAATGCTCCTAAACACAAAAATATCGGCCCGTGTGCAAAAAACCCAATATTCACGTGCAGCATTGTGTGTGAGCCCTTTAAAAGCATGTTTTCAACTTAATGTGCAGTACATCAACTGTGAAACGTCAATCTGCCGTAATTTGTTGTTGGACGTGTGAAGGAATCGAGCTAGAGATGCCGAGACTTACTGAAAATCAACGGAATGAAGCCATGGGAATGTCCAAGTCTGGCATGTCTACACGTGCTATTGCCAGACACTTCAATTGTCATTAATCAACTATTGTAAGGTTGGTGGAACGTGTTCAAGTTACTGGATCAACACGTGACCGTCAACGCCCTGGTCCACAACGCGTTACAACCCAGGCTCAAGACCGCTACATCCGGGTCACTCATCTGCGTGACAGATTCCGCCCAGCTACTCGAATAGGTGCAGCAGTCGTCGGAAGACAAGGACCAGTAAGTGCCAACACCGTAAGACGTCGTCTAAGAGAAGTAGGACTCAGTGCACGACGACCTTATGTTGGAGCTATCCTCAGGGATCATCACCGTAAGCGGCGTTTGATATGGGCTCAAGGACACCAGACATGGAGAAGAGTAGACTGGCAAAGTGTGCTCTTCAGTGATGAGAGTCGCTTTCATCTTTATCACGCTGATGGCCGTCAACGTGTGTGGAGACGTCTTGGGGAACGTCTTGCAGACTGCTGCGTCTTCGAAACGGATCGATGGGGTGGGGGAAGTGTAATGGTGTGGGGGGGCTTCACATTTCATCACCGGACCGCCCTACACATTTGCAGGGGTCGCGTTAATGCTGTAGCCTACCGTGATGATGGCCCGCGGAGGACACACGCGCTACTGACATCTGTGTCGTATTTTTGGTTTTGGCCCCTCTGACTTTGTACCCTTGATTACAGATTAAACATCCATAAGTGTACAAATGTGTTGTTATTGATGTGTTCCCTTTTGAATATTGTTCACTATAAGAAGCAAAATAAATAAGATATGTTTACAGGATCATTTTGTTATACGAAAAACTAAGTGATGCGTTTTCAATGGCGCTCAGTATATAATAATACAGAAAGATAAGGTTATAAGAATGAGTACGTACAGTCCTTTGAAAGTCCGCAGTCTTGGGTCGCTGTATGCTTTACAAATTACAGACTGGGTTGCTGTTGTATTTTTCTCAACAATTACCTTAATAAAATAATAAAAACATGATTTAAAATATATTCTGTTACTATTTGTCTTTTACAAGTAAATGATTCGTTGAAAGCGTTCAGTAACAATTGGAAATTACTCTTGAGGTTATGGTCAAATGAATGGCGTTTTCGTAACAGATGAATAGCGTTCTTCGTAACAAAGACGAATAACAATAGCAAGTATTATTGAAAATCGTTGACAACCAATATAAATTTCAGAAGGTATTATCAAATTAATCATCCTTTCAAGAGGGTTCGTTGCGTCACTGGGATAGACAGAAAGATCAGGTCATAATTGAAACAACTATATAACTCACATGATTCCGTAATAAAGGAGAATAACACTTGGAGTTATAGAAATTAAATCGACTTTTCTACTTCAATGAGATAGACAACACATATTTAAATATGCATTATTGAATGACAGACATATGTATGGACAGGTAGACAGGGTTTACGACACTTTACAATGATCTGTTTATTAACTATCGTGCACGAATTGAACGACAATACTAAATACCGGAAAACACACTAAATACCGGTAAATACCTTAAACAGGTAACCCGGAGAGTGGCACCCTAAATAGGTAGCCCGGAGCTTGGTCCTCTGTGTGCCTGGGTTAGGGTTAGGGTTACATTTTCAGGTTTATAGTATAGCCCTTCTCCGGGTTACCCATTTAGGGTGTTTTCCAGTATTTATTGTGTTTTCCGGTATTCAGTGTTTTTCCGGTGTTTTCCGGTATTCAGTATAACATGGTGTTTTCCGGTAGTTGTTCGGTCTTTTCCGGTAGTTTTTCGGTGTATTCCGGTAGTTTTCCGGTGTTTTTCGGTATATAGAATAGCTTCGAATTGAATGACAGCCCACTCTAATAGACAAGAAAATGAAATACATCTAACAAACCTATACGCATTATTACCCCTAGATCTCATCCCGAGATTTATCAATCTGATTAAAACGCAGATTCTATATTTCGTTTCGTTTTTTATACATGAAGATCTGACCCGTTGTTCTGGAAGGTCGTGTCATACGAGCGGCTTTTGACCCTATATCGTCAGACATTGATTAATCAATCAGCGTTGAAGTTCTTAGTGCTTTACCCACAGTTCCGTGCATCGCACGCCAAAAACTCGCCGTAAAAGACCATTTCATTGGCTAATCCCTCATTTCAACCAGAACGCTCTTTCAGATCCTAATGTAGTAAAGACAAGTAAAACTAAATTTTGAACTATAAAAAACGAAACGAATAGAATCTGTGTTTTAATCAGATTGAAAATTTAACAAAATGTGTCAATAAGCATATCAAAAACATAGTACCTGTACACGTGGAGAAACGGTATATTTGGACCAAGTTAGATGATCACCGAAGAAATCAGACGATCTAAGAGTGACTTCAAATTGTCGTGAAGATTGTCCGTACTGATCACTAATGTCGGCGGTCACATCAATGGTATATTCTTCATCCCATCCATTCTGTAGAATATCTACACCACATTTATCGTTAAGTTTAGCTGACGCCGAGCAGTCTGTATTTAGTTTAGGTATAATCGCATTTACGCCGTAGTTACAACCAAAAAATTCATCATAACATCCTATGGGAGCTGTTGATCGGATCTTAATTTGGCCCTGTTCTCCTTCCTTTAGACGTAGAACTGGGGTCAAGACCTAAAATGGTTTATAAAAATAAGCATGCATATATGTTGATTAGATCCCATCTAATCCCGGTCACCCAGGATTTCCGAGTCTTCAACGTCCGAAGGGTCTGGAACCGTTGTCAATATTTGATAAAAAGTTCCATTGCCCATGCGTAATCGGGAGTTTGGATTTACTCCCCTTCCCGCAATAAATCCCACGATTCTGCATTAATATTATAAACAAACATGAACCGTGACGACGAATTAGGATTGATTTAAAAAGAATACAAACCCATAGATATGGCCCATGAATCGTGACGACGAATTAGGATTAATTTAAAAAGAATACAAACCCATAGATATGGCCCATGAAGCGAGTAATTTTACAATGAAAAAAATGAAGAGTGTTGGATATTGAACTTCCAATGCAATCAAATGTATTTTCTGAAATTGCATTCTTAAATTAATTTCATGGGCGTCAACATCTTGTTTTAAGACTAGTTACCTCCCTTAGACTTTGTTTATGGTAATGTAAAAGACTGGTTATTTCAACCAATGACCTATTATTCTCAAATTTTGGCAACGCATCCAGACTAATATTCGTAGACTATTTCTTCTGAATAATAGAGACTAGATCTGATCTTAATTTGGGTTGGCCCCGCCCCCTTCCTGTAGACGTAGAACAGGGGTCAATTCCTATTAATGTTTTACAAATACAAGCGTATATATATATAATAAATTCTAGATCTAATTTATTTTAAACTTTATCCGCTTTTACGGTTAAATGAGAATATACATGTATTAGAATTTCGACCAACTGACTCGAATCGGGTAAGAAAATCGCCTTGTGCACTAAATCCTTGAAACGATTATGGTACAGTATACGTTGTCATTATATAACAAATTATGCCTTTATTAATACAATACTTGAAATGTTTCTAATAATATTACAACAATGTAAAACAATTGTAGAACCTACCTTAATACCTACAAAACGCGAGTCGCTTTTCGACACTGTAACATTGGAGGTTGGCGATTCACTTGCATGTATTTCACAGCGAATCTACAAATCAAATACATGTATGTACTTATTTTGCCATCGAAGATACCACTATGAGCATATTAAAATTCCTCATTGATAATATATATGTCCTATGTGTGATCAGAGAAGAAATTTTTAGGTCAGTAATTGGTATACCTATGAGAGAGAGAGAGAGAGAGGGGGGAGGGGGTAAAGTCCATTCGACACAAACTAGGTCATTTCAGGAGCAACATATGGTTCAATTTTATTTCAATAATTCGCTTGCACGTAGGGGTCTTTAGCAGTGGCAGGAAACCGGAGGACCAGGTGAAATACCACGTTGTTGGTCAGGAGACTCTACTCCTTGTCATGTACAACCGGGGAAGCGAAACCAAGCCAATCGACTCAATGACAGACCTTATGATACAACGCTCACGCGCAAAACATTCGGACATCCAGCCCCCCCCCCCCCCAACATTCCTATGGAAACCAACTCTGACCCTTTACTTGCCAATCAAATGCTATATTTATTTTTATTAGTCGGATTTCATGCAAAATGCAAAAAACAAAAACGTTCAATTACCCTAAAAGTTAAATAGTAGATGTATTAAATAATCATAGATTCATTGAATATATACCTTTTATATGCACCTTGAGTCAAGAGATTTAATAGACCATATGCAACAGAATCTCGGCATGCTATTTTTAGTTAACTTCTCAATATATTGACCCAAACGGTGCCTTTGTGTGAAATTCTTCAAGTTTCGGGAATATACCTATCTCACTTGCATCGATATTCTAGAGTTTATGAGGACGGTCTAGCTTCTAGCTAAGGGTTATTACTTTTTTTTATAAACAATATTTATTCAGAAACTGAGGGGATTGGGGAACAGGCAAAACCTATATAAACCCCTCTCCCACACACTTGGCTAAATATATATGAAAAGTATTTGAATTTTGCGAAATACAGCACACTGGTTGAGAATCACTGGTTTAATCCCTAGATTAATAGATCAGTAAACTCTCTTGTTTAGGAAACACCCAAATGGTAAACAATCTATTGTCAGATTCTACATGGAAAGCTTCCAATAGGGCAACAATAACAACTGTCTAGTCGTTCGGATGAGACGAAAAACCGAGGTCCCGCGTACACATTGGCGTGTACGTAAAAGATGCCTTGACATGGAAAGCTTCCAATAGGGCAACAATAACAACTGTCTAGTCGTTCGGATGGGACGAAAAACCGAGGTCCCGCGTACACATTGGCGTGTACGTAAAAGATGCCATGACAGTTGGAATTCGATATAAAAGTAGGTGGTAGTGCCGCTGTCCGGGCAAAACTTCCCTCATAGCACACTGTATGCCGCCTTCATTAGCCCAGTTCGGAGCAGAACAGTAGGGCGTTAAACTCCATTTCATTTCCAATAAGGTCGCACACAGTATTCGAAGAATAAGATCTTGTACTTACATCATAACCAACTGTTCTACTTAGTTGATCTTCTGTTAAACTTAGACGTTTTCTGAAGTCAGTATCACCACCGCTTAGAACAGGACTTGTATATACCAGTTCATCCTTGACATACCACAGTGCCTTATAAAATACTAAATAATTTACTCCCGTAAAATCACAGTGAAATCTGAACATCTTTCGGAACTCTTCATGAATAGTTTCAACGCTAATATTTACAGATGGCAATACATCCAGATGTTTCTCGTCTGAAAATTAATAAATTAAACGTAACCGAATAAATGGCCAAGTTTTCAAACTTTTCCTTTTTTTGTTGCTTAAACTAAAAGGAAAAGACGAGCGTTAACACAAATAATGCAGTATGCCGCATATTAAAGAGAGAGAGAGAGAGAGAGAGAGAGAGAGAGAGATGGGGTTTAAAGTCCTCTCGACACAGACTAGGTCATTTCGGGACTAACATATGGTTCAAGTTTATTTCAATAATTATCTTGTGCGTAGGGGTCTTTAGCAATGGGAGGAAACCGGAGGATCCGGAGAAAACCCACGAAGTTGGACAGACAACCCTACTCCTTGTCACATACAACCGGGAAATCGAAACCACGCCAGTTGACTCAATGAAAGACCTTATGATACAGCGCGCACGTGCTAACCATTCGGCCATCCAACCCCCTAGAAAATAAATAAATCAAACGTGACCGAATAAATGGCCAACTTTTCAAATTATTCCATTTTTTGTTGCTTAAACTAAAACGAAAAGATGAGCGTTAACACAAACAATGCAGTATGACGCATATTAAAGAAATGTTATGTTATTATGTACCGATACAATGTACCTGCTTTAAAGTGAAAGGTCGACAGAAGATCTCAAATGACAGGGTTATAATGGCAATGTACATACACTTTCAAAACCATTCCCAAATGGTCGACACACTACCGAGCCATGCTAGCGGAGAAACTGGAGTACTTGAAGTCACGTCACTTTACCAAAGATGTTGTACAAGAGTACTCTAGCCACGCCCTAGCATGGGCCAAGAAGTCCTACGGCACGCGACTTCAGGATAGTGTGAAGACAGAGTACCATCGCCTACTGTCCACGGTCTCTAAAACTGTCACGCCCCCTCCCCCATCACCCATGCACATTACACACAACCTTCTCGGGGACACGCCAAAACGATACACACCCAACAAGAGAAAATTATCCCCTGGAGTAGGCACTTGCATTAACACTCCCTCGAAACGTGCAGCTAGATCAACCAGTTCGCACCGGGTTGTGTCTGGCTCACCTACTTCCTCGGGATCTATATCGCCACTAAACGCGCTTGTCGACTGTCTGTCCCCTAGATCGCCCATCATTCCTAACCCTAGAATTGCCACCAGATCTTCCACCAGATGTAGGCGACCACTCAACCTATCCCTAAAGAGACCTCACAGCTACAAAGGTAAAGACGAGAAGGATTTATGGTTCCTACCACCCGTCATGGCAAAGACCCTGGTTATTGGATCCTCTAACCTGGCTAGGATTCCATCCTTCCTCGGGGACTGGGAGATCCATAGCTATTCTGGAGCCAAGATTAGCCACATCAAACAGATCCTCCAGAACTACATGGGTCCTGCACCAGAGGAATTAGTGATACAGGGAGGAAAGTGGATCAAGGATACACGAGCAGATGCTAGATCTACTCGAGGTGACCAGAGCAGCTTTCCCAACAACCAAGCTCTTCGCCACACAGATCCCCACTTCTTCCCGGCTCCGACAAGAAAATCCGATCGCCTACCAAAACATCAACAGCTACAACCAACTGATCTCCACTGCACCTTCACCAAACGCCACCACATTGCCAACCTTCAAGGGTTAAATAGAACTGAAAGGTAACGACGCCATCCACTGGAGCCCAGACACGGCCAGAGAGATCATCAACTGCTGGATGAGGAATTTAAACTAGGATTAGGGAAAAGGAATGAGAAGCCGTCTTTAGGACAGACAGTTGTCAATTTGAGCGACAGACTTCTCAACCCCCTAGAAATGAACATTCTTGATAAAGGCCTTAAATCCATCTCAACCCCCACAATAACCTCCATAGACCCCATCACCCAGGCAACCGATCGCTTCCAAAGAACACTTTCGTTGACTTATTTTTTTAGGAACAAACCCGGCAGAGGTAAAAATTATTCACAGCAAAATCCACATGGAAACCACCTAAAAAGCCATCCTAAAAACTTTCGACGAAATGAATATAGAAATATCATCCCTTCAACCACAATCACAAAAACCAAATCTCAACCGAGCAACTAATACAGCATTAAACACCCTTAAAAAAGACAAAAACATAATAATTAAGAAAAGCGACAAAAGCTCGTGTTGTGTCATAATGAATCGCGCAGACTATATCTCAGAGGCAGAAAAACAATTAAGTAATCCTAACATTACACTAAATTAGACCAACCCATCTTTAAGGACACCGCAACTTTAATAAACAACGTCTTACATGAATTGCAGGATAAGGAATACATAACAGCAAAACAATATGATTATCTATCTGCTAAATCTGATTGCCGACAAAGACATCTCTTACACTACCAAAAATATATACATAAAAATCCAGAAACAGAATGGTTTATACCTAATAAATTACCCAAGGGACGCAGCGAATCATACAACGTATCACAATATATAGACCATTTCTTATTACCCCTAGCATGCCAACACCCATCCTACCTTAAAGACGTTAACGATTTCATTCACAATGTGACAAGCAATACGTAGGGGAGACTCAAAATGCACTTAGGGAAAGAATTAACGGTCACCGATCAGACATAGTCACCAAAAAAGACAAACCGGTCTCAATTCATTTCAACCAACCAAATCATGACATTTCTGATCTCATTGTCACGCCAATAGAAAAGACCAAGAGCGACTTTGAAACTACAGAAGAAATTAAAACGTTTAGGCTAACAAGAGAAAAATTCTGGATTGACAAATTGAAAACAACAGCCCCCCTAGGTTTGAATATTCATACGGCTAGCGCAATAGCCCCTTTTGTAGTTCCATTTAGCGCAACAGTAGCAAGTGCATCCAAAATCATCAGAAAACACTATACTGATCTCCAAGAAAATCACCCGAAAATATTCACACAGAAACTTATAATTGCATATTCTAAAAATAAAAATCTGAACGACATTCTAGTGCACAGTAAATTAGATTAAATAAGACCAATCTCCACCCTAACCCAAAACAAACCATATATCAAATCCTATCTCTAACCGTTAGTAAATAAAATCAACTAGATATAAGAATCCCTAGCCCTAACCCGGTGATGTGGAATAAACACGATTTTTTTTAGAAAACCCAATCCGTAGTAGGAAACACACTAATGTGGCTCTCTACCGAGAGCCTCAAATTTATTTTCTTTTTTCTTCAGAAACAATAATACCAGAATACCAGAAGCACCATCCAAGGAAGACCATCAGCGCCACCAACACCAAAAAACAGTGAAATCGCCTTTGTATATAATTCTAATGTATTGTATGTATTTTTAATAAAACTAGGAAATGTCACGAACTAATTTTTCATCATCCTAGTTCAGTGCTTATGTGGAGACTTAACCTCTCCCCCAAATTCTTAAACGTAACCCACAATCTATATATGACGCCATATGTGCTAAAATGTGCAGGACCGTCGCCGATCTAGCGCTCTCCGATATAGCCTTCTCCCAGATCTTCCTGTAGTGTAGGCCATCGAAAGTAACAAAAAACGAAACGAAGTATAGATCTGTATTTTGATCAGATTGCAATGGCCAGGGAGCATTTATTCTACTGTAACACAAAGCGTATTTTTTACGACTACCAGAATAGATATGTTACTAACCTGAACAAATAACCGAAGCATCTTGACTATGAGCGCAATTGTTATTATAATAGTAATAGTAACTACTGTGTCCACAGTATCTATATAGTCCCGGTTCTGATCCTGTGCATGCAACTTTAGTAATATATATAGGTCCAGTTCCTTGGCCAAAGTAAGCTCCACTTTTAGCTATCGCCCCATTCCTTAATACAAATGATTAGCATTTTATTACGACATTAGTAAAATCCCCCAAAATAACATTGCAGCATTTAAATTATACTGAGGGTAGTTAGGTTATTAGTACTTAGTAATCGATTATCATGTTGACAAAAAAAAAAAAAAAAAAAAAAAAAACGTGCTGCCTGATTTTGAGCGAAAAATAAAGGAAAGAAAATTATTAGATTGCAGGAAATATATATATATATATAAACAACATTACGGGCTAAAGCCAAGTTCTCGACAAGCCACTGATGCATCTTCGGTTCCCCACTGATCATCACAGATTGTGCCCCATTGACTGCGAAAATAAAATTCAACTCTTCCCTTATTTGGTGTTGAACCTCTTACCAGACGAATAGATGCTAAAATAAATTGAATAAAAGAAGTCTTATTGGACACAACCAGTATCAAAATTAAAATGACGGGAGTCAGGGTGGTTCAGTGACTATGGCGTTTGCTCACTTACCTGGAGGTTCAATCTAGGTGTTGGCCGAGGATGTTCCTCGAGATTTTCCGTTGTGGTTTCCATTTGTCAATATGCAGGACGGAGATAAGATACGGCAAGGAACAGCGTCTAGTGAAATGGTGGGGGAGGGGGGGGGCGCGTGGATAAGAAAAGTAGAGCGTTACACACCATTTCATAAAAAATGACAGAATCAAATCTTCTTCACGTTCTGGAATATCAATGATGTCATGGCACAATGCGATGTTAATTTTGCCTGAACGTAAAATCAACCAGTAGTCTGACCATTCGAATTGTCATGCGTTTGTGTGTGTGTGTGTGTGTGTGGGGGGGGGGGGGTCTCTGAACCATCTTACCCTCATTTTGCTATGAAAAGTACCTTGTTGTTCAGGACCGAGACAAAATCATGTTGAACCTTTTCATTTTGGCAGCAATAAATTTCATTTATACAAAATACGAAAATCCATATTTTACGTTTTTTCCGAGGAAAGTTGATGTTTAATAAATATTTTACAAACGGCGTTCACAAAACCAGAACTTACGGCGACATATGATTGAAACATCTCCATTATGTTGACAGTTTGTTGTACCCCATGGTTTGTGTTTACATATGGACACAGTTGATTCTTGACCATTGCTACAATCTACACCATCTAACCATATAGGTCCAGTACCTTCTCCAAAATATGCTCCCCCAAAAGCTTCAGCTCGGGTTCTAATTTTAAACAAAAATAAAAATATATCTAATTACAATTTCCCGATCGCCATTTGCAGTATCGAATGTAGACTTTTTTATTTGCGTGAGAACCCTAGTCGACAGTTATTGTATTCCACAGAACTGGGTCCAGTGTATTTCCAGTTTAATTCCTCAATTACATTGGTCGACTGTTAGTCTCGGTCACCCTGAACCTCCTAGTCTTCAACGTACAGAGGGTTTGGGACCGTTGTCAAAAGGTCATTGCCCACGCGTAACCAGGTGTTTGGTTTTTAATGTGGTTGATTATCCAGTATCTTTGGCCAAGTCAAGTAAGAGTTGCGCCCCTTCCCGCAATAAATACCATAATTCTTACATCTATATAAACAAACATGAACCGTGACGACGAATTAGAATTAATTTAAAAAACATATATGACCTATGAAGAGAGAAATTTTACAATAAAACAAAATAAGAGTGTTGGCTATTGAACTGGCAATGCAATCAAATGGATTTTTTGAAATGGCATTCTTAAATTTCATGGGCGTCAACATCTTGTTTTGGGACTAGTTACCTCCCTTAGACTTTGTTTATGATAATATAAAATGCCGGATAGTTTAGCCGATGAACTATTATTCTTAAATGTTGACAAAGCATCCAGACTAATATTCGTAGAATATTTTTTCTGGATGATAGAGACTAATTGACTGTAGGCTTTTGTATTTGGTTGAGAACACTGGTCGAAACGCCATTTAACAATGAACGAATAAATAATGTGTACCCTAAATGATCGCTTGTCTCATAGCATAGATGTGTCAAATAGTACAGACTTACGTTGGGAAGCCAAGCTCGTTACAAACCACTGTTGCTTCTTGTAACCTCCAGCCCTGATCACAAACTGTTCCCCATGTTTCATTAATACGAACTTCTAGTCGTCCTTCTCGAGGTCCAGACCCTCCCACTAGTCGGTATGGAATAGCTATACAATATAGTATTACATGATTATTAAACCTAGAACATCTGATATCATTTATACGAACTTCTTGACGGCCTTCTCGAGGTCCAGACCCTCCCACTAGTCGGTATGGAATAGCTATACAATATAGGAATACATGATTATTAAACCTAGAACATCTGATATCATTTATACGAATTTCTTGACGGCCTTCTCGAGGTCCAGACCATCCCACTAGTCGGTATGGAATAGCTATACAATATAGGAATACATGATTATTAAACCTAGAACATCTGCTATCATTTATACGAACTTCTTGACGGCCTTCTCGAGGCCCAGAACATCCCACTAGTCGGTATGGAATCGCTAGGAATACATGAAACCTACAACGTCTTATATAATTTCCCACAAAGCTGACAGGTGTTTTATTGTGCAATTTTACGTTGTCAAAGAGTAACCGAATACAGTGTGTGCAAAACAGCTTTCTTCAACGTCCGCTTCTACTGAAGAGTTATCGCCGGCAAGTACAGTATTATGTGATATCTATTTACAGGTGTGATTAAAAGATATAACAAATTGGTGAAAAATTTATATATGTGCAAAACAAAAATGGGAGAGAGAGAGAGAGAGAGATATAGAGAGAGATAGAGGGAGGTGGGGTTAACGTCCACTCGACACACGGGACTAACACACGGTTCAATGTTATTTAGCTATGGGAGGAAACCGGAGGACCCCGAGAAAATCCACGAAGCTGGACAGGCGACCATACTCCTTGTCACGTACAAATGGGGAACCGAAACCACGCCAATTGACTCAATGACAGACCTTATGATACAGAGCGCGTGCGCTAACCATTCGGCCATCCACCCCCCACCCCCCCAACGAGAATGGACAACGCATTCATAAAAGTGATACGAACATACACCTGCATATATAGTAATGTTAATTTTGTCCTATTTCTCCCATCAATGAGATCCAGGTACAGCTTGTCTGCGATATCATCCTCGGTGGAAGCGGACGTTAAACACTAAGACGAACAACATCTAGGTACAGAATCGTTGGTATAATACCATATTGAATGAGACCAGGATGGATTTCAGACTAACTTCGGTGTGAATTCTCAGTTTTCACAAGGCTACTTATAACAGATAAAGTTTGTTTGAGGTTGGTCATATCAATTTTGAGATGCTGAAACTGTAAGTGGTTATCGTTTGTCTTTCATCTAAATCGGGCAGAAAATATAAACGCAAACACATTACTTCAGTTATAGACCATAATCCACCAGGTTCCGGAGATGGAAAGATTGCGAACAATCTGAATAAAACACAGATCCTATTTCGTTTCGTTTTTATAGTTCAAAATTTCGTTTTACTTGTCTTTACTACACTAGGATCTGGAAGAGTTGTTATCATTGACGTGTTGCGAATGATGTGAGCTATTAGCCAATGAAACGGCCTATTACGGTGAGATTTAGGCGTGATTGGCACGGAACTGTGGGTAATCCACTAGTAACATCAATGCTGATTGGTTAATCAAATGTCTGACGTCATGGGGTCAAAAGCTGCTCGTGTGACCTCTGATGTGACCTATCGCTACAACCGGGCAGATCTTTATGTAGTGTAGGCCATCGAATGTATAAAAGAATGTATAAAAAACGAAACGAAATATAGATCTGTATTTTAATCAAATTGCAGTGCAAAGGGCTATAAACTAACAGAAAAATATTGAAAGTGATCAATTGTAGTAAATGATTAGTGGTCTGATCCCTATATGAGTGTTCAAACGTTGTGTACATTAAAAAAAATAACTCACGTTTGCAGATGACAGACACGTCGTTCGCGTGACCACATGTAGCTTGACCGAATCCATTATGCTCACAATTTGCAAGAACGGCTTCTGAACCATTACATTTCACTTTATCTAGCCATATCTGGCCACTGCCTTGTCCAAAGTGAGATCCCTTTCTAACAACAGCTCCATCTCTAAAAAGAATCAGAATATGTTTAAATGGAACAGCCTCAGAATATCTTAACTCGATACTTTTCGAACAGGTGCCCCACCGCACCTTAAAGATACATTATGGGAGATTAGATAAAGAGTTGATTGTTCGCGCTATAATAGTTAACATATAGATAACGTAAATAGAATATGTTGAAAATTTCAGTCAATATGCGACACTCTGAACCGAGATATTAGCTTTTTGCATTTTAAGCCTAGCCTCGATCATCAATACTAAAGACGGCACGATAAAACATAGTTTCGATTATCCATATTTTGATTTAATCATCAATAAGCGTTGATCAGCAGATCGTATTCCAATCCAGTTATTCTATCACAGTCTCACACAACAACTTTTGGTCTTCGAAGGAATTATTAGTGAGCAGAAATTCGGCCGTGTATCTGTTATCACTCGTCCCTTCAGTCAATTATATAGAGCGGCGACTCGTGTTTTCCTTTGGCGTTCGTCACTTCCGATTCGGGAAACATGTATTACTCAGCTATCGTAGCAATGATCTCTGTGTTAAAAGTATATTTGGAATGTGTTTAACCAGCTCTAACACATATGTGATAATGACTGGCACCAATATTGTCCTTTAATGTCTAATTAATAATTTATATAACATTTCAGGCCTAAAGAAAGACCTTCAATAGGAAATTTGACTCTTGCATAATGTATGTTTAACCATAAGTTAGTTATTTTTATTTAACTATAACTCTAACAGAGCAGTTTATAGAGTTCATTTCTTCACACTTTGTCACTTGACAAAATTGAATAAAATACAAAACGTTTACTTCAAAAAAGAAGTGTTCTCTGGTTATCTCCCCTTCCCCTTAAAAAAAGATATAAATATATTTACGGATGAAATCCAAGATCTCTACAAACAACTGAAGCCTCTTCATCTCCCCATCCCTCATCACATACAGTTCCCCACTCATTATTATAAAATACTTCCACTCGTCCTTCATTGGGTTCTGGTCCGCCTACTAATCTAACTGGAACTGAGAAATTAAAAAAAAACTCAACAGATTATTAGACACTTTTACGCTGAATCAAGCGCCAAAACTTTTATTTAAAGACGACTTATGCCAGATTTAGATAGAGGGCTATACTAGCTCAAAAATAGATAAATAAAAATGAATATAATAAACATTTCTGTCAAATTTCGGTCATGTACAAAGTTATGAATGTTTGCAGTGTTGACAAGAAATAGCCGATTGTCAAATACCATTACCATGATTGACGGTCCTTGTATTGAGCGATGTCCGTTTTAACATTAACCGATTATATGGCGAGCGTGCTGTAATTTATTCAATATGTCGGCTACACGATGATATACCACTTATTTACACCATTTGCGTTATAGGACGTTTTGGTCCGATTTTCACGAAATTCGAACTCAACCATCATTAAGGTGTAACGGTGATATATTCACACGGTTTTGTAAATCGGATGATAATTGTGACCTCTAGAGTGACCTAAAGATAAAAACGCGATTTTTCGTACAGTCAATCGCCATAATTTAGGATTTTACGATCCGATATGCGCAAATATCGACAGGAACCACGATCTTTGGGTTATAAACATGTATTTCAAGTTTCATCAAAATCGGATTCAATATCTCGGCCATACGATGGTCTAGAGATTTGGTTATGGGCTTGTCATGTGAATAAATGTTCAAATAATGTATATAAAGCTAGAAATAAACCCTCCTGTATACACCAAGAAAACTGTACGTGTATCCCAAGCTTTGGATAGGATGTTATTATTATGGATTCACTTCTCAAAAATAATCTGCGATCAATGACATCATCTGTTGTTGACTGACACAACCAATGAAATCAGGGTGTCACCAAATTATATTCCTTCTCATGGTTTTACAAAACAAACTGCATTTTCTTGATTAAAGTAGCTAAGTCTCTAACTCAATATCATTCAAAGTCTTCGACATTGAAAACACGAATTATTTGTCAATTTACATCAACATTGATGTTGTGATCTTACCGGGAAAAGATGGGATTCTGATATCCAATATTTAAGGCAAAATAAACATTTTACCATTGGTACACGAATCGTGTACCATAATGCGTTTCAGGCCCATTCTAACAAGGGACTCGAAGAACGAGGCTAGACATTCAACAAGTCATGTGAAACGATGACGGCATATTCATATCGGGAGAGTAAATAAATACTATGTAGACTAGAATAACCAGACGCTAGAAATTTTCATTCGATTGAGACTTCTGACGTAACTAATTTGAAATTAGAGTAAAAATGGAAACGATTGAATGTAAATCAGTTAATATATATTCCTATTACATTATTATATGCGTTACGACCCATTTGTGCCAATTTCAAGGTCCAAAATATTAGCGATTTAGCTCCTTTAAGGTTTTAAATTATCTTTTTTCTAAAAATAAAATTTAAGTGTTTTTGTTTACAAAACTAAAATTGATCAACCTACGTTTACAGATGACCGAGACATCCTTTGCGTGGTTACAGTTTTTCTGATCCCAGCATGAGTGTTTACAGTCCCTGAGATGAGCTTCAGAACCTCTGCAGTATACGTCATCAAATAGGATTGGTCCAGTTCCCTGTCCAAAATAAGCACCTCTCTTATACACAGCATCAGTCCTATAAACATGAAAACAGATATTATAGGTTTCGTACAAATTTGGGTATTTAAACGGAAATGAAATGAAATTGGGTTTAACGTCCTACTGTTTTGCTCCTAAACTGGGCTAATGAAGACGGGCATGCCATACAGTGTGCTATGAGGGAAATTTTGCCCGGGCAGCGGCGCTGCGGCCTACTATTATATCTAATTCCAACTGCCAAGGGATCTTTTTCGTGCACGCCAATTTGTACACGGGACATCGGTTTTTCGTCCCATCCGAAAGACTAGACAGCTGCCCTTGTCAGGCCCTCCGTCCAGCATCACTGACAAGGGGGAAACCACGTCGGAAAATCTGGTTTTATCCAGACACTGTATAATACAGCTTGCGGCACCTGTCTCCAGTTGGTTAAAAATGTATCACGTATATTGAGTTAGTTGCTCGGTCATAATTAGAGGCTTTTATTAGCTTTTAACACAAAATTAAGCAAGTTTATTCTCCAAAATATAACCGGGATTGGTTCTTTAATCCGGCTGTGGGCATGACCAGACTGAACCAAGCATAATGGCAGAAATAAGGCTTTACAGAGAAAATAGAAACGATAAAAACAAATTACGTGGTATATCCAAGCTCTTTACAAACAACTCTAGTTGCTGCAGTGGTCCATCCATCATCACAAACGGTTCCCCATTGACCTTCAACAAACACTTCTACCCTTCCTTCATGAGGTCCTGAACCATCCACAAGTCGAACCAATGCTGAAATAAAACAAGAACGATCGTACGAGAGACCAGGAACTGGCCATGTTGTTGGATGAAATTCAAAAACTTAATTCACCAAATCGAAGCATGCCAATTGTCATGCCGATTGGACTTAAATTCATTCTGATTAAAACAGAATTCGTTTCGTTTTTTTATAGTGTACTTGTCTTTACTACACGATCTGTAAGAGTTTTTTTTTTATAAAACCCGCGTTTTGGATAATGTGAGGGACTAGCCATTGAAACGGTCTGTTACGGCTGATTTTTGGCGTGAGGTGCACGGAACTGTGGGAAACCCACTAGAAACATCAACAGTAATTGGTTAATCAAATGTCTGACGACATAGGGTCAAAGGCCGCTCGTATAGCTTAACATTCTCAAAGAATCAGTTCAATAGCTAATGACAAAAAAATCCCGATGGACTTACGCTGGCAAACCACCGAAACATCTTCAGAATGACTGCAACCTGTTTTTCCCCAACCGTTATGTTTACAGCTAGCTAATGCATCTTCATGGCCGATACAGTCGACATTGTGTAGAATTAAAGGTAATGTTCCAGCACCAAAATATGCATTTTGTTTAGCTACTGCCCCTTTTCTGTAACAATAAACACAACTGATGTATATCTATAGCAAACCACAACGGCCGTATATTCTATAAAAAACATAACGGCCGTATATTCTATAAAACACATAACGGCCTTATATTCAATAAAGACATAACGGCCGTATATTCTATAAAAGACATAACGGCCGTATATTCTATAAAAGACATAACGGCCGTATATTCTATAAAAGACAAAACCATAACGGTCGTATATTATATAAAATACATAACGACCGTATATTCTATAAAAGGCATAACGGCCGTATATTCTATAAAAGACATAACGGCCGTATATTCTATAAAAAAAACATAACGGTCGTATATTCTATAAAAGACAAAACGGCAGTATATTCTATTAAAACCATAACGGTCGTATATTCTATAAAAAAAAAACCCATAATGGCCGTATATTCTATAAAAAAACATAACGGCAGTATAGTCTGTAAAAACCATAACGGTCGTGTATATTCTATAAAAAAAACCGTAACGGCCGTATATTCTATAAAAACATAACGGCCGTATATTCTATAAAAAACATAACTGTTTTTTCTATAATAAAAACATATTCTTAACAAAAAACATAATTGCTGCATATTTTTTAACAAAAACCTAACGGCCGTATATTCTGTAACAAAAACACAATGGCTGTATAATTTGTGTATTTTTTTAACAAAACATAATGATAAAGGGCAAAGGCTGTATATTCCATAACAATAACATCATAATGTTTGTATGATAAAACATAATCGCTGTATATTGACCAAACCTAGGAGTTTTCAGGACTATGTTAACTATTACATATGACAAATACATACTTATCAAATCCAAGTTCATCACATACAATGGCAGCTTCTTCTGGTCCCCAGTTGTCACTACAGATTGCACCCCATCGTCGATTATATAAAACTTCCACCCGTCCTTCATGTGGTCCTGATCCTCCTTTCAGTCTATACTGAACTGATAAAAACGACGGGAGATGTTAATCGAAGGCCGGTTTGGGAGGTTCGGGCGTTTCCCGAGACCAAATTGGCCGCTTTATATAAATGAGAATTTTGAGGAATATTTGGCCTAACCCTAACCCTTTTTAGAAGACTGAAATTGGATCCAATCCCTTTTAAACCGGTTAGGTTTCGGATTAGTATTACCCCAAATATTCATTTATATAAAGATATAAAGCGGCCATTTTGGACTCCGGAAATACCCGAACCTCCCCAACCTACCTACAATTAGCATCTCCTAAAAATGATCAATAAAGTGCAGGTAAACAGTAACAAATAACAAGACACTCGTTTGTCGAAGCTATGTGACGTAGTAAGTTCAATAGGTGGACACAATGTCAAGTTTGGCGTGAGGTCTAGGGGAATTACCCAATACTACCCAAGTTCACCCAATACCACCCCAATACCACCTCATTATCACCACATACTACCCAATACTATAACATAATGATGCAACATAGAGATATTTGCTTCCCTATACCACCCAAAACAAGTTTGGCGTGGGGTCTGAGGGAATTACCCGCGAATTTCATAAAATCATAAGCTCTGGGTCAATATTTCTGAAGCCAAAACGTCGACAATGCTCCCCATGTTATTTGTTCGGTTTTATTACGATGAATGTAGGATCAAAGAAATATTCTGTTTACGAGCAAAGGGAAATGAAATGAAATGAAATGGGGTTTAACGTCCTACTGTTCTGCTCCTATGCTGGGCTAATGAAGACGGGCATACGCCATACAGTGTGCTATGAGGGAAATTTTGCCCCGGCAGCGGCACTATCGCCTACTCTTATATCGAATTCCAACTGCCAAGGGATCTTTTACGTGCATTCCAATGTATACACGAGCAAAGGGAGCTAGGTGTGGGTGGACACGCTATAAATGTTACTAATCTTATAAATAACATGTTTGTCTGCGATATCACTTCGGTGGAAGAGGACGTTAAATAAAGTTATTTCACACATCAATCACAACTTTCTTGTCTACTCGAAAAGAAAACATAGATGCTGGGTTTCAAATATTTCTTGAAAGAACAAAAAAAAAAATACACTTACGTTTACATATAACCGACGCATCTCTATCGTGACCACAAGAATTTCCTGTACACGAATAATCACAATTGCGTAAATAGTATTCAGTGCCAGCACAGTACAGGTTATTCAACCATACAGGTCCAGTGCCTGGTTCAAAGAAGGCACCACTTTTAGCAATAGCACCAGTCCTGTCAAATAATAAAATAAAACCAAGTACGAACAATCCAAACCATAAGACAGAATTCGAAGTCCTAAAAAACGTTATAGGCAAAATAGTGTATTCAAGCAAAATAGTGTAATCAGCAAATTGACTGCTCCTCGTGTACAAAATACACGACAAACAGTGGTAACAGGTGTCCGGAAGAGTAAGCTTACCCTGCCTGGCGCCACACCCGCCAGATATAGAGACATTGTCGCTTAGACGGTGCGCAATCTGATTAAAATACAGATCTATGTTTCGCTTCGTTTTTTTTTATATTTTCGACCAGTTGTAGATCTGACCAGTTGTACTGGGAGGTCGCGTCAGGGGTCATACGAGTGGCTTTTGACCCTATGACGCCAGACATTGATTAATCAATCAGCGTTGACATTTCTAGGGGTTTATCCACAGTTTCATTGGCGAACCTGTTATATAACAACTCTTCCAGATCCTAGTGTAGTAAAGACGAAATTTTTAACTATAAAAAACGAAACGAAATAGGATCTGTGTTTAAATCAGATTGAGACGGTGCGTTAAAAGATAAGTTTTGAGTCATACACATATTTCAGGAGTTGTTACAAAGTCTAACGAACGTGGATATATGCAAGATTTAAGACAAATCTATCAAGCCATCCTTCGAGATTCGTACTTATATATTAGCGGTTGTCAAGGAGGTGTATGTGTATGCAAATCTCGTGAAAAATCAGGCAAGTCATCCTACAAAAATAGCCTTAATTAGGAGTCGTACAAATAATTTAGCGGTTGTCAAGGAGGCTATGCGTAGGGGGTTCGGCCCCATTCACCAGTTTGAAATAGAGAAATTCTCCTGTATTCCCAGTACTCAAATATTAAGATACAAACTATTCAGAGCCACCTGCGGATACAAAGTATTTTCATTACCTGGAATATCCAAGTCTTCGGCAAATGACAGCAGCTTCTTGACGACCCCAGCCATCGTCGCAGATAGTTCCCCATGTGTTATTGTACAATATCTCAACTCTCCCTTCATGCAGCCCTGAACCTCCTACTAGCCGTGGCAGGCTAGTACCTGAAATGAATCTTATTGGAGTTACCTAAGTCTGTTACAGAAAATAACTGTAATAGGACAGTCGCGTAATTAGAGTAAGATGTATCATTTTCCCAATGACAGTGGTGCTGGACGGAGGGCTTGACAAGGAACAGCGTCTAGTCGTTTAATACCGAAACCATTACAATGTTTTCATTGATTTTGAATGCACACTCTAGTAATTTAAACATACATTATGCAAGAGCTAAATCTGCCTATTGCAGGTCTAAATTTAGGCCTGAAATGTTACCTAAATAATTAATTAGACATTAATTAACTTATCCAGACCATAATCAACTCTCGATGGCATCGCTAGCCTGTGATATTTACTGGATTAGGATCCGATTTGCTGCTCAACTTTCATTCATGATATAAACATACATTATGCAAGAGCTAAATTTGCCTATTGCATGTCTTTCTTTAGGCCTGAAGTGTTTCCTAAATTATTAATAAGACATTAATTATCTTATCCAGACCATAATCAACTCTCAATGGCATCACTGGGCTGCGATGTTTATTGGATTAAGTTCTGATTTGCCGTTCGACTTTCATTCATAATTAAATCATGAAATGGATAATCGAGACTATGTTTTTATCGTACCGACTTTAGTAATGATTATCGAGGCTAGGCCGAAAATTTAATCGCCAAATTCTCGGTTCAGAGTGGATCAATTTGACTGAAATTTTCAGCAAATTCCCTTTACAGTATCTATTTTTTAACTATTGTAATGAGAACTGTTAGCTCTTTATCTAATCTCCCATAGTGTATCTTTGACACCAGAATTTTTGTGCTTATTTTGAAATAGGAAGATATGATTTTTAGAAAAGTAACTTTTAAACCCGAATGTGAATTAATTAATTTTTTAACAAACAAATTTAACATACCTATAGATGCTGCTGATAAGTTAACGAGCATACAGAATGCGAAGAGCAACACTGCTACACCCATCATCTTTGCCCTAAAAAACATCTCAAAGGTAAGTTCCGGGACAACTAATTGGTCCCAAACAGAGTTCCCCTTTTATAACCCCGTACGTAATGTTTTGATTGGTTGTCACGTTCTCTGTCTTTATTGTGCATGCACGAATTCATACATAAACAGGTTTTTACATTTAAGGAGCACACCCCTTTATAAATGAAATCATTGTTAAACGAGAGCATCGCTATGGCTGCAATATACGTCCGCATTCGTGGATCCTGTTTCACAAAAACTGAAACCTCCTTAAAATCTTCTTAAACTAAAATTTCATCCTAACTTAAGATAGACGAGTTTCACTATCATTAGATGAATTTGAGAATTCTAGTACACTTCTTTTTTGTGTTGTTTGTCAGTCATTTTTTTCCTATCTTTTCTTTCTCCTGTCCCGTCTCCTGTCCTTCTTTCTTTTCTTTCCTTCCCCTCTCCTTTCTTTCTCTTTTCTTTTTTCTTTTTCTTTTTTCTTTATAGCCTTAGGCCCACATTTTTTAATGAGCTTAGGCCCACCCCTCACGGCAGGTGGACAGGTGGGCCCAGTCCGGCACTGGCCCGAAATTAGAATCCCAAGAAAGGAAAAACACTTAAAATCCCAGTAAACAAAGCCCTTTGTTATTGTTTTATTTTTGATATCATAAATTTATTATTATTACTTAATGAAGGCTTACGTTAATAAAACAACATTTTATCTTGGGAAAATATCATTTTAATTGAGTAAGATAAATAGGCACTTTGACATTTTCAAATTATCATTGAAAGGGTCTATGGGGATGACATTACAGTCTACGTGTCAGCAACGGAAATGTGCACTGCACAGGCGCAAGAAATTGTAACTGAACTCTATTAAAATTGCATTTTAAGTTACAATCGAACTTCGTGAAACGCATAAAATTTGAAAGTTCATTTTGATTTTAGATAAAATCTATTTTAGTGATTTTTAGCTTAGGTTTTGTGAAGCAGGGCTCTGCTTTCATTGATATGGTACTTTTTAAAATGAAGAGAATGAAATATGAAATATGACAAGAGACACAGAAAGCAGGACTTAGGGTTTATTTTGGCAAATTTAGAGACAAAGTATTCACAAAACAGTGGGTGTGACTCCGCCCCAGGGAGTCGGGCACTGGGGATCGGGCATGCACCAAAAACAATAGGGATCATGCTTAGGGTATAAGGAATAAATATGAAATTTTTTCAAGACAATCGATTTAGACTTGTTGGCCTGTAGGCGGCTCTGCCCCTGGGGTTGGGCATGCACCACAAACAATAGGGATGTTTCTTAGGGTATAAAGAATATGTATGCAAAGTCTCAAGATGATATGTTAAGAAATACGGCCTGTATAAGACAAACAAACAAATACAAGAAATGAACGTGGCTCTGCCCCTGGAGTCGGGCATGCACAAAAAAATAGGGATCACCCGTAGGGTATAAGGAATAAGTAGGTAAAGTTTCAAGAGGATCACTTAAGAATTGTGGCCTGTAGGCGACACGCACCCCCCCCCCCTCCCCACATACATACACACAGACAGGGGCGACGTCAATATACATCCACATTATGAAAGTGGACGTATAAAAAGGGGTCTACCAAAAACAAAATATTTACGGGTATTTCCGAGGATTTACACACAGGATGAAAATATGGATTTTTGTGTAGATTTATTATCTTCAACTATTTCTAAGAGCGTGAAATCATCATAAGGTCTGTCATTGAGTCAAGTGGTGTGGTTTCGATTCCCAGGTTGTACGTGACAAAGAGTAGGGTTGACTGTCCAACCTCACGAGTTTTCTCCGGGTAATACGCACAAGCGAATTATTGAAATAAATTTGAGTCATATGTTAGTCCCGAAATAGCCTAGTTTGTGTCAAGTGTAATGGGTCTAGACTAATTCTAGTGTTGTGAATGTAAACCCATATACTCCGCCTAGCACTAGTTTGTGGTATTCGGTTGCCCCTCTCTCTCTCTCTCTCTCTCTCGCGTGTTGACAAGACATTAAACTGACGTGCCATATTATTATAGTCTCTGTTGAGTCCTCTCAACGAAGACAGGGTGTGATCATTGTATAGTGATGACAATTTTAGACCGAATTAAATATTTTCTCACGGATGTAATGATTATAGCTAGTGTGAAATAGGTTATATTAACCAAATAATTTGAACAAAAGCTTGAACCATAACTATTTTTGTTTGAGTAAACACAGTGTTGTACCTTAGAGTTTGTGGTCCTTGAGCTTGATGTCTCCCCACCCTCACAACACGCCCAAACACAACACAATACACAGCACAAATACTTCAAATAGTAAATAATAGCGGTGTTTTCGTGGAAATATATTTTCAACTTTGTGAAGAGTCTGGAATAAGACGAATGATGCAAAAAATAAATTTACTGTTAAGATTTAAGTACTGTAAAATTGTTTTATTTAACGATACGTTATATAAGATTTAGATAAAGAGCTAGCCATTCTTGCTATAATAGTTCGAAAATAGATAATGTAAAATGAATAATTGGAAAATTTCATTCAAATTACTCTGTTGCGAGCGAAGATATTAGCCTTTGAAGGTTTGACAAGACGTATGGAATAATGTCAACCACCGTACTGGTTGTTCGAAGCTAAGTCTCGCTCCTCCATTTTTAGAGTAAATCAAAATATGGCTGAAATGTTCTAATCTATTTAATATCGTAGAAATCCGATGCCATCGAGAGTTGATTATGGTCTGGATAAGTTAATTAATGTCTAATTAATAATTTAGAAAACATTTCAGGCCAAAAGAAAGACCTGCAATATGTAGATTTAGCTCTTGCATATATACTATTCAAAAAAGTAGGGGATATTCGGAAACAATACAAAATTGCGGAAATGCACTGTTGTGTTTATTAGCGGTAACCAGTGTATGTTAATAACAAGCCAATTGCCTACACATGAACATAAACAGTTCATATGGGCGGCTTATCTGACGGCCCCATTTCACTTGCAAACAGATACACTGTCAAAAGTGAAAATGGACGTTTTTGATTTTTGTCTTAATAATGAGTAATTGCTCCACCAATCCTCAGACATTCAGCAAATCGTCGTAGCATGCTTCTAATCAACCGTCCAATCACGATTTGGGGCAATCTGACCCACTCCTCTTGCAGTGCCACGGCCAATTCTTGCAGTGTTGTCGGTTGACGTTGACGTTGGCGAACACGTCTCCCGATCAAATTAAACGTAACACACTAAAGCAAAAATACGCTAAAACAGTAAATCTTATGCAAGAACCGATATGAAAGCAAACATGGATAGGATAAACCAGCAAACGGCAGTTATCATCAACCCTTCCTTGAAGTGTCAAATTTGACAATGACCCGCTCCCACGTGTATGGCGCTATTGCGTGTCGCATGTGTAGCTCAGTGGTTCTGTTGGGGCGATAAGTTCTTTATCTGTGAACATAATCTCAAAGCATGTCAAGTGTCCATGACTATTTATCATATCACAACCTGCATAGCCAATATTTACATTTCAATATCCCCTACTTTTTTTGAAGAATATATAATGTATGCGCAAATAAAAAGATAAAAACATGAGCAGGTGTATCAGATATACCAACTGACAGATACAGTTGGCAAGGTGATAGGATGGGAGGGTTTGAGATGGCCTGATAGTCTAGATTGCCACGCCTCGAGTTCTAGCTGACAGGTCACCTTGGAGATTGAGGGCGCCATCTCAACTTCAAGGGGTTTACTCCGAGTACTCCGGTATACTCCCGCAGGACAGACCCCTGCATGTGCGCCAAGATAATAAAACGAAAAATGAAATGGGGTTTAACGCCCTACTGTTCTGCTCCGACTGGGCTAATGAAGACGGGGATATTGTTCTGCTCCGACTGGGCTAATGAAGACAGGCATATGCCATACAGTGTGCTATGCGGGAAACTTTGCCCAGACATCGAACTCCAACTGCCAAGGGATAATTTACGTGCACGCCAATGTGCACACGGGACCTCGCGGGACCTCAGGTTTCGTCCCATCCGAAAGACTGACACGGGAAAACCACGCCGGGAAATCCCGATAAACTATCGGCCAACGCCGGGATCGAACCCGCGACATCACTTTGCTACCGTGGCTCCCAAGTTTAGACAACTTGTCTGCGATATCGCCTTAGGTGGAAGCGGATGTTAAACACGAATAAAAGAAAAGGTAAAACTATTAATGTTCAACTTCTCCAAATGGCCCCAAATCTTGTCATGCCTATGTTGGGAGGACTTTACGAACAGGTGAAATTATGGAATAATTATTTCCACAACTACCAAGCTAAATCCATTAGACCCCACGAACTCAATTATCGGCGTACTCTTGTTCATGACATATATCCCACTACCTCCCAATTTTATTATTTTTTGTTACTATACAAACAGTTATTGTCTGCCATTAAAACTTCCTAGTTGTAATTGTTTCTGTGTATTTCTAGGTTTATAGGTTATATAAATATGGATATGAATATAATATTTATCATAAAAGTCACTTCAATAACAAGCTTTAAACAATTTAACTGGTTCGCATAAAGATGGCGTCGCAGAATATATAGCAACCGATCTAGACATTAAATGGCCATAACTTTGGTTTTAATAGAGCGATGGAAATAATCTGTCAAAAATTTAAAGGGATAGGGGAACAGAAATGAAACGAAATGGGGTTTGACGTCCTGCCGTTTTGCTCCGAACTGGGCTAATGAAGACGGGCATAGTACGCCATACAGTGTGCTATGAGGGAAATTTTGCCCGGACAGCGGCACTACGGCATACTCTTATTTCGAACGACTAGACAACTGTCCTTGTCAGGCCCTCCGTCCCGCATCGATGACAAGGGGGAACCACGCCGGAAAATCTGGATGAAGATTCTCGGCCAATGCAGGGATCGAATACCCGACCTCCAGGCTAGCGAGCCAGCGCCTTACCCACTTAGCCACCGTGACCCCCTGGATTAGGGAACAGACATAGCCTACACGACCCCTTTCCTTATAATGTTTGAATATTTTTTTTTTTTTTTTTTTTAAATACAAGTACCTTTGTTATCATATGGTCTGCATTGATAAACAGTTGGGTTGTGTAGATATTATGGCAGGTAGTTGGTTAAAAAAGGAAAAGAAAACCGAAACGAAATTGAAGTTTAATGTTAGTGCAGGATGATTGTTAGAGTACTTTCATATTTAAACGTGTAGTCCGATTGATATTGTAGGAGTTAGTTTCTTAGATATTGAGATCCAAACATCAAACTATTTAGAAGGGTTGGATGGCCGAATGGTTAGCGCGTGTGCGCTGTATTATAAAATCTGTCATTGAGTCACATGACGGTGTGTCGATTCGCCAGGTGTACGTGACAATGAGTAGGGTCCCCTGTCCAACCATGTGGGTTTTATCCGGGTCTCCCGGTTTCCTCGAACTGCTAAAGACCCCTAGACGCAAGCGAATTATTGAAATAAAATGGAACCATATGTAAGTCCCAAAATGACCTAGTTTGTGTCGAGTGGACGTTACCATCTCTCTCTCTCCCCCCCCTCTCTCTCTCTCTCTCGCTCTGTATCTGGTGATTTAGAAAGATAAAGCACGCCACCTTATCACTTCTGTTTATAGACAACTGCATCTTTGTGTTTGGTCCTTTAGATTATGGCTTGGCCGTAACAGCAATAATTTGACCATCTATAGGTTTTTAGTACCACAGACACTGTTGGGCATTATGTTAATCATCACACAGTATACCGTTCGTTTACACTGATATCTGTTCTAATGTTGATAAAAAAAAGTAGGACGTTATATTCAATTTCATTTGTTGAAATGAAATGAAATGGGGTTTAACGTCCTACTGTTCTGCTCCTATACTGGGCTAATCAAGACGGACATACGCCATACAGTGTGCTATGAGGAATTTCATTTGTTGATCTATTAAATTGGGGAAGCCACGGTGGCTAAGTGGGTAAGACACTGCTTGCTAGCCTGGAGGTCGGGTGTTCGATCCCTACATTGACCGAGAAAGTTCATCCAGATTTTCCTGCGGGGTTCCCCCTTGTCATCGATGCGGGACGGAGGGCCTGACAAGGACAGTTGTCTAATCGTTCGAATGGGTAGGGGGGGTAGATGGCCGAATGGTTAGCACGTGCGCGCTGTATCATAAGGTCTATCATTGAGTCAACTGGCGGAGTTTCGATTTCCCAGTTGTACGTGACGATGAGTAGGGTCGCCAGTCTAACATCGTAGGTTTTCTCCGGGCCCTCCGGTTTCCTCCCACTGCTAAAGACTCCTACGCGCAGGCGAATTATTGAATTAAAATTGAACCATGTGTTAGTCCCAAAATGACCTAGTTTGTGTCGAGTGGACGTTAAACTCTCTCTCTCTCTCTCTCAAACTAAGGTACTTCCTCTCGTTTATGCTAGTTCCCACTATCACGATTCGCGATACGATTGAAATCGTGGTTTTAATCATAGTTTTAATCATGGGGTAATCGTGGTGATCCTATCAGGTCTTATCATATATTGAGGTCAGTCGTAGCAATCGTGTTGATCGTATCGAAACCTATCCGAACGTATCTGCACGCACCAGATCGTAGACTCAAAAGGGATAATCCTATCGTAACTTATCGCACGACAATGGGAACCTAGCATTATTTTGAAAGTTGACGGTTAAACAAATAGAAATACTAGATAGGTTCCACAACAAGCACTGCCATACAAAAAGGAACAAAGAGAGAGAGAGAGAAATGGGGTTTAACGTCCACTCGACACAAACTAGGTCATTTCGGGACTAACATATGGTTTAATTTTATTTCAATAATTCGCTTGCGCGTAGGGGTCTTTAGCAGTGGGGGGAAACCGGAGGACCCGGAGAAAACCCACGAGGTTGGACAGGCGACCCTACTCCTTGTCACGTACAACCGGGGATTCGAAACCACGCCAGTCCATAAAGGAACAAACTTTAAATTCTAATTTCAAGATGTAAGTGTTTCAGTAACTAGGTTTCGGAGTCCTTCACCTAACACCCATCTTGTAACCTCTCATGTGAAAAGCTTAACACAATATACATCAAGCATACTAAAACTGTATAACAAATAGCGTGGGTTTCGTTCAAAATTATAACAGTGTCAATTGTCCACAAATATAACTGTGTCAATTGTCCACAAATATAACTGTGTCAATTGTCCTGTATCCTTCGACAGTCCAGAAAAGAAAATATCTGTTATTCATAAGAGCTGCTCGCTACAAAGTGACGCATGAGACGGAGCACCCCCAGGCCCCTACCTTAACTAAGCTACAATCTAAGGTCTAGGTTCATCAGAAGAGTTTAGATGTTGAATTAACTTCAGCCAAAATAAATCAATACTTTCCTCACTCCATCCCCATTTAATATAGTCATCATCCTTTAAGATTCTATGAACGGTCTTGGTAACATTAACAACTCCCAGTTCCTGTAACAAAATCACAATCATTAAATCTCGTCTTTCACTTAAGATTCGTTCATAAGCTACGCTTGCTTCGAACTCACAGTAATGATCAACAGCGAACGTATCCGACATGCACAAGATGAATCTCCTGCTAGCATCCATATTCTCGATTATACTGTCTATTTTATTTCCAATCCCATCTCTCTGTGGGAGAAAGACGTGGAGATTCAACTCGTGTTCTAGTCTTGGTAAAATATTTTCCAAAATAAAATCTACATCGTCTTCACTACAGCTTAAATAGATATCGTACCGATAGCTCCGTCCTTCAGTGGCGAATCTTTGGAGTCTGAGGTGGTGGTATCGGAGTATGTAGACGAAGTATCGAAGGTGCCAACGATATCTGTAAACCAGAGATATCGCGAGTATTAAAAGAAGTACTCCTATCGAAACTGATGTTATTATCAAACTTATAACGGGGGTTAACAAACAAAAGCGATTACTTATAGGTGTATCAATAATCCTCATGCCCCGCCAATCACTAGGCGTTGAACATGTATATTTATTCGGGAACATATGAAGCTTTTTAGCAAAGCTCTTGGTCTTCAGTAATCGCGCAAACCAGAGTAAATTCGCACAGGAACAAGAGTAAGGGTTGTATGATAAGTCAAGTCGTGATAAAACTTGTATTGTTTCATAAGAAAACGAATGTTTGTTGATTGTCGCAATTTGATTAGACGTCAAGTTTAATCTTCGCAGCGACGTTAAGTTTCTAAAATAATCGTTTTTCCACCATGAAATATGATTGTAACTTACATCAAGAGACTCCAGCTTCGGCATTATTCTTGGAATAACAGGAGGTAATGATCCAATACCGGTATCAGAAAGTTTCAGAACTTTTAATTTGGTCAATGTTGCAAAGAGTTCGTCGAAGTATTCGTTTGATTTTGAGTAAAGGTGGCTTTTGGATAGTTCCAATTTTTCTAGGTTTGCGCAACTATTTAATGCCCCTACATACAAGTGATGCGCGTGTTCGGCGTTGCCCTTTAAATAAAGATTAATTAGGCTGGAACTATTAAAGGCGTGATCCCTGATCCGAAATGCTGATCCTGAATTGTAGTTGATGAAAACTGTGTGCAAATTTGGGAGTCTGGAAAATGTATTGTCCTCCAAATCTCGTAATGGGTTAGCAGAAATAGAAAAGATTTGAAGACACTTCATACAATCTAGACCCCGTCGTGGCATAAATCGAATAAAATTGTCATCCATGTACAGACGTGTTAAATTAGGAAACATTGCTTTATTATCGGCACAGAACTTGGGAAAATTGACCAAAGCATTTTCTGATAAAACCAACTCCGTTAAGGTCGGAATCGGTTTCGAAATCAGTTTCGGAATGGGTTTCGGAATCGGTGAAAAATCCATCTCTTGTATCCAACACGTACGTAAACTAAGGACGGAGAGATTTTTCAGGTGAGTGAAGTCAGCGTGGTTGTAATAATTGATATAAGTCGAGTTCATTACAATTTTAGATACTGGGCTGTTCTTCATCGCAGAGAGGAAGTATGTTTTGCTCAATCTATCCTTAAACGTTAATTTAATCAACTGAAGCTCTTGAAGCTTCGGACTTATCACGCCCATCAAACAATAATATAACAGTCCATATTTTATTTTTTTCTCTTTATAAATTCCTAGTATTTGAAGCTGTTTTAAGCTACGGAATGCAAACCGCGAACAGTAGCTCAAATTATTTGCTTTTAAGTAAAGATGCGTCAAAGACGAAACATTAGAAAAGGTGTCGTTTTTTATATGTGGTAAAAAGTTATCCGAAAATGTGAGCTGTGAGATATTGGCTGGTAATTTGGGAATGTAGGATAATAATTGTCGGTGCCCAGAACACACGGCAACATTCCCCGTACAATTACACATGTTATCTCCACAAGAGTAACTATCGATCATCACGTCGGGTATTTCGTGTAAAGTTCCATCTTGGTTCGCCTTTGATGAAAGAACAATAGAGGAATTAGCTGAAGTTCCATTAGGGCTTAGATGAATTCGCCGGCTATAGGCCGCATCAAGGAGAAAAATAATCCCAAGTACGCTTTTATAGATATCCATGGCGTCTTATCTACACTTGTTTAACGGTAAGAGTAGACTACAATCCAGAAAAGGCCTTTTAAAAAATGCATCATATAGACTGCATAGTTATTAAAAGTTACAACGGATTTATATATTTGTCACATCTGTCTATTATAAACGATGACAATTTCAAAAAATGGAAGTTCCAGACTATTCCCTCGTTCATTAGTAAAGGCCAAACATTCCTGCTGTTTTCAAGGAAAACACAATAATGTAGATTATCGATAAAAAGTTCTTGTGTCACATATTCTGTGAATATAGATTATCGAAAAAAGATATTTTTATGGCACACACTCTGTGAATGTAGATTAACGGAAAACAGTTCGTGTTGTGGCACAGATTCTGTGAATATAGATTCTCTGTCAAAAAGTTCTTGTTGTGGCACATATTCTGTGAATGAAGATTATCGCCCCAAAAAAATCTTGTTGTGGCATAACTTCTAAGAATATAGATTATCGATAAAAAGTTTTTGCTGTGACATTAATTCTTTAAACGTAGACACAGTCTGGTCACCAACTCTCGATAGCTGCGAGTTCATGACATTGTGGTGTATCCAATACAGGTGAGAGCCTTTGTTTATTTCTCGTGTACAAACATTGAACTATAATAATATAAAAACAATAGTTTACATACTAAAACATCTATAATAAATTACATCTATTTAAACAGAGAGAGAGGGAGAGAGAGAGAGAGAGGGGTTAACGTCCACTCGACACAAACTAGGTCATTTCGGGACTAACACATGGTTCAATCCTATTTCAATAATTTGCTTGCGCGTAGGGGTCTTTAGCAGTGGGGGGAAACCGAAGGACCTGGAGAAAACCTACGAGATTGGACTGGCGACCCTACTCTTTGTCACGTACTACTGGGAAATCGAAACCCCGCTAGTTGACTCAATGACAGACCTTATGATACAGCGCGCACGTGCTAACAATTCGGCCATCTACCCGCCCTACCCATTTAAAGGGTGTATGACTCTATTTTGTTAAACTTTGAAATAGACAAAAATGGTTCTAAAAGCATATATTACTGTAATATGAATGTATGTAAAGTGGTTTATATTCCCTTTTTTGACAAAAAATATTTTAATTTCTAATCAATTATGTTCGGTGACATACGTGAACAGTTCAAATTGATCGGCAGTAGTTTACACCTGGTGAATGCATTCTTCACGTTTTTTAAATTATTATTTTGTCGTTTGTGAATCAGCCTTTACTAATTATTTCCACATTGTATTGTAGGATATGTTTGTATTTGTTCATTAGAAAATGGCACCCGAAACCATAGGGTACACGACCCGTGTACTGATTATATAATGTTAATTGTGCCTTAAATATTGGATATTAGGATCCTATAATTTCACGGTCAGATCACAGCATCTATATTGATTGAAATTGAGCAATATTGAATTCCAATTCGTGTTTCTAATTTCGAATATTATGAAAAATATTGAGTTGGAGACTTAGCTCCTTTAAAGGTGTAGCATCAAGACATTAAGTGTCATAAACAAAATCAGAGATTCGCCTGATTATTAAAAATTCAGCCTATAACCAACGTGAGGGGTACCAATACATGTATGACTCGTAAAATAAATGGACTTACCTCTAAATATCAGTGAGTCGTACATATCGCTCGGTGCTTTTCAAGGAGTTAAATTAAACTACTTCAGTCCTCTCTTAGTATATCAGTTTGTTCCGATTCTCTGCTACTTGACGTGTCTAATGTTGTTGTATTTATGACTTTGTTTAAAATTAAATTTATATATCTGGATAAAGTGGTAGATTATTTATTTAAATAGCTAGGACCTGTTTAAACAAATAAGGAAATTAATTGTAACAATTCGAGTACTTCTCTTGTTTTATCCTCCAACCCGACTTCCCTATATATTATTTTATCATTCATGTGACAGTTACAAGGAAATTCTATTCCTCATGAATTCAAATCGGGTTATTGGGTCAGTCTAAACTCTTGGGGTTTTAGTTGTAATTTTGTGTGGTGTTGAAAGATGTTAGTTTATCCAAGTTATCATTTAGTACATAATGTTTTGTTGTATGGATTAGATAAAGAACAAGTGGCCCATTTAATATAAATAATACAGTATTTAAATGGTTACTATGGAAACAATATGATTACTATAATATTCAAATGATTACTATATGAACACTATAAATAATATAATATTTAAATGATTACTATGGGAACGATTAAAATAATACAATATTTAAATCAAATTGATCAGGAGTAAATATCGATTTGGTCGCTACTATCATTTAAAGAGAAGTGTTGACACGGGGGTGTGTTAATTAGCTCTCAATATAAACATCTTGTTTTTATTTGCTAATTAAATTCCTAAATTATTAAGAAAACAAATAAAAGTACTGGAAGTGAATCTAGATAAAAAAAACCCTATTTACTATTTAGTCTAAATGTGCACATAAAATAGTACTGGAAGGCGTAAAATAAGTAAAAGGCACCGATTCGGCCCTGGCCAGTTTGTGTTACTACATCCGATGTAAAGAATGCACATGTTATCGGTGCCGTGTAGACCTAAGCTTTACATTACCACAGGTGGGGGGGGGGAGTGAATGGCCGAATGGTTATCACGTGCGCGCTGTATCATAAGGTCTGTCATTGAGTCATCTGACGTGGTTTCGATTTCCCGGTTGTACGTGACAAGGAGTAGGGTCGCCTGTCCAACCTTGTCGGTTTTCTCTGGGACCTCTAGTTTTCCCCCACTGCTAAAAAGACCCCGAATTACGAGCAAGCGAATTATTGAAATAGAATTGAACCATATGTTAGTCCCGAAATGATCTAGTTTGTGTTGAGTGGATGTTAACCCCCCCCCCCCTCTCTCTCTCTCTCTCTCTCTTATACACAGAGATGAGTGTTGCAATCAGACAGTCTAATGATGCACTTAAATAATTTACACCCGTGGGTGTAGAATAAGCATTACAAATTTCACTTCCATATCAATTATTACACCAAAGCGGGTGTAAATTTGTTTTGTTGAAAACAGTGCCGGGTTGGATATTTATTCCAGGCCAACGTCTTCTATAAGTTCAGAAAACTTGAAATTGGCTATGGGCCTCTATGATAATATGTATAAGACGTTTATCCCGACCCAGATTACATATAACCGTCGGCTACTTCGCTTCATTTCACAACGACATTACATTGACTGTTGTTGGACAATTAGACAATCTGTATCAATTTATAATGAATATAAATCATGAGAAAAAATCAATACACATATCCTTACAACTTAGCTGAATAATGTGGTTTATTCATTTATGCACCTCACCTGAATTAAGAACAATTAATTAAGATATAGTACTTGGCAATATATTGGAACATTTACACGTCTTTAAGTGTATACAAGCTACAATAATCTATACTTATATTCGTTATGAGTAAACACTCTAACATGTGTTACTAATGTAATTAACGCCACATTTTACAAAAACGTGCAAATTAGAGTACACAAACACGTTTGTAATGCAAGATACAGTGTACAATTGACACCTTATTCAGAGGAATGTTTCCCTAATAATAATAACACCTGTTGGTGTAACTGCAATAAAACGCTTGTAGAGTTGTAGCTCATCCCAAACATCATTTAACGGCTACAATTGCACCTATCCTGGTGTTCAGTAATATCGATTACACTTTTGAAGCCCAATAAACGGTGTAAAATTAAAACTGTTGGCGGATTAATTCCCTAATAATAGTTACAACCACTGGAGTTAATGCAGTATAACACTGGTAGTGGTGTAGCTCATCCAAACCACCCCACAATTACACCTATTCAGGTCTTCAATAGTCATGCATATCGGCTACACTTGTTAGGTGTAGCTCTTTAAGTTGGTTACTCTTGCAATAGTGATACATTTTAAAAAAACGCCAACTGTGGTGTAAAATTTACACTTAATTAACACTGCTGATAGTTCTTAATAACACCCAGTTTTTAACAGTGTATCATCAATATAAATAATACAATATTTATATATTTGCTGTAGGAACAATATAAATAAGGCTTGGGCTATTTGCCACATGTGGTAAGACAATCCGGAGACTATTTGCCACATGTGGCAAGTCTCCGTACTGGGATTATCAACCGATTTCAATGAAACTTACAGATAACGATAACATTAATAATATCTCAGAGTAGGCAAAGTTTCGGTCACTTCCGGTTAGCGGTTTCCAAGATATCAGGTTACCACACATTTCATGTGGCACGGCTACAGACCACAATTATCAACCGATTTCCATGAAACATACAGAATATGATAACATGAATAATATCTCAGAGTAGCCACAATTTCAACCACTTCCGCTTTGCGGTTTTTGAGATATCAGGTTACCACACATTTCACGTGGCACGGTTACAGACCACAATTATCAACCGATATCCACGAAACTTACAGAATATGATAACATTAATAATATCTCAGAGTAGGCAAAATTTCGATCACTTTCGGTTATCAGTTTCCGAGATATCAGGTTACCACACATTTCATGTGGCACGGCTACAGACCAGAATTATCAACCGATTTCCATGAAACTTACAGAATATGATAACATTAATAATATCTCAGAGTAGGCAAAATGTTGACCACTTCCGGTTAGCGGTTTCCGAGATATCAGGTTACCACACATTCCATGTGGCACGGCTACAGAACGCAATTACAAACCGATTTCAATGACAATTGCAGATTATGGTGACATTAATAATATCGCAGAGTAGGCAAAGTTTTGGCCACTTCCGGTTAGCGGTTAAGGAGATATCAGGTTACCACACATTTGGCTACTCTGCGATATTATAATGTTATCATATTCTGTAAGTTTCATGGAATTAGGTTGATAATTGTGGTCTGTTACCGGAAGTTGTCGAAATTTTGGCTACTCTGAGATATTACTAATGTAATTATAATCTGCAAGTTTTATTGAAATCGGTTCGTAATTGCGGTCTGTAGCCGTGCCACATGAAATGTGTGGTAAAAGTGGGTAAGACGCTGGCTCGCTAGCCTGGAGGTCGCGTGTTCGATCCACGCAATGGCCGAGAAAGTTCATCAGGATTTTACGGCGTGTTTTCCCTTGTCAGTTGTTCGACGAAGGGTAGATGGAATTGCCATTGTCAGGGTAAATTGTTTCTCTTAGCACATGTCCGTCTTCATAAGCCCGGAGGATGCATAAAAGTAGGACGTTAAACCCCATTTCATTTAATTTCTTTCTTTCACTCGTATAAATCAGTCTTATTTACAGAAAGATGTGAGTGATGGACCCATAGTAAATATAACCCTTATTTTAACATATTAACACGCTGTCTTGGCTAACGTTAAATAAAATGAAATGAAATGAGTTTAACATTCTACTGTTCGGCTCCGAACTGGGCAAATAAAGACGGGCATACGCATACAGTGTACTATGAGGGAAATTTTTCCCGGACAGCGGCACTACGGCATATACTCTTATATCGAATTCCAACTGTCAAGGGATCTTTTACGTGTCAGGCCCTCCTTGTCAGGCCCTCCGTCCTGCATCACTGACAAATGAAGCACGCCGGAAAATCTGGATGAACTTTCTCGGCCAATGCAGGGATCGAACACCCACTTAGCCACCGTGACCCCCCCCCCCCCCACACACACACACACACTCGGACAAAAAAGGCATTAGGGAACAGATATAGCCTTTATGACCCCTCTCCTACTATTGTTTGGATCAAAATATTTCCTTTTTTTTTTAAAAAAAAGTACAAGTGCTTTTGTTATCAAATGGTCTGCATTGATATACAGTCGTCAGTGGGTTGTTTAGATATTATGGCAGGAAGTTGGTTAAAAATGGAAAAGAAAACCGAAACGAAATTGAAATTTAATCTTAGTGCAGGATGATAGTTATATTGCTAACAGCTAACAACAATTGCTAGGGTACTTTCATATTTAGACGTGTTTTGTCTGATCCATATTGTAGAGATGAGTTAGTTTTTTTTTGTCGTGTAACATCAGATATTGAAATCGAAACATCAAACCATTTAGAGAGGTTAGATGAACGAATGGTTAGCGCGTGCGATCTGTGACATAAGGTCTATCATTGATTCATCTGGCGGGGTTTCGATTCCCCGGTTGTACGTGACAATGAGTTTGGTCGCCTGTCCAACCTCGTGGGTCTTCTCCGGGCCCTTCAGTTTCCTCCAACTGCTAAAGACCCCTAATGCTGGGTTTCGTGCACAAATATAACTGCCAATTGTCCTGTACAGAACGACTGTCCACAAAAGAAAATATTTCTTTTTTTCATAAGAGCTGCTCGCTACAAAGTGACGCATGAGACGGGGCACCCTCAGGCCCCTACCTTAATTAAGCTACAAGCTTAACACAATATACATCAAGCATACTAAAACTGTGTAACAAATAGCGTGGGTTTCTTGCAAAATTATAACAGTGTCAATTGTCCACAAATATAACAGTGTCAATTGTCCACAAATATAACTGTGTCAGTTGTCCACAAATATAACTGTGTCAGTTGTCCACAAATATAACTGCGTCATTTGTCCTGTATCCTTCGACTGTCCAGAAAAAAAAATATCTGTTATTCATAAGAGCTGCTCGCTACAAAGTGATCGACGCATGAGACGGGGCACCCCCACCTTAATTAAGCTACAATCTAAGGTCTAGGTTCATCAGAAGAGTTTAGATGTTGAATTAACTTCAGCCAAAATAAATCAATACTTTCCTCACTCCATCCCCATTTTATATAGTCATCATCCTTTAAGATTCTATGAACGGTCTTAGTAATATTAACAATTCCCAGTTCCTCTAACAAAATCACAATCATTAAATCTCGTCTTTCACTTAAGATTCGTTCATAAGCTACGCTTGCTTCGAACTCACAGTAATGATCAACAGCGAACGTATCCGACATGCACAAGATGAATTATACTGTCTATTTTATTTCCAATCCCATCTCTCTGTGGGAGAAAGACGTGGAGATTCAACTCGTGTTCTAGTCTTGGTAAAATATTTTCCAAAATAAAATCTACATCGTCTTCACTACAGCTTAAATAGATATCGTACCGATAGCTCCGTCCTTCAGTGGCGAATCTTTGGAGTCTGAGGTGGTGGTATCGGAGTATGTAGACGAAGTATCGAAGGTGCCAACGATATCTGTAAACCAGAGATATCGCGAGTATTAAAAGAAGTACTCCTATCGATACTGATGTTATTATCAAACTTATAACGGGGGTTAACAAACAAAAGCGATTACTTATAGGTGTATCAATAATCCTCATGCCCCGCCAATCACTAGGCGTTGAACATGTATATTTATTCGGGAACATATGAAGCTTTTTAGCAAAGCTCTTGGTCTTCAGTAATCGCGCAAACCAGAGTAAATTCGCACAGGAACAAGAGTAAGGGTTGTATGATAAGTCAAGTCGTGATAAAACTTGTATTGTTTCATAAGAAAACGAATGTTTGTTGATTGTCGCAATTTGATTAGACGTCAAGTTTAATCTTCGCAGCGACGTTAAGTTTCTAAAATAATCGTTTTTCCACCATGAAATATGATTGTAACTTACATCAAGAGACTCCAGCTTCGGCATTATTCTTGGAATAACAGGAGGTAATGATCCAATACCGGTATCAGAAAGTTTCAGAACTTTTAATTTGGTCAATGTTGCAAAGAGTTCGTCGAAGTATTCGTTTGATTTTGAGTAAAGGTGGCTTTTGGATAGTTCCAATTTTTCTAGGTTTGCGCAACTATTTAATGCCCCTACATACAAGTGATGCGCGTGTTCGGCGTTGCCCTTTAAATAAAGATTAATTAGGCTGGAACTATTAAAGGCGTGATCCCTGATCCGAAATGCTGATCCTGAATTGTAGTTGATGAAAACTGTGTGCAAATTTGGGAGTCTGGAAAATGTATTGTCCTCCAAATCTCGTAATGGGTTAGCAGAAATAGAAAAGATTTGAAGACACTTCATACACACCCTGCACGTTTCAAGTCAGTAGCTTGAAGCGTATATATGGTATTAGTGTCAGTGGCTTGTGGCACGAAATAACAGTATATTGTCGCATACATAATATATTATGTCAACGCTTGGGCGACATAATATATTGTGTTGACGCTCCAAGCGTGTTAGCATATTAGACCTGTAGACTCAGTGGAATGTACGCGTCATCAGAGCGGATCCAGGGGTTGGACCATGGGGACCGGTCCACCCCCTTAACAATAGAAAGTGTCCCTGTAAATAAAAGAGGGCATCCTTATCAGAAAAAGGGCACCTGTGATGTCAGAATTTCAAAAAAGGGCACTTTTCTTTCGGATTAGGGTTAGGGTTAGGGTTAGGACACAGAAAAGAGAGAAAAAACAGAAAAGAAAAAAACAATCGAAACTTACCGATTCCATGATGGAAAATACCGCCAAAATATGTCTCCAAAGCATTCATTGGTTATCAAAGCGCCAATTAAATCTATCGTTGCAAGTTCATGCCTAGTCACCTCCATCCTAGTTCCAAGCGTTGACATAATATATTATATCGCCCAAGCGTTGACATAATATATTATGTATGCGACAATATACTGTTACTTCGTGCCACAGGCCACTGACACTAATACCATATATACGCTTCAAGCTACTGACTTGAAACGTATCGCCTGTCATACAATCTAGACCCCGTCGTGGCATAAATCGAATAAAATTGTCATCCATGTACAGACGTGTTAAATTAGGAAACATTGCTTTATTATCGGCACAGAACTTGGGAAAATTGACCAAAGCATTTTCTGATAAAACCAACTCCGTTAAGGTCGGAATCGGTTTCGAAATCAGTTTCGGAATGGGTTTCGGAATCGGTGAAAAATCCATCTCTTGTATCCAACACGTACGTAAACTAAGGACGGAGAGATTTTTCAGGTGAGTGAAGTCAGTGTGGTTGTAATAATTGATATAAGTCGAGTTCATTACAATTTTAGATACTGGGCTGTTCTTCATCGCAGAGAGGAAGTATGTTTTGCTCAATCTATCCTTAAACGTTAATTTAATCAATTGAAGCTCTTGAAGCTTCGGACTTACCACGCCCATCAAACAATAATATAACAGTCCATATTTTATTTTTTTCTCTTTATAAATTCCTAGTATTTGAAGCTCTTTTAAGCTACGGAATGCAAACCGCGAACAGTAGCTCAAATTATTTGCTTTTAAGTAAAGATGCGTCAAAGACGAAACATTAGAAAAGGTGTCGTTTTTTATATGTGGTAAAAAGTTATCCGAAAATGTGAGCTGTGAGATATTGGCTGGTAATTTGGGAATGTAGGATAATAAGTGTCGGTGCCCAGAACACACGGCAACATTCCCCGTACAATTACACATGTTATCTCCACAAGAGTAACTATCGATCATCACGTCGGGTATTTCGTGTAAAGTTCCATCTTGGTTCGCCTTTGATGAAAGAACAATAGAGGAATTAGCTGAAGTTCCATTAGGGCTTAGATGAATTCGCCGGCTATAGGCCGCATCAAGGAGAAAAATAATCCCAAGTACGCTTTTATAGATATCCATGGCGTCTTATCTACACTTGTTTAACGGGAAGAGTAGACTACAATCCAGAAAAGGCCTTTTAAAAAATGCATCATATAGACTGCATTGTTAATAAAAGTTACAACGGATTTATATATTTGTCACATCTGTCTATCATAAACGATGACAATTTCAAAAAATGGAAGTTCCAGACTATTCCCTCGTTCATTAGTAAAGGCCAAACATTCCTGCTGTTTTCAAGGAAAACACAATAATGTAGATTATCGATAAAAAGTTCTTGTGTCACATATTCTGTGAATATAGATTATCGAAAAAAAATATTTTTATGGCACACACTCTGTGAATGTAGATTAACGGAAAACAGTTCGTGTTGTGGCACAGATTCTGTGAATATAGATTCTCTGTCAAAAAGTTCTTGTTGTGGCACAGATTCTGTGAATGAAGATTATCCCCCCAAAAAAATCTTGTTGTGGCATAACTTCTAAGAATATAGATTATCGATAAAAAGTTTTTGCTGTGACATTAATTCTTTAAACGTAGACACAGTCTGGTCACCAACTCTCGATAGCTGCGAGTTCATGACATTGTGGTGTATTCATTACAGGTGAGAGCCTTTGTTTATTTCTCGTGTACAAACATTGAACTATAATAATATAAAAACAATAGTTTACATACTAAAACATCTATAATAAATTACATCTATTTAAACAGAGAGAGAGGGAGAGAGAGAGGGGGGAGAGGGGGGATAACGTCCACTGTGGTCACTATGGTTCGGACATTATGTACCAGTGATGATTGTTTGTTTATGGAGAGAGAGAGAGAGGGGGTGGAGAGAGAGAGGAAGAGAGAGAGAGAGAGAGAGGGGTTAACGTCCACTCGACACAAACTAGGTCATTTCGGGACTAACACATGGTTCAATCCTATTTCAATAATTTGCTTGCGCGTAGGGGTCTTTAGCAGTGGGGGGAAAGCGAAGGACCTAGAGAAAACCTACGAGATTGGACTGGCGACCCTACTCTTTGTCACGTTCTACTGGGAAATCGAAACCCCGCTAGTTGACTCAATGACAGACCTTATGATACAGCGCGCCCGTGCTAACAATTCGGCCATCTACCCGCCCTACCTACGAGATTGGACTGGCGACCCTACTCTTTGTCACGTACTACTGGGAAATCGAAGCCCGCTAGTTGACTCAATGACAGACCTTATGATACAGCGCGCACGTGCTAACAATTCGGCCATCTACCCGCCCTACCTATTTAAAGGGTGTATGACTCTATTTTGTTAAACTTTGAAATAGACAAAAATGGTTCTAAAAGCATATATTACTGTAATATGAATGTATGTAAAGTGGTTTATATTCACTTTTTGACAAAAAATATTTTAATTTCTAATCAATTATGTTCGGTGACATACGTGAACAGTTCAAATTGATCGGCAGTAGTTTACACCTGGTGAATGCATTCTTCACGTTTTTTAAATTATTATTTTGTCGTTTGTGAATCAGCCTTTACTAATTATTTCCACATTGTATTGTAGGATATGTTTGTATTTGTTCATTAGAAAATGGCACCCGAAACCATAGGGTACACGACCCGTGTACTGATTATATAATGTTAATTGTGCCTTAAATATTGGATATTAGGATCCTATAATTTCACGGTCAGATCACAGCATCTATATTGATTGAAATTGAGCAATATTGAATTCCAATTCGTGTTTCTAATTTCGAATATTATGAAAAATATTGAGTTGGAGACTTAGCTCCTTTAAAGGTGTAGCATCAAGACATTAAGTGTCATAAACAAAATCAGAGATTCGCCTGATTATTAAAAATTCAGCCTATAACCAACGTGAGGGGTACCAATAGATGTATGACTCGTAAAATAAATGGGCTTACCTCTAAATATCAGTGAGTCGTACATATCGGTCGGTGCTTTTCAAGGAGTTAAATTAAACTACTTCAGTTTGTTCTGATTCTCTGCTACTTGACGTGTCTAATGTTGTTGTATTTATGACTTTGTTTAAAATTAAATTTATATATCTGGATAAAGTGGTAGATTATTTATTTAAATAGCTAGGACCTGTTTAAACAAATAAGGAAATTAATTGTAACAATTCGAGTACTTCTCTTGTTTTATCCTCCAACCCGACTTCCCTATATATTATTTTATCATTCATGTGACAGTTACAAGGAAATTCTATTCCTCATGAATTCAAATCGGGTTATTGGGTCAGTCTAAACTCTTGGGGTTTTAGTTGTAATTTTGTGTGGTGTTGAAAGATGTTAGTTTATCCAAGTTATCATTTAGTACATAATGTTTGGTTGTATGGATTAGATAAAGAACAAGTGGCCCATTTAATATAAATAATACAGTATTTAAATGATTACTATGGAAACAATATGATTACTATATGAACAATAAAAACAATACAATATTCAAATGATTACTATGGTAACAATATCAAAAATACAATATTCAAATGATTACTATATGAACAATATAAATAATACACTATATCAAATGATTACTATAAATAATACAATATTTTAGTGATTACTATATTATGAACAATATAAATAATATAATATTCAAATGATTACTATATGAACAATATAAATATATGAACAATATAAATAATACAATATTCAAATGATTACTAAAAGAATACAAGATTTAAATGATTACCATATGAACAATATAAATAATACAATATTCAAATGATTACTATATGAACAATATAAACAAGACAGTATTTAAATGATTACTATATGAACAATTAAAATAATACAATATTCAAATGATTACCATATGAACAATATAAATAATACAATATTTAAATGATTACGATATGAACAATATAAATAATACAATATTTAAATGATTACTATATGAACAATATAAACAAGACAGTATTTAAATGATTACTATATGAACAATTAAAATAATACAATATTCAAATGATTACTATGGGAACAATTTAAATAATACAACAAAAGATTACTATAAATAATACAATATTCAAATATATTAACAATATAAATAATACAATATTTAAATCAAATTGATCAGGAGTAAATATCGGTTTGGTGGCTACTATCATTTAAAGAGAAGTGTTGACACGAGGGTGCGTTAATTAGCTCTCAATATAAACTTCTTCTTTTTTCATTTGCAAATTAAATTCCTAAATTATTAAGAAAACAAATAAAAGTACTGGAAGTGAATATAGATAAACAAAATATGTACTATTTAGTCTAAATGTTCACATAAAATAGTACTGGAAGGCGTAAAATAAGTAAAAGGCACTGATTCAGCCCTGGTCAGTTTGTATTACTACACCCGATGTAAAGAATGCACATGTTATCGGTGCCGTGTAGACCTGAGCTTTGCATTACCACGGGGGGGGGGGGGGGGCGAATGGTTAGCACGTGCGCACTGTATCATAAGTGCGATTCCACGGTTGTACGTGACAAGGAGTAGGGTCGCCTGTCCAACCTCGTCGGTTTTCTCCAGGACCTCCGGTTTCCCCCCACTGTTAAAAAGACCCTTAATTATTGAATTAAGATTGAACATATGTAAGTCCTGAAATGATCTAGTTTGTGTCGAGAGGGCGTTAAACTCTAACCTTTAGTGGTGTAAACCGATAACACCCAACTAGTGTAGAACATTACACCAATTCTGGTGGAAACTAGCTGCCACTTTCAGTAGTGTAACCTGCCTCGGGATGAGTGTTGCACTCAGACATTCTGATGAGGAACTTAAATAATTTACTTCCATGGGTGTGGATAAGCATTAAAGGGACTATCCCGTATTTGAACAGAGTCTCAAAACCAAAAGTCTGAGTATGTGTGAAATTTAAGCGCTAAAATATAGAGGAATGGTGTTTTGACCTTATCTCAAAATTTCAACTCAAAATTTTGAGTCGTTTGGACGTGACCGTCAAAACTGCTTATCCGGACACGTAACCCTTTTAAGTTTTCGGGTAAATTCTTTCGTTGGGAGACCTGATAATCGATTCCCGTTCATTGAGAGGTCTATACAGTGAATTACCCAACGAAAGGTAAATTGCACCTACACATTATTTTTATACAAAAAATGTCTGGTTTTATCTAGACACCGCATAATATAGCTTGGGACACTGGTCTCCATTTCCAGATGAAGACTGACGGGTTTCAGTTGTTTGAAAATTTATCACAAATATTAAGTTAGTTGCTCGGCCCTTAGGTAGAGGATTTTAAGGGATTTTAAAACAAAATTAAACAGTTTTATTCTCCAAAAAAATTATCGGGATTAGCCCTTTAAACTCAAAGGGTGTTTTGCAAATTACGCTTCCATATTAATTATTACACCACAGCGGGTGTAATTTGTTTTGTTGAAAACACTGTTGTAGAACAGTGTCGGGTTGGATGTTTTTTCAGGCCAACGTCTTCTATAAGTTCAAAAACTTAAAATTGGCTATGGAGAGAGAGAGAGAGAGAGAGAGAGAGAGAGAGATGGGGTTTTAACGACCACTCGACACAAACTAGGTTTAATTTTATTTCAATAATTCTTTAGCAGTGGGAGGAAACCGGAGGACCCGGAGAAAACCTACGAGGCGACCCTACTCCTTGTCACGTACAATCAGGGATTCAAAACCACGCCAGTTGACTCAATAACAGGCCTTATGATACAGCGCGCACGCGCTAATCATTCGGCCATCCAACCCCCCTAAAATTGGCTATGGGTCTCTATGATAATATGTATGAGTTTTAGTCCGACCCAGATTACATATAATCGTCGGCTACTTCGCTTCATTTCACAACGACATTAAATTGACAAATATCAAACTAGACCGATTCAAATTTATCTGCTGCTGGACAATTAGACAATCTGTATCAATTTAGAATTAATAAAAGCCATGAGGAAAAATCAATACACATATCCTTACAACATAGTTGAATAATGTGGTTTATTCATTTATCCACCTCACCTGAATTAAAGCTGAACTCCGGTTGCAAAAATACCGAAATAATTAAATAAAAAAAAGTTAACGCCCCCAAGCCGCCTTACTTGTTTCCAATCTGTGAAATAAATATGGCGGACATGGAGGCTTATGACCTGGAAAGGTTAGCCGATCTCACTTCCAGGTTGTTTCTTGGCGGCCAGCTGTACACATCCGGTGTTATGCTCTACACACACTTCACTATTGTTGATTCTGAATAGCAGTAATATTTAGCTTATTGGTTATTACAGCAGCTTTAGAAATTACGTTCGTTTTGTTTTTTAAATTGCTTTATCATTATCTGTACCATAAGGAGCGGCATCTTTTGGTTCAGTAGGCCTACAAATAATATGATACTAGCAGTAGTTTCATTTTACTTTTACAAGTTTCTTAAAACAATTGTTGAGTTGCCTAACGTGCGTGTTTCTAAATTCAATTTCTTGTTCCAGCTTTCTGTTATGTTTCGTAAAAAAGTAGTCTTGACTATCCCGGCCTGTTAATCAAACGTAGAATGGTCGGTAGACGGGTTAAGCGAGACTACGTTCAAAATGTTTGAAACTGATTTACAATATAAATATCGTGGTGTAATTGTCGAGATATTTGGAGACATTTATTTATGGTGGGACACCCTAGTATAGGTTAGCGAAATAAAGGCTCTTCAACAACAAACGAACGATTTCAGTTAGTATTTTCTGTGGCCGTGTCGTTTGGCTCGGTCACTTAATATAAACCAGGATGTTATCAACATCACGAGTTCATCACCAGGATTACTTTCCTATCACGGAATAAACAGTCTGTGTAAACATTGTGTTTAAAACTAAATCTCCTTAGACGTACATATATGATACGCAATATGTATTCAGTAAATATTTTGTTGTGAACAACTTTTTTTGAAGGTACAATTGAATAATTATTAATAAAATGTCGTCATTCAAGATGCCGGATCTCTCTGTTTTGGTTCAAATAGGGTGTTGATCTAGATAAACTACCAATTACCAATTTTAGTAGTAGTAGTAGTAATAGTAGTAATAGAGAGAGAGAGAAAGACCAGAAGTTGTTATATGGGACTGTCAGAGGATACCTGACAATTCAATAAAGTAATTGAATGTCATTAGATAAGAGAACACGAGAAAAATAGGAAATAGTCCGTACATTCCCTTGTTTATATTCATTCTATACCTTATAAAAACATGGTAATGCACGGACTTTTTCTGTTTTTCTTTCGTGTTCTCTTATCTAGTGGCAGTCAATTCTTTTTATGAATTGTCAGATATCCTCTCACAGTCTCACACAACAACTTTTGATCTTCAAAGGAATTGTTAGTGAGCAGAAATTCGGCCGTGTATCTGTTATCACTCGTCACATCAGTCAGTTATATAGAGGTATGACTCGTGTTTTCCTTTGGCGTTCGTCACTTCCGATTCAGGAAACCTGTATTACTCAGCTATCGTAGCAATGATATCTGTGTTAAAATTGTATTTGGAATGTGTTTAACCTCTATCACATATGTGATAATGACTAGCACCAATATTGTCCTTTAATACCAATCTGATTAAAACACAGATCCTATTTCGATTCGTTCTTTATAGTTTAAAATGAAGTTTTATTTGTCTGTAATACCCGAGGGTCTGGAAGAGTTGTTATATAACAGGCGTTCTGGATGGCGTGAGGGATTAGCCAATGAAACCATCTGTTACGTCGACTTCTTGACGTGCCATGCACGGAACTGTGGGTAAACCACTGAAAACAATGTCAGAGGCGAGGGCTGCTCGTACGACCCCTGACGCAACCTTCCAGTACAACTGGTCAAATCTTCATGTAGTGTAGGCGGGCCATCGAAAGCATAAAAAAACGAAACGAAATATAGGTCTGTATTTTAATTAGATTGCGTTAATAAATTAAAGATAGTTTCAGAAGTTTTACCCACATCAAAAATCTCATTTCAGTGTCATTGAACTGGGGAACCGCGATGACTCAATAAGTAAGGCAATGATTCACTACCCAGCAATCCAGAGTTCGATCCCGGTGATGGTCGAAAACGTTCCACGGAATTGTCAAGCGCGGTTTCCCCTTGCCAGTGGATATAGGACGGATGGCCTGCAAGGGCAGTGTCTAGTAGTTCGGATGGGACGAAAAACCGAGGTTCCGTGTACACGTTTGCGTGCACGTTAAAGAACCCTTGACAATAGGAATTCGAAGAAAGAGTAGGTCGTAGCACACAGTATGGCGTAGGTCCGTCTTCATTACAACATTCAGTGCAGAAAGTAGGACACAAGTTACAGCGAAGGACACAATTCTATACAATGAATTTTCTATTTATTACTGAGTGACGATTCGGCATGTACTTTCTAGTCTTTATCGTTTGTTTGATAAAGACATTTGTCAAAGCACTTATTATATTCAACACAATTCTATTCCGTGTACGTATTATATCCAATCATTCACCTTACTTAAAGCAGCCAAGTCTCTAACTCAATATCATCCAAAGTCTTCGACATTGAAAACACAAATTATTTGTCAATTTAAATCGACATTGATGTTGTGATCTTACCGGGAAAAGATGGGTTTCCAATATCCAATATTTAAGAGAAAATAAATATTTTACCATTGGTACACTAATCGTGTACCATAATGCTTTACAGCGCCATTTGTAACAAGGGACTTGAAGAACGAGGCTAGACATATTCCACGGTTACCTACAATCTCACCAACAATCACGTGTCCTAATCTTATTTACATCTTATTAACATACTATCCGTGTAGACTGGAATAATCAGAAGCTGGAGATAAAAATAGAAACGATTGAATGTAAATCAGTTTATATATATATATATACATTCATATTACATTATTATATGCGTTGCAACCCATTTGTGTCAATTTCTAGGCCCCAAATATTAGCGATTTAGCTCCTTTAACATACGCACTGTACCTGGGCGATACATGCATACAGAAAAAATAGGACCCACCTAAAAAAAAATTTGTTTAAAAAAAGGGTTATACTTGAAAGTTTTATAAATTGACAGACATTAGAAGAAAAAAAAGGATTAATGCACTCTTTGAAATTCTCACGTTCAGAAAAAAGATATCTATTAAGGGCAAATGCGTTGATGTTGACCTGGCTGTCTCCTTTTAACCGAGGCCAATTAATCCACATCTGATATATCGTAAAGTCCTACCAAAGCCTAAAATTTAGACATCTAATTTGCTGGTTGGGTTAGACTATCAGTTATATTATTCATGTCATTATGCATGAGAAAATGGTGGTTTAACGTCCTACTTGTCTGCACTAACCGTCATAATGAATACGTCAGACTTGTAATTATTTCCCCAAATTTCACGAATGTAGTGCGAGTTATAAATAGACAATTTTTTCCTTAATTTTTTTTTTCTCCCCTCTTCCTGCATTTTTTGGTTGACTTTTTGGTCTAGAATTGGAGAAAAGGGATCAAATTTGCCATTTCATAGCAGTTTTGGGTAATACTGATGATATTACAGCGGAGGGATAGGGGTGTAAAGTGTCTTTCTGCAGAGCAATCGTAGTGTCGGAAGTGAGATTTTCACCCCAGTCAACTCCAAATCCCCGTCGCAAAAAATCTAAACGGTCAACCCCCTACAAAATTATGATGAGGAGATTGCCTATAAAGATTGGAACCAACGGAATGTTGAGCAAAAAGCTACAGCCTAGCCTGTGATGTTACAGCCATTTAACATTCAAGTCAATGAGCAAATAATTGCTAGTCTGAGTCCATGTACTCTATGCATTGAAATTGCAATTGGTAAGGAACATAACTCGTGTATAAATCTGTATAGGGGTCAGACCACAGTTATTTAATCTGCGGGATTGCTTATTTAGAAAACTATCATCAGGAATGGAGGAATTTTAAAATTTCTAATAATAGTGGACACACATTCTGTTTGTATCCGTTTATTGAATGAAACTGTATTCACAAATTTTGATTGATTTTATAACAGACAGCTTAATCCTAGTGCGGATGGTTGGGGTGGGGTGGGGACGGTGTTGGATCGCCGAATGGTTAGCGGAAGCGCACTGTATCATAAGGGCTGTCATTGAGTCAACTGGCGTGGTTTCGATTCCTTGGTTGTACAGACAAGGGGTAGTGTCGCACGTCCAACCTCGTGGGTTTCCTCCGGGTCCTCCGGTTTCCCCCACCGCTAAAGACCCCTACGAACAAGCAAATTATTGAACCATATGTTAGTCCCAAAATGACCTAGTTTGTGTTGAGCGGACGTTAAACTCTCTCTCTCTCATTCTTTGATTGGATGGCCCCTGAAATGGATGCCCCTCTCTGCACCAGTGCACGCCACTTCGTCAGAGGGATTTTCGCTGTCTCCCAAAACTCTTTCTATACGTAAAACTGGCTGAAACAACTGATTCAAGGCGAATAACAAGGCCATAATAAACTAACAACTATCATATTTGATTTAAATTTGGTTAGCTTAGCAAATTTTGCTAAAGGCTCGTGACACAGATAATTTGGCCAATTTGCTGACAATAAAAATCACCGATAAAATATAACAAATAGGGTAAATATATTTAATACTCTATTACTTATGGGGTGATATTTATTTATTTATGATTTCTGAGATTAGGGTGGTCAAATGCGTACCGTTTGGGTTTGTCATGGGTCCAATCCTAGTGTTGTGAGTTTGAACCCATATACTTCGCCTAGCACTAGTTTGTGGTATTCGGTTGTCGCTCGCTCTCTCTCTCTCTCTCTCTCTCTCTCTCTCTCTCACACACACACACACACACACACACCCAGAGCACGATGTACACAACGTTCAAAGAAGTTCAATACGCTTTCACGCATGTATACAAGGCGTAGGAATACTATTAAACCTTTTGATCACACGGTCTACAACACGGCTGCTATATTGTCTAGTTTTGTCATTGAAAATCCTGGATGGTGAAGAATTGAATAACCGATAGTGATGAAGTAACGCAGTAGTATAATTCACATGTATTAGCTTATGGGCTCGCTTTTGTCTAGCCACGGTATGTATAGCCATGACGTCTATCAGTTCCGGCTTGCCAACTACTTTACAACGATTATTGTACTCAAATATATAGTTCTCTCGCCACACTTTTAACAATGTTCTCAATTTATAACGAGTCGCTAAATCTGTCTGACGATATCCTCTAGTGTCATCCGGCATATGTGTGTCAAAAAAAGTAGTCCTGAATGAAAAAGACGACGCTTTCGGTTCAGCTGGCGTCAAGTTGTCCATCATTTCCATCCAATCATTAAAGGTGTATGGAATTAAAATCTCGTCAATATCCACAACAACCACATAACGCGAGATACCGCGAGATCTATAAACACAGTCGTTCACTGCAGCAATTTGCCCAAAATAATGAACATCCTTCGTACCGATCAGTAATTTGTAGTTCAAAAGAGTTGCCTCCCCTCTTTTGACATAATCGTTTAAGACGATTTTGATTGATTGAGACGAAGACAAATGGTGGATTACGAAATGATTAGCTCCCAGAACTTTATCAAATTCAAGAGCTTCGACAAATCCCATAACATTCCCAAAGCTTGAATGCATCACAGAGAGACAGAGCGTGAAATTTCTCTGAACAGTTTTTTCTGGATAATGTAGAATCATACGATTGAGTGGTTTGTCTTTGATTGACGGTGTAACTGACACAGCATACCAAACCCCTGTATCATTTAGATCACACGTGACCATCATGGCACCATACCTGTATGTAAATGAAAAATACAATAACATTAGTGTAGCTTACAAAACGAAATCTAATTTCAAACACACAGTCTATTACGTTTCGTTTTTCATAGTTCAAAATTTCTCTTCAGCCATGACAAAAATTGAGCTGGCCTTAACAAATAGATGTAGCCATACACAAACGAAAACAAATCTTGATATTATTTTTACAGTTACAGACTTTTAAATGGTTTTCACAGAGTCAGAAACTAAATCTCTCGATTTAGGTCAAAATAAATGATTTAAGTTGTTTGTTCTAATCTGATCTGGTCTTATCTGATATTTCGCGGTCTCACTAATCACCGACAAGTACCGACAAATATTTCTAATTGGATTACATCACCAGTTACTATTATTTAACTTAATTACCATAACGTACAGAGTTACCCTACATTAACCGTTAATTGCAGTAAAACTGTTCGGCTGCACACAATCCAATATTGATTTTTGACTGTGTTAAACTAATAAATGATTTTGACCTAAATGAATCATGACCTAAAACATTCACGGAGTCATACTGGTTAATTTGATACCTCATATGTGGGAGTGGGGCACGGCGACGAAGTGGGATGGGCGAACATACATAGGCTACATACACACATACATATACACTTTATAGAGGGAGAGAGAGAGAGAGAGAGAGGTGTAGATAGATAGATATTGCTATAATTTTAGTACAGCATGTTAGATTCTGCATAGCCAGACACTGGGCTCAGAACTTTTCGTGTTGCATCTATTTTATTTTCGTATCTCCCTACTTAATTCTCACCGAATTTCAACATTACAATACTTACTAGAAACTTTTTTCATATTTATCCCCTGCCTTTAGAAGTAAGCAGGGGGGACTATTAAAATGTGTCCGTCTCTGTCCGTCCGTCACATCATAACTCTTGGGACACAATAACTCTTCTTCTAATTAAGCTAGATTGTTCCAAGTTGGTGTAGGTGTTTATTAGATCAATGCCTTGTGTAATACTTTTAGTAGAATTTTTGCTCGAGAAATAACATATTCGCATAATATGTGATATGTACTTAAAATACTTAAATCAACTTAGGGTTTGAATGACATATTGTGATATAAAAACACTTGTAGAGCCATAACATAACTGGTTCTATGTCAACAACATGTTAACAGATATCTCATGAGAATATTCTTCAGTAAAATTCCATTCCACCATATAAGGGTGGGTTGTCGACGTCATTGGGCTCAATTAACCAATCTCTATAATTATTTACATCATATTTGACCAATTGGATAATTGAATGTCCAAAACCAGTAGATACAAAATTAGGATACTGGTGAGAATTCGCCAGACTTCTATTAGGTTCCAGAGGGCTTACATCTGAGATCCTAGACAGCCGCGAGTCTGTCTAGGGTAGAGAAATGGTTTTAGCTTGTATTGTTATCGATTATGCTTGTATACCTGTATTCAGCTATATATATATATATAAAATATGTAGAAGCAAACTGTCGCATTGTTATTCCTGGTAAGACAGACGTCTTAAGAAACTGTAAGAAGTAAATACACAACGTGAAGCAGAAGTAAAGACAGCTAGAGACAAATTCTAGACGATCACAAGGCTACAGAAATATGTAGTAAGAAAAGATGCATGGGTCGTATGTAGGATGTGGCGACCGGTTTGACAATGTACGCTCTCCACGTCAGACAGAAGGCTCATGGTGCTACACTTGGTGGAGTCCGACGATGGGCATTTTCTGCTTAGGGTAAGCAGGGATAAACAATTTAATTGGCTGATGTTTTGGGACACAATAACTTTAGTTCTAATAAAGTGAGAGTGATGAAACTTGATGTATAGTTTTATCATACCCATACCTTGACTCAGTTCGATAATGAGCACGTTCAGCTCAGGGTAAGCAGGGCGATAATCAGTTTGATTGATCGAGATTTTGGAGCTCAGCAACTTTGATTCTAATTGAGTGATAGTGGTGAAACGTCGTGTGTCGTGTACAGTTTCGTTACATCAATACGGTAACAAAGTACGATGCTGAGCATTTTCAGCTTAGGCAAAGTAGAGACTTCAATCTGGTTGGTAGAGACTTTGGAACACAATAACCCTTCTTCTAATTGATGTAGAGTGTTGAAACGTGGTGTAGGTGTTTATTATGTGAGTACCTTGACAGAGTTCGACCAAGCCCATTTTCTACTGAGGCTAAACAGAGATGAGCAATTTGATTGGTTGAGACTTTGGTAAACGATAACTTTGGTACTGGGTGAGAGCAATGAAACTCCGAGTATAGATTCATAATATCAACACCGTGACTAAGTTTGATGAAGAAAATTTTCTGCTGAGTTCAATGATTAACAGCGGGAAGCAATTTTACTGGTTGATCATGCTTTGGGACAATATAACCTTAATTTTAACTGATGGAGAGTGATACTTCAAAACCTTGACTGAGTTTGATTGTGAACAATTTATGTGTAGACTAAGTATAGACAATCGATACTTTTGAAAAAAATAAATGTGCAATTAATTAATATGTGTCATCTATTTATTTTGTGATTTCGACGGGGGGGGGGGGGGGGGGCTTGTTCATTTATAAACATTATTCATTTCAGTTTAGTAGTGTGCCAATTTTTCATAATTGTTTCATACACTATTTCATTGCTTATGAGCTGTTTTGGGTTTTTTTTTAATTTTTTTGCAAAAACCTAATATGATCTACCCGATTAGATTTTATTACATACTTCGAGAAGGTATTTGTTGAGTAATAAAACCTTGGAGTAGTTTATCGAGGCTGGCCGTCCTTACCGCACGGTACAAATAAAACCTATCGAGGTTCGGGTGCTTTCGGAGTCCAAAATAGCCGCTTTATATAAATGAGAATTTTGGGGATAACTAACCCGAACCCTAACCCTTTTTAAAAGACTGAACATGGGTATAATTTAGTTTTTACTTCTCTTAAAAGGGTTAGGGTTAGGGTTCGGGTTAGTATTCCCCTAAATACTCATTTGTATAAAGCGGCCATTTTGGTATGAGTTCTGGCTTGTTCTGGAATTTGTTGCTTCTAGTGGTGATAATATTTGTACCGTGCGGTAAGGACGGCCAGCCCTCGATAAACTACTAGAAGGTTTTATTACTCAACAAATACCTTCTCGAAGTATGTAATAAAATCTAATCGGGTGTATGATCATGCTGTGGCGCACTATTGCGACGTAGATATTATTAACGTGTATGTCTAAATATCGCAGTTATTATCAAGATTTATTCAACTATTGCCCTCGTCGGTTATAAACAGTTTTTTTTACAAATACCTGTAGCTGGATCTGAATAATCATAAACTATACCTGTACAGTTAAAGGAGGCAATTCGCTAACTCAGTATCATCCACGGACATTGCAAACACGACTTATTGGTCAATTTTAATCAACATAGACGATGTTGTCTTACCATGAAAAGATGGGCTTATGATATCCAATATTTAAGACAAAATGAAAATTTTAACATTGACACATGAATCGGGTGCCAAAATGCTTTCGAGCGCCATTTGTAATGATGCAACTCGATGAACGAAGCTTAACATATCCCAAAGTTTGTTAACAAAACGACTTGTGCTTCATCAGTTGAACCGAATTCAATACTTTATATGGCCCTAAAGAGAAAGAATGGGGTTTAACGTCCAATCAACACAAATTAGTTCATTTTTGGGACTAACATATGGTACATTTTATTCCAGTCTTTCGCTTGGGGTTTGGGGGCCTTTAACAATGAATGAAAACCTGATAACCTTGAGAAATGTGGGACTGAAACTACGCCACTTGACTCAATAGCAGACCTTATGATCTAAAGCGATCGGGTTAAAACATATGGTACATTTTATGGAAGCACTCGAATTAGAACATTCGCAACCCGCCCTCCGTCTAACATACATTAAGAAGGTTTAGCTCCTTTTAAATTACATGGACACGGGATTACTGTAATAAATAACATTTTTTATGAGATTGTATTTCAGCAAACTGATACTCGGAATAGCGACACAATACATGTCAATTAATTTAATATAATAACAGTCTACTGTGAGGCTCGTCCAAGTGGCAATGTGACGTATTCGCAGATTATATAAAAGAAAATTTACCTATTATGTAAAATTACTCCTATTGTAAATAAGCATCAAGTCAGATCTAAATGTTTATTCACGTGTAAATTTACTTTAGGTGTATTCGGGTATAGTAAAAATACACGTTTATGTAAAAAAACTAAAAAAAAACTTGGACGCATCGAAAAATATGCTTTAAACATGGAAATAAAATTAGGTTTATCATCCTGCATAGATGAACAAAAACAAACAAACGCCATGCGGTGTGCCATATGTGTGACATTTAACCAGGGCAGTCAACTCTTCATCAATCTCCAACTGTCATTGGTACTTTTACGTGCACGCCATGGGGTACGTTGGGGAAGTACGGGTTTGGTAGCCACCCGAACGAATAGACGCCTTTCTTTCCAGACACCCCATCCTTACACGCATAGTGCAAGTGTAAAATCTAACCATCTGAACGGAGCTTAAATTAGTTGTCATTACCACTATTCCCTAATTTTATGCGAGTATTTTAATTGGAAATTCCGTAATCTGTTGTTATTGACTATTTTACAGACTTCTCTTTCGTTTAACATAAACTTATTTTCTTTTTGCCAGTTCCTTTGTAAAATCTAACCATCTGAACGGAGCTTAAATTAGTTGTCATTACCACTATTGCCTAATTTTATGCGAGTATTTTAATTGGAAATTCTGTAATCTGTTGTTAATGACTATTTTACTGATTTCTCCTTCCTTAACATAAAGTTATTTTCTTTTTGCCAGTTACTTACTGATTTTAGTTTAATTTTCTTTTTGCCAGTTAGTTATTGATTTTAGTTATAGATTCTAGTCCTATTGTACGGAAGCGTATAGGGGTCATGCAAAATTTTGTAGAAGGTCTCGAGATCCTGCGATCCTGTGATACTTTCTCGAAATCCCGTGATCACCTGGTAATTTTCTCGAGATCTCAATTTAATGTTCTCGAAATCCCTTGATAATTTTCCTGGGATATTGACATCCTGTGTAAATTTTCTCGAGAATTCGAGTTTATTTTCTCGAGATATTGACATCCTATGAAAATTTTCTCGAGATATTGACATCCTATGAAAATTTTCTCGAGATCCCGAGTTAATATGAAACCTTATATGATAGTGTCTCCACGTTGTGAAGCAACCATTGTCCCAATACTTCGTACCAAATTTGCTAAAAAAAAAATACTCCAACATTTGTTACAAAGGAAAGCTGCTAACTAATGAAAGAATAAACGGACAATCGATAGGGTACCCATGATTTACACTAAATTTGAAATATGATTAAACTCGATTGGGTTCTTCGTCATATGGCCCCAATACTTCACACCAAATATGAAATTCAAAACCTTACCACGTTAGCTTTAATGTGTAAAGCTTTGAATTACAGACTTGCTTGTTAAATTATTTCAATTTAATGTGTAGGAGACATTTAATTGAAAATGTCATATTTTGCATGGTTTTCGGACCATATTTTGTTTTAGAATAAAGCTGACATCGAGTTTATTGTCTTGTGGCACAAATGGTTCGGGGCAGATTTTAAATAAAAACTCTTTAAAAACCATATTTTGTTTTAGAATAAAGCTAGACAGAGAGTTTATTGTCTTGTGGTACACATGCTTCGGAGCAGATTTTAAATAATAAATCTGGAAAAACTCTGGGCTCTAACGCGTTCACAAGGTTTACCGGAAAATAGGAATAACGCTATAACAAAACTTCAGGGAGCGCGGCAAATCAATAAGGTTCATTGTTCCGCCGAAAATAAATAGGGTTCCTCTACTTGTGACTACGGAAGCGTAATAGGGCCACATATTTTTTTTATTATTCTATTTTCAAGTTACTAACTTGAATTTTCAAGATACTAACTTGAATTTTCAAGTTATTGACTTACAGGCTTTAATATTTAGAAAAGAATAAATTAATGGCCCTATTACGCTTCCGTAGAATTAACAGAAGGGGGAAAGAGTATTGCGTTTATACTCAGCTCTGATAAAAAAAACAACATGTCTTCTCTTCATAAACTGGCAGTATTGACCTAAATAAATGAATGAGTGAATGTTGTTTATAGCACGTCGACACCGTAAATCATGTCAATCTAAGTGTTATCGCCGATAATCTGCTTATGTTTTGGGAGTACCCCTAAGTGATCGGATAGGCTGCTCTCACACCTTGTCACTAAGATAGCAGAGAACGGGACTCGAACCCTCGACACCATTGGTGGCAGACCAAGGCGTAGCCTATCGGCCACCCGACCCTCTCCCCAAGAGTCGCCTTCTAGGACACGCTAGGAGTGGGGCGATGGACACATTCTACTATCTAACTCTGTACTATTGACCTGTAAAATAATGCACTGTAAAAGATTTATATTTATTTTACATTGTTTCTTGAAGTACCTCGTAACGTCCAGGGTTCTAAAGGGTGGGGGTGGGGGATGGCAGAGATGTCCTAGGGGGCAGATGTTCCAGAGCAAAAATGTCCGGGGGTGGGGGGAACTTTGGGGGTAGATGTCTTGGGGGGGGGGGGGGTAGATGTCCCAGGGTGGCAAATGTCCGGTGAGTAAAAGTCCGGGGGTAGATGTCTTAGGAGGGAAGATGTCTTCAGGAGGAAATGTCCTGGGGGTAAAAGTCCTAAAAGGGGGGGGGGGGGTATCCGGGGGCAGATGTCCGGCGGGGGAGATATCCAGGTGGGGTGGGGGGGAATGTCGTGTATTACGTTTGATTCGTCATTACGCACCACATTTAATTTTTTTTTGTACTTCAAAAAGGTTTTCTATAGGGCTCAAAACTGTTAAAATGAATGAATGAATGAATGAATGAATGGTGTTTTATGGCACGTCGACACCGTAATAATCTGGTCAATTTGCGCCAATCTATGTGCTATCGGAGATGATTTGCCTAATGCGCGGGGAGTAAATTCGCTGCAGGGGGAAACCAGAGTACCCGGAAGAAACCTGCGTGATCGAATAGGCTACTCCCGCACCTTGTCATTGAGGTCGGCGAGAACGGGATTCGTACCTCGACACCATCGATGACAGACCGACCACCCGACCACCCTCAAAACTGTTGGACTAGTAAAATAGAATTTAATGAGATGATTTAAACTGAAGGCAGAACACTAACACATTTAGAAATTAGAATAAGGCCTTTTTTGAACCAGCGAGAGTGGAATTATCCAATTTAGTATCTTGAAAATTCAAGTTAGTATCTTGAAAATTCAAGTTAGTATCTTGAAACTTCAAGTTAGTAACTTGAAAAATTGAAAATAGAATAATAAAAAAAATATGTTGCCCTATTAGGCTTCCGTATGTGACACTAATGTTTCAAAAGAAATTTAAACGATAGTCACGCAAAGTGTGGAGATACGCCCACGCGGCATCTATGCATCAACAGCAGACTATTCGAAAGGAAAACTTGGTTGTTTAATAAATTGTATAAGGGTCTAGCATTCATCAAGAAATTTAATCTCTATCGTGTTCGCGTGCTTGTTATATATCTCTCTGGGACAGAAATCTTATATTGCTGAAAATTAACAGGGGTTATCCTTGTCGCGGAACACTGAATATCGAAAATCCGTTAAAACACAAAATTTTAAACAAAACCGTTAAAAACTGTAGGCTCTATCGTGCTATTAAGGTTTTCGGGAAAGTGTGTGTGTGTGGGGGGGGGGGGGGGTAAACTCCGAAACAACAGGTTGTGGGGCGCTGAGAATACGTTAATACTACGCGCACACATAAAAATACCCGAGATCTCGAGAAAATTTACACAGAATGGCAAGATCCCGAGAACATTAACTCGAATTCTCGAGATCGTTAACGCAGGATGGGAGATTCTCGAGAAATTTATTAGGGGATTTCGAGAACATTAAATTGAGATCTCGAGAAAGTATCACAGGATCGCAGAATCTCGAGGTCTTCTACAAAATTTTGCATGACCCCTATACGCTTCCGTACTATTGAATAAATGTCATTTGTTTTAATCTGATCAAGTGTCTTTGTTTATATATTTGTAAAATTATTATTAATATTGTTAGATACATCTTCTTTAAGTGACATTAAGTAATTGAACAGTAACATACTAAACACTATGTATTGTTTAATGGTCGAGAGCGAGACATTAAGTAATATATTGTAACAACATGAGGGCCGTAGGCCCGAATGTTTTTACAATATATTACGCAATGTCGTAAGCTCGAGACCATTAAACATCTTAAAATACTGACACTCCGCACGAGCTTTTACGTCACACTAGTCCAATATCTCACTGGTATGAATAAAGTACTATTGGCAAGTTGCCCGTACGATTATTTGAAATAATAGTACGCCAACATCAAAGGGTGACGTCACATCTGTATTTTAATTATGGAATAACAATTACTGGTTTATTGACATGCAACGTTTCGAGGATGATACTCTCATCTTTATCAAGCAAATGATAAATCAAGACACTGTTTTGGTAGTCAAGTAGGAATGGGATCCAGCGTGCACGATGCTGATGCTGATGCTTTGATGATCTTAGTTATATCAAGATTAGATACGATTCTAAATGTTGAGAGTTGCACACCAGAGTTAGTATTACTATCCTGAGAGTCAGCGAGTGGATTTGTTCCAAGACCTGATCGTATAGTATCAACTTTGGTTGTAAAAAAATTAACAAAATCATTTGTCCCGATTAACTGAGAGAGTCTGATCTGGTCCGTCTTATTTGGGATTTTATTGAAAATCTTGTGAATTTCACGGTTATTACCGCAATTCTCAAGATTCATAACATGACGACGTTTTGCATTTCTTATTGTAGTGTTATTCTCATTTTTACATTTGATATATATTTGCCTGTGTATTTCTAGATTTGATATTCGCCACTGTTTTTCCGCTATTCATTTCCTCTGTTTACAGAGAGAAAGAGAGAGAGAGAGAGGGAGGGGGGTGTGTAGGTCATTTCGAGATTAACATATGATTCAATTTTATTTCAATAATTCGCTTGTGTGTATGGGTCTTTAGCTAAGGGGGGAAACAGGAGAAAACCAGAGAAAACCAGTGAGGTTGGCTAGTTAAAGTTATCTATGGGTAGTTTATCTTTTATATATAGTTTATTTTAGTGTTTGTATAATTGTTTTAATAAATATTATCTAACTAATATCTTCTACAATCAAACTTAAATGAGCTAAATCGCTAATATTTAGGACCTAGAAATTGACACAAATGGGTCGCAACGCATATAATAATGTATAGGAATGTATATAAACTGATTTACATTAAATCTTTTCTGTTTTTACTTTAATTTCTAATCACATGTGTTCGGAGAAATACGCCAGAAGTCTCAATTGAATGGCAATCTTTAGCGTCTGGTTATTCCAGTCTACACCGATGGTACTTATTGCGCATGCTCTCCAGATAAGAATATAGCGTCACCATTTGACATGACTTGTGGAATATGTCTAGCCTCGTTCTTTGAGTCCCTTGGCGCTGAAACGCATTATGTTACACGATTCGTGTACCAATGGTAAAATGTTTATTTTGTCTTGAATATTGGATATCAGAAGCCCATCTTTTCCCGGTAAGATCACAACATCAATGTTGATTTAATCTGACAAATAATTCGTGTTTTCAATGTCGAAGACTTTAAATGATATTGAGTTAGAGACTTAGCTACTTTAACGTTGTCTATCATTTTAATTAAAGTATTTATCATGTGGTTATTTCCAATAAAAGTATGGCAATGTTGATAGATATATATATATGGAAAGTAGAAACATCCAATCTTATTAGAAAAATACTGGATTCATTGAAACACACCCATAGAGAGCATACAGGACAAAAATGTAAGGGTTGCCGTAACCGGCAAAAAGTATGACCAGACACAATTCCATACATTTAAAACCAATCATGAATTTCTTTTATACTTACATAATAACATTAAAAACAAGTAAGATTTATGGAAGAAACTATCCCGTAAAAATAACAAAATGACAAAAAATGAGCTATGCTTTTCTTTTTTTGACGAGTATACATTGGGTGTACTTAATATTTATAATATCAGATGTTTTTGATTTAAATGTGGATAAATAATAAATTGTGTATTTTGATGTAATGATAGAGAGAGAAATGGGGTTTAACGTCCACTCAACACAAACTAGGTCATTTTGGGACTAACATATGGTTTAATTTTATTTCAATAATTCGCTTGCGCGTAGGGGTCTTTAGCAGTGGGAGAAAACCGGAGGACCCGGAGAAAACCCACGAGGTTGGACAGGCGACCCTACTCCTTGTCGCCTACAACCGGGGATTCAAAACCACGCCAGTTGACTCAATGACAGACTTTATGGTACAGCGCACACGTGCTAACCATTCAGCCATCCAACCCCCCCACGTATTTTGATGTAATGATAAATTGTGTAGGCCTATAATGATAAATTGTGTATTTTGATGTAATGATAAATTGTGTATTTTGAATATTTGATGTATTATGATAAATTGTGTAGGCCTATTTTGAATATTTGATGTAATGATAAATTGTGTATTTTGAAAATTTGATGTAATGATAAATTGTTGATAAATGATAAATTGTGTATTTTGAATATTTGATGTAATAGTCAATTGTGTATTTTGAATATTTGATGTAATGATAAATTGTGTATTTTGAAAATTTGATGTAATAGTAAATTGTTGATAAATGATAAATTGTGTATTTTGAATATTTGATGTAATAGTAAATTGTTGATAAATGATCCTACCTACGAACAAAACTGGCATGGGATCGATGTCAACAATTCATGGGTGCCCAAATCCTCATGTGCAACCTATGTGCTTTAATTTGGGGGTTCATAAATATCTTATTTTAATAATTCGCTTGAACGTTGGGCTCTTTAGCAGTGGGAGGAAACCGGAGAACCCAGAGAAAACCCACGAGGTTGGACAGGCGACCCTCCTTGTCACGTACATCAGGGGAATCGAAACCATGCCAGTTGACTCAATGACAGACCTTATGATACAATGCGCACATGCTAACCATTCAGCCATCCCCCCCCCCACTCCCCAAGCTTATAGTAATTATGACTGTTAAATAGAAACAATAATCATTTGTAGATTTGGTTATTTGTACATATTATTTTATTAGCTTAAACAGAGGCCAGTTATGTGCGTCCATTATTGTAAAAAAGAACACAACACATTTTACCTGCAGAAATTATTCATTCATATTTTAAACATTATAGCACATTAGGCCTACCATACATTATTATCTGATGGGCACCATATATAGCCAGGAAGCAATGCTCTAATTAAACACTTTTCAATGTCCGGCAGATTGGGTATTTTTTCACATACATTGTTATCAGCTCAACACACAGTGACCACAATCATTGTATTGTCCCAGTTTGTCAATTTATAATTGTTTTATAATATATTTCATTCAAAAGATGATGATGGTGATGGTGATGGTGATGTTGATGCCGGCAGTTTATGCATGTTATTTTTATCATCTGTGAATCGGCAGCCCAGATGATTGTGGCGTTGGTTTTGGGTCGTAGCCGATCCTGGCATGAATTGTTTCGGGTCTGTTCCCGAGAGGTAACATAATACCAAAACTATCCGCGCCAGTCAGATGCAAGGAATTGCCACTCTCTCCGATCGTTTTCTGTTGCCCTTCTAAATTCTCCTTTTTCACAATTTCATATTCCTCCAAATCATCAATTTTTAACTCAATCCTTGTTGGGTCATTTCTCAACATCGTTGTGTTTGAATAGTGTCCGTTCTATTGAACAATATCGATAATAAAAGTCAGAAGTTAAGGAAAGCGGCCAAATTTCATTTGTCTGGTAGTTATTTCCCTTGTATTTTACCCGAGTAACTCATATATTTCAATTCGCCACTAAGCATGGAATCGTACATTTTATTTCTAACTCCACCATTTTTTTGGGAAAACAGAACACTATTAATCACTTTCGCAATACCATTTGTAATTTAATTTACTTTATGTTCAATACAACCATTTACTGTACCCATTTTGTCTGGCAATATACAAAGCAAATATTGAAATGACAGTGAAACGTGAACCATTCGCGTTCTTAACAAAGATACGAGATTAAACGAGATTCAAGATGTCAGCGTCCATGAAAACGTTTTGAATACATGTACTTATACCAAAAAGTGACTGTAGTTTTATCTTTTAGGAAACGCAGGGTTCGACCTTCGAAATAAGGTACACGTATATATTTTGAGTGCGCAGAAACTTGCAACGGGTTTTAGAATGCAATTCAACCCATTTGTAGGCTGTCTATATTCCAGTTCTTACATATTCTTTTTTTTTATATTATATGCTATAGCCCAGGAAAACGTTGGGGCATTTTGCACTTTCGTACAAAAGGTTTTTATTTGAGCATTTGGTTTTCTTTTATATAAACATAATTCTAATATTAGTGAATAAATGCAGCTCCTTATAAAAGGATTTTATTTTGTTATACATGTAAAAACAACTGACAGAACTTTAATGACATTAAAAATTAAATAAAATATGAATGGTCTAACCTTTTAAATTCGCATGCAAAAACAGTTTTACCAGGTAAAGGTAAATGAAAAGAAGTATTAAGAATATCATAATATCCTAGCTCTATTCTTTGGAACATGAAAATGGGTCTAAACATGCCTCTTAATGTAATATGAATAAAATGATTTATATCCAAGTTTATTAAGCAAAGTTATCGTCAGTTCAACTCTGAACGTAGGTCTCATTACACTCGCCCTGTACGTTCAGGAACCGTCCTGATGAATCCTTGTTAGTGTCAGAATGTGCAACACAACATGCTGTTAATAATACGTCCCCTTCTGCTAAACGGCTTGGCAGACGCCATTGAAATCTAAATATAGGGTAACGCACAAATTTACGTAACTCGGCCATATAAGAGTAAGACAAAACGAAATTTATATAAGCAGGTGAAACAAAATTGGGATTTTTGAAAAAATTTGATTGTAAATTATTGTAATTGTGCTAGGCAAATCAATAAATGACTGAAGATTCTCAACTTTCCAAAGATTTGAATTTTTTTTATCCCAGGCTCACCTAAGAGGAGTAGGGTCGCCTGTTCAAGCTCATGGGTTTTCTCTGGATTCACCCACTTCTAAAGACCCCTACGTGCAAGCGACCCCCCCCCCTCTCTCTCTCTCACACTATTATTATTTATACAAAATAGAGTGCTTGGTGTGGAAACTTAGAAAAAGAAGCACAAGATGTCTGACATGTCAGATGATGAGGATGATAGAATAAAGATAGTGAAAAAAGATAAGGTTATCCAGTATGGTAGTCTTGAAGAAAAGGAGAAGGAAAGATTAGCTAATGCCGAGACTAGCGGATCTTTAGCTAATGACGCTCTTGAAGCCGGAAAAGCATCCGGCAATATCAATATATCTTCAGGTAAAAACAAAGAAGGGAATTTTTCTTTTCTCAACATTCGATTAATGGCTAAGACTCTTTGTCAGTGGGAAAAACAGGCAGTACTCTATGAAAAAACTAAAAGCAAAACAATTAAATTTTGATGGATTTCATAATGTACCTAAGTTAGTCTAAATATTTTGTTAACTTGTTTTGGAAGATGGCAATATATCTTCAGGTAAAAACAAAAAAGGGGATTTTTTTCTCACATTAGATTAACGGCTATGACACTTTGTCAGTGGGAAAAACAGGCAGTACCGGTACCATATGAAAAAACTAAAAACAAAACAATTAAATTTTGATGGATTTCATACCTAAGTTTACCCTAAAAATACTGTTAACTTATTTTGGAAGATGACAAGGTGAATGGAATATTTTATGTTTTTAAAATTGAGTGGTGGAAAAGGAGGTATTCAAATTAATTTTATGTAAATGTCCATAGCCAGGGTTCGATCTTGTTTCCATCCTGATTAAAATACAGATCCTATTTCGTTTCGTTTTTTTATACATGTAGTTCAAAATTTCGTTTTACTTGTCTTCACAACACTAGGATCTGGAAGAGTTGTTATACAACAGGTGTACTAGTTGATGTGAGGAATTAGCCAATAAAACAGTCTGTTACAGTGATTTCTTGACATTGGCTGACCAGTAAAATCAATTTGCATATATCCAATTTGCATATTGGTCAGCCAATCGAATTGCAGTATTTCTTAAAATTTCGATTGTATCTTAGTTTAAGTTTTCGTGAATAAGGGCCCAGGTCTATTAGTAGACAATTTACAGAATATAAAAAATTAGAATTTCAAAAAACTTAACCATCAAACACAATACAGTTATATTTATAGTACCTTGCAGGTTTCTTGTTTATGATGGGGATCACGGTGGCTAAGTGGGTAAGACGCTGGTTCGCTAGCCTGGAGGTCGGGTGTTCGATCCCTGCATTGGCCGAGAAAGTTAATCCAGATTTTCCGGCGTGGTTTCCCCTTGTCAGTGATGCAGGAGTGAGGGCCTGACAAGGACAGCTGTCTAGTCGTTCGTATGGGACGAAAAACTGAGGTCCTGTGTACACATTGGCGTGCACGTAAAAGATCCCTTGGCAGTTGGAATTCGATATAAGAGTAGGTCATAGTGCCGCTGCCCAGGCAAAATTTCCCTCATAGCACACTGTATGGCATATGCCCGTCTTCATTAGCCCAATTTAGGAGCAGAACAGTAGGATGTTAAACCCCAACTCATTTCATTTCTTTTGTTTATGATGATCATTTTGTCTTGTTTATATATTTACAGAACAGAGTCATTTTGATATAGATGATGATGCAGGTCAAGCTGAAGCCTTAGCTGTGTTTGAAAAGAGAAAGAGGGTAATTCTGATTGAAGTTTTATATTTTAATCCTTACATGACACTGGCTCATTAACTGTTATTGGATATCTTTTCACCCGTTGACCCCCAGTTGTACGTGACAAGGAGTAGGGTTGCCTGTCCAACCTTGTGGGTTTTCTCCAGGTCCTCCGGTTTCCTCCCATTGCAAAAGCCCCCTACATGCAAGCGAATTATTGAAATAAAATCAAACCATATGTTAGTCCCGAAATGACCTAGTTTGTGTCGAGTGGATGTTAAACTCTCTCTCCCTCTCTCTCTCTCTCTGGTATACATACCTGTACTACCTTATTTTTATGTTCCATCTGACCAACTAGTCACTTTTTCATGTCAGACCCTCCATTCTGACTATGGGAAACAAGGCTGAAGAATTCTGAGAATTTGTCTCAGCCAACATCAGGATGGAACTCATACTTTAATACATGCACTTTAGATCCTAAGGTTTGTCATTGAGTCAAGTGGTGTGATTTCCATTAGTGTCTCCTATCCGACGTGTTATTTCCGGGTCCTTTGTTTTCCCCCACTGTTAAAAACCCATTCGTGAAAGTCAATTATTGACATAAAATTAAACCATGTGTTAGTCCCAAAATGACCCAGTTTGTGTCAAGTGGACGTTAAACCCCATTTCTCTTTATCTCTATCTCTCTCTAAGATTATGTTAAAAAGCCAAATTCTTAAAGTAGATATTATTGATTGATGTATGTATTTTAATTGAAACTGTAGGCCAGACAGATCCAGGTATCCACAGATGATTTTGAAGTTAAAGCCACATTACGAGAGCTAGGCGATCCAATCTGTAAGTTTGTCTATATATACTTTATTAAATCTAAGCTTTATATGAATCAGTGATGATTATAAAGCATTGTAAGTTATATATTGATATATCGTTATCTTCTCGCAGTTAACAAGTAAATGTCTTCAGCCATTTTGGTGAGAATTCTGATAATTTCCTTAAAGGGTCATTCTGGGAGATTAGATAAAGAGCTGTCAGTTATCACTATAATAGTTAAAAACTAGATAATGTAAAGGGAACTTGTTGAAAAATTCAATCAAATTGATCCACTCTGAACCAAGATCTTAGCTTTTGAATTTTAGACCTAGCCTCGATCATCGTTACTTAAGTCGGTACGATAAAGAATGTAGTCTCGATTATCCAGCAGCAGCAGATTGGATTCAAATCCAGTAATTATTGCAAACTTACGATGACATCAAGAGTTGATTATGATCTGGATAGGTTAATTAATGTCTTATTAATAATTTAGATAACATTTCCAGCCTAAAGAAAGACCTGCAATAGGCAGATTTAGCTCTTGCATACTGTATGTTTAGGACTGAGATGCTTAGTGTATACTGTTTCTTACACAGTGGTGCTGGTGGCACAATACAGTGTGTAGTCTAATCACTACTTGCATTCTCTTCTTCTCTCCTCTCCATGACAAAGATCACTGAAACCCACAGCCTTGTTTAAGAAAGAGTCAAACTTTTTAAAAATTTAATAGGTTCGTTCTTCTTTTTAAGGTTTGTTTGGTGAAGGACCAGCAGAAAGAAGGGAGAGATTACGTCAATTATTAGCACAAATTGGAGCATATGCCTTGAAGAAAAAAGAGGAGGAAAAAGCTGCTGAAGCCAAGAAGAAAGAAGAGGTATGATAATATTAATAATGATATTTGTATCACACAACTATGGAGCCCCAGTGGCTAAGTGGGTAAGGCGCTGGCTCACTAGCCTGGAGGTCATGTGTTCGATCACTGCATTGGCCGAGAAAGTTCATCTGAATTTTCCGACATGGTTTCCCCTTGTCAGTGGTGCAGGACGGAGGGCCTGACAAGGACAGCTGTCTAGTCGTTCGAATGGGACGATAAACTGAGGTCCCGTGTACACAAAGGCGTGCACATAAAAGATCCCTTGGCAGTTGGAATTCAATATAAGAGTAGGCCATAGTGCCGCTGCCTGGGCAAAATTTCCCTCATAGCACACTGTATGGCGTATGCCCCATCAGAGCAGAACAGTAGGATGTTAAACCCCATTTCATTTCATTACAACTATTTAATCCACATGGGAATGCGCTGGAAAATATTCACACTTTGGATTGTTAATTATAGTGACTAAATAACCAAGTTTTCACTTTGGATTAAATAAAACTGACACAAAATTACAATCTCAGATATTTTTTGGAAGTGTATTCCACACAATTGATCCACTGTATACAAGATCTTAAAAAAAAAAAAGAAAAAAAAAAGGGAATATTATGTCATGTCCGTAAAAAAAAGAAGCTCTTTGTTTGATACTATTCTAGAGTTTAAATATTACTTGAATTTTTTTCTAAAGGAAAATGTAACATGGTATCATGAAGGTTCTGAAAGTTTAAAAGAAGCCAGATTATGGATAGGAAATTATTCTATACCCAGGTTAGTATTGTATTACTAATTTAAAGTTTGTCATTGAGTCGACTGGCATGGTTTCGAATCCCCGGTTGTACGTGACAAGGAGTAGGGTCGCCTGTCCAACTTGTGGGTTTTCTCAGGGTCATCCGGTTTCCTCCCATTGCTAAAGACCCCTACACGCAAGCGAATTATTGAAATAAAATTAAACCATATGTTAGTCCCGAAATGACCTAGTTTGTGTCGAGTGGACGTTTAACCCCATTTCTCTCTCTCTCTCTGTATTACCAATTGGAGCCACAGTGAATCGGGTGGGATGAAAAATGTGGTCCTGTGTATGTCTGAATTTGATGATGAGTAGGCTGGAATGCCACTATCCCAAACAATTTCCCTGAATGGTGTATTTCAGTCTTCATTGGTCCAGTAGGGAACCACGGTAGCTAAGTGGATAAGACGCTGGCTCGCTAGTCTGGAAGTCCCGTGTTCGATTCCTGCATTGGCTGAGAAAGTTAATCAAGATTTTCCGCCGTTGTTTCCCCTTGTCAGTGGTGCAGGATGGAGGGCCTGACAAAGACAGCTGTCTAGTCGTTCGGATGGGACGGAAAACCGAGGTCCCGTGTATACATAGGCGTGCATGCAAAGATTCCTTGGTAGTTGGAATTTGATGTAAGAGAGGCCATAGTGGCGCAGCATGACAAACTTTCCCTCAAAGCAAACTGTATGGCATATGCCCGTCTTCATTAGCCCAGTCGGAGCAGAACAGTAGGACGTTAAATCATTTCATTTCATTAGTCCAATAAGTGTAGAAAAATAGGACATTATATTCCACTTCATTTCTCTGATGGATGTTTATTCTTCTAAATGTATAGATAATAATTTGATGTATCTCGAATATTTAAAAAATATAGCCCCTCAGTAGACAAGAGATACGACTTGATGTTTGTATTTATATTATTTGTATATTGTAGAGATATGACTTGAAGTTTGTATTTATATTATTTTTATATTGTAGAGATACGACTTAATGTTTGTATTTATATTATTTGTATATTTTAGAGATATGACTTGATGTTTGTATTTATATTATTTGTATATTGTAGAGATACGACTTAATGTTTGTATTTATATTATTTATATATTGTAGAGCTAAAGAAAGAGTTGGTAAACAAAAAGAAGAGAAAAATATTCCAACTACTCAACTCAATGCGAAATTACAAGAATTACATAAACGAATTCGAGTAAGGGAAAAAAGTTTATTATGAAGTTTAATATATATCTGCGCTCAATTTGTACACAGTATTTACAGAGAAAAAATCACGTTAAAGTTATAAGAATTACATAAACAATCTGATTGAAATACAGATCTATATTTCGTTCCGTTTTTTATACCTTCGATGGCCTCCACTACATGAAGATCTGACCGCTTGTAGTGGGAGATTGTGTCAGGGGTCATACCAGCCGCGTCTGGCCCTATAACGTCATACATTTGATTAACCAATCAACGTATGGAAAAACAACTTTTGCTTTGTCTTCGCTGAAAATGTCTACCCACAGTTCCATGCACCGCATGACAAGAACTCTCCACAACAATTTCATTGGCTAATCCCTCGCATCAACCATCAACAACTTATACAATATCTCTTCCAGATCCTAGTGTAGTAAAGACAAGTAAAACAAGAAACTATATAGAATCTGTGTTTTAATCAGAATGGCTAAGCCTGTTCCCCAATCTCATTTAGACATCCTGAATAAAAATATTGTTTATAAAAAAAAAAAAAAAAAAAAATCAGAATGGGACATAAAGAAATGTAATACTGTCCATTTTGAAAAAATTTAACGAAAATTAATTAAACGGGTTGTCAGACTCTGTCCTTCCTTTCATCCTAGTTCTGTTTCTTACATACTCAATTCAATCTGTTATGAAACCAAATTTCACTTGGTATACAGGGACATCTTGTTGACTCAGTCCTCTAGGGTATTCTTGTTCATTTTAGGATTATGTCCCTTTATTAATTTTGAATTTTTTTAACATATTATGGATGTTTTTTTTGTTTCTAATTCCCTAAAAAATAACTACCAGAATAAATGTGGGAGATTTTTTCTCCAAAACTAAGTGTTAAAATGGTAAACCGTTTAAATGTGTTGTATTTTCAGAGTTTATTATTTACAATGAGATATGATTTATTTATTTTAGTCTGTTACCAATGATTGTAGTCAGATAGGAGACAGTAGACCATTGTCTTTCTGTGAATTCAGTCCAGATTCTAAACTTTTAGCAGTGGCCTCTTGGTAAGTTGACCATTAATTTAACAATATATACATCATGAATAGAAGGCCTAATCTTGGTTAGCATGTGTGCGCTGTATCATAAGGCCTGTCATTGAGTCAATTGGCGTGGTATTGAATATCCGGTTGTACATGACAAGGAATAGGGTCGCCTGTCCAACCTCGTGGGTTTTCTCGGGTCCTCCGGTTTCCTCCCACTGCTAAAGACTCCTATGTGCAAGCGAATAATTGAAATAAAAAAAATTAAACCATATGTTAGTCCCGAAATGACATAGTTTGTGTCGAGTTCACATTAAACCCCATTTCCCTCTCACTGCATTGGCCGAGAAAGTTCAACAGGACTTTCCCTCATGGTTTCCCCTTGTCGGTGGTTCAGGACGGAGGGCCTGACAAGCACAGCTGTCTAATCATTTGAATGGGCCGAATAACGAAGTCCAATGTATACATTGGCATGCACGTAAAAGATCCCTTGGTAGTTGGAATTCGATATAAGGGTAGGCCATAGTGCCGCTGCCCGGGTAAAATTTCCATCATAGCATACTGTATGGTGTATGTCTGTCTTGATTAGCCCAGTAGGAACAGAACATTAAACCCCATTATATTTGGTCATTGTAGTATTTTATATTGTGAATTATTTTAGGTCTGGTTTATGTAAATTATGGTCAATACCAGATTGTGAAATGGTGAGAGAATTGAGAGGTAATGAACTAGGATTAATTGTTTTAAATTTGATCTATTATCATGTAACTGTTGATTAAAATACAGATCTATAATATTCATTTCGGTTTTTTTACACTTTCTATGGCCTACACTACATGAAGATTTGACCGGTTGTAGTAAAAGGTTGCATCAGAGGTCGTACGAACGGCTTTTGACCCTGTGATGTCAGACATTGATTAATCAATCAGCGTTGAGATTTCTAGTGGTTTACCCACAGTTCCAAGAAGTCGCCATAACAGATGGTTTCATTGGGTAATCCCTCATGCCATGCAGAACGCGGGTTATATTAACAACTCTTCCAGATCCTTGTATTGTACAGACACATAAAACGGACTTTTGAACTATAATAAACGAAACGAAATAGGATCTGTGTTTAAATCAGAATGAGGGAGTCACAGTTGCCCAGCGAATAAGGTGGTGGCTCGCTAACCTGGAGGTTCTAGCTTTCACTGCCAGTGCTGGCCGAGAATTTTCTTCAGTTTTTTGTGGTGTGGCTTCCCCTTGTCAGTGGTGCAGGACGAAGACCATGACAAGGACAGTGTCTAGTCATTCTGATGAAAGACTGAGGTCTAAACATTGGTGTGCACGTAAAAGAACCGAAATAAGAATAAGCTGTAGCGCTATTGTTAGGGCAAAATTTCCCTCACAGCATACTGTATGTCATATGTCCGTCTTCATTATCCAACCTCGTGAGTTTTCTCCGGGTCCTCTAGTTTCCCCCCCACTGCTAAAGACCCCTATACGCAAGCGAATCATTGAAATAAAATTGAACCATATGTTAGTCCCGAAATGACCTAGTTTGTGTTGAGTGGATGTTAAACCCCATTTCTCTCTTTCTCTCCCGTCTTCATTAGCCCAGTGGGTGTAAGGCGTTAAACTCCATTAGCCCAGTGGGTGTCGGACATTAAACCCCATTAGCCCAGTCAGTGTGGGAAGTTAAACCCCATTAGCCCAGTTGGTGTGGAAAGTTAAACCCCATTAGCCCAGTCGGTGTGGAAAGTTAAACCCCATTAGCCCAGTCGGTGTGGAAAGTTAAACCCCATTAGCCCAGTCGGTGTGGAAAGTTAAACCCCATTAGCCCAGTCGGTGTGGGAAGTTAAACCCCATTAGCCCAGTCGGTGTCGGACGTTAAACCCCATTTTATTTATCTGTTGAAATGATAAATACTAAATGTTAGTCTCAAAATGATAAACGTCTCATGAGACATTAAACCCCATTTCCCTGTCTCCGTTAGCCCAGTCGGAGCAGATTTGGTAGGCCGTTAAACCCCATTTCATTTTATTTCAAAATGATAAAAGTATTGTGTTCATTAAACTCCATTTAGTTTAAGATGTTGTACATCTCTATATTCTTAAAAAAAATAACAACTTAAAACGCATTTATTTTAATCAGGCTTTTAACTGACTCTGTATACAATCGTTAACGTGTCCATAATCTAGTTGTTTCTTGATGATCACATTGTCGCTTTGTAACGTGCCCCTGAACATGTTAAATGTATACAATTGTTAACATGTCCATAATCTTGTTGTTTATTTATGATCACATTGTCGCTTTGTAACGTGCCCCTGAACATGTTAAATGAAAGGACGCACGATAACTGTATACAATCGTTAACATGTCCATAATCTTGTTGTTTAGTTATGATCATATTGTCACTTTGTAAAATGCCCCTGAACATGTTAAATGAAAGGGAACACGATAAATGCTGTAATAATAATAATAATAATTCTATGTATATTTATGTCTTTTACAGGTCATAGTTGTAATGTAGGAGCTATTGTATTTCATCCACAAGCTACACTATCATTAGATGATAATGCCTGTTGTATGGCATCGTGTGGACAAGATGGCACAGTTAAACTATGGAATCTAGTTAGGTAAGTTAAAATAGAGTTAAACTATGGAATAGATTCAGTTAAACTATGGAATCTAGTCAGGTAAACTATGGAATCCAGTCAGGTAATCTGTGGAATCCAGTCAGTTAAACTATGGAATCCAGTCAGGTAAACTATGGAATCCAGTCAGTTAAACTATGGAATCCAGTCAGTTAAACTATGGAATCCTGTCCATTAAACTATGGAATCCAGTCCGTTAAACTATGGAATCCAGTCAGTTAAACTGTGGAATCCAGTCAGTTAAACTATGAAATCTAGTCAGGTAAATTTCATTCCCGGGTTGTATGTGACAAGGAGTAGGGTCGCCTGTCCCACCTCGTGGGTTTTCTCTTGGTCCTCAGGTTTCCTCCCACTGCTAAAGACCCCTATGCACAAGCAAATTATTGAAATAAAATTGAACCATATGTGACGTTAAACCTCATTTCTACTCCCCACCCCCCTCCCCCCTTATCTATCCCATGAACAATATTCCATAAATATCAAGCACACATGCTGATTTAGTCAAATACAGTATAATATGAATGGTCATATGTCAGTGGTGTTCTTCAGATGAGATAAAAGTATGTTAGATATGTTTCAACAATCACTGTAACCCAGGTATCATTTAATCTTGTGTATCTAGCACTAATTTCTTTCATATTCATTCAATATCAAATCTTTATTTTAATTTCATAAATATTATTTAAAATAATTGAAAATCATCTAATTTGTATTTGTGTCCAGGTTAAAGCTGATTGATTAGTTTTGATAATGAGTGTCTAATTTACAAGTATTCAATTTCCTGACCAATGTACATCAATAATTAATTGGGTTGTTTATTTTTTAACAATGATCGAGAAATTAAATTGTAAATAGGACAGTTGTTATCAAAATTGAATTTTTTCAGCTTCAAACTGGACACAAGTGCAAATTAGATGACTTTTGGTGGTTTTAAACAAAAATTTGATATTAAACAAATATGAAAGAAATTTGTGCTGGATGCACAAGATTAAATGATACCCGGGTTACAGTGAATACAACCCTGCTTTTGTTCAGTCAAGTGTTGATTTTCAGTTAAGATTTAATTTAATTCTTAATTTGTGTGGTATGCATTACATTTTGGTGGTGGTGGTGGTGTGTGGGTGGGGGGTGTTACTATCTAATTTTTCATAGCTTAATGTCTGATAAAATGTATTCAAAATTGATAATTTTCATTGAATAAACATTTATTTCAGTGATGAGCCTATAGCTGATATAGAAGGACACGCACCATTCCGTGTATCCAGATTAGCCTACCATCCATCAGGTCGTTTTCTAGGAACATGTTGGTAAGACAGTTTATCTTATAGAAACAAGGGGCTTGGATGCATATGTTTTAGATCATAAGGTCTGTCATTCAGTCAGACGGGGTGTTTTCGAACCCACACGTGTATGTGACACGGAGTAGAGTCATCCGTCTAACCATCGTGGGTTTTCTCCAGGTTCTCTTGCTTCCTCCCAAGCAATATAAATCGCACATACATTAAGACATTCTTTAGACTCCCACCAATTCGAATTATTGCTCATCCAGAAACAGCAATTAAAGTTTTTTCTTCCTCTTTTGTCAAAAAGTATTTGGTTGCTCTCCTGAAAAGCGTTTAGTTCCAAATTTTTTACTTTTACAATTTTAGATAAAACATGGTTCAGAAGACTCCAGTGCATATTAATTTCTAAAAATTAAATTGGTTTGCCCTTAGTTACATAATACAACTTGTGATATTCTGTTTGCTTACTGGCCTTAATGATGTAACACAACTTATGATATTCTATTTGCATACTGGCTTAGTTACGTAATACAACTTATGATATTCTATTTGCATACTGGCCTTAGTTACATGATACAACTTATGATATTCTATTTGCATACTGGCTTAGTTACGTAATACAACTTATGATATTCTATTTGCATACTGGCCTTAGTTACATGATACAACTTATGATATTCTATTTGCATACTGGCCTTAGTTACATGATACAACTTATGGTATTCTATTTGCATATTGGCCTTAGTTACTTAATACAACTTATGATATTCTATTTGCATATTGGCCTTAGTTGTGTAATACAACTTATGATGTTCAATTTGCATACTAGCCTTAGTTGTGTAATACAACTTATGATGTTCTATTTGCATACTGGCCTTAGTTACATTGGCCCTAGTTACGTAATACTACTTATATGATATTCTATTTGCATGTTGGCCTTAGTTACATAATACAACTTATGATATAATCTATTTGCATACTGGCCTTAGAAATGAAATCTTAGTACTATAGTTATTTAATAATTAAATATTCCATTTTGATACATCTATTGTGACACCATTGTTATATTTCTATGTTTAGTTTTGATAATTCCTGGAGATTATGGGATCTTGAAGCACAAGATGAAGTTCTACATCAAGAAGGCCACAGTAAACCAGTTTATGATATATCATTCCAGATTGATGGTGCTCTCGCAGCCACATGGTAAATATCTCATAATCTGGGAGTCAAAATAAACAACGGTGTACAAACAATCTGATTAAAACACAGATCCTATTTCGTTTGGTTTTTTATAGGTTCAAAATTTTGTTTTACATGTTATATAACCCACGTTCTGGATGATGTGAGGGATTAGCCAATGAAACAGTCTGTTCCAGCAAGTTTTTGGCATTAGGTGCACGGAACTGTGTGTAACCCACTAGATACATCAACGCTGATTGGTTAATCAAATGTCTGACGTCATAGCGTCAAAAGCCGCTCATATGACCCATAACGCGACCCTCCACTACAACCGGCCAGATCTTCATGTAGTCGAGGCCATCGAAAGTATAAAAAAGTGATTTGAAATATAGAACTGTATTTTAATCAGATTGGTGTACAAAAGACATGATGTATGGTGGTTACGTAAATGTTCTCTAGTTATTGAGATGGGTGGTTTGGGGAGAGCAGGAGTAAAAAAAATGCTTAGACCATTTTCATTTGGATAAAATATAAAATGGTAAATTTCATTTTATAGCAGGAATGTAAATATGTGGTGATGCTATCTAGGGACGCCTCAATGGCTCTGTCCTGTGCTGTGGAGAATTCCCTTTGCTCTGCCCTGAGTTGTCACAAATTTAAATACACTTCCTACTGACTCGGTTGTGGGGAATTCCCTTTGCTGTGTTCTGTCCTGCTGACTTGGTTGTGGGTAATTCCCTTTGCTCTTTCCTGTGTTGTCATGAATTTAAATACTCTTCCTCTGATTTGGTTGTGGGTAGTGTCACCTGTCCAACCTTGTGGGTTTTCTCCGGGTCCTCGGGTTTCCTCCCACTGCTAAAGACCCCTACAAACAAGCAAATTATTGAAATAAAATTGAACCATGTGTTAGTCCCGAAATGACCTAGTTTGCATCAAGTGGACGTTAATCCCCATATCTCTCTCACTGTTAAGTATAAAATTTTGTGTTGATGTACTTGCGTATATATAATGGAGTGATTTGAATCTTACAGTGGATTAGATGCATATTGTCGTGTATGGGATTTACGATCTGGTAGATGTATCATGTTTTTAGAAGGTCATTTAAAGTCTATTTTATCTGTTGACTTTAGTCCTGATGGGTGAGTACATCCATTATATTATAGAGTATATGATATTGCTATTTGGGTTAAATGGAGAAATGGAATGTAGGGTTTTGCAGTGGTTGATCGAAACTGCAGTCATTTAATCTTTTCAGTCTGAGTGGGCTTATATATAATATATTGTTGCTATGTATAGTATATTGTTGCTATGTATAGTATAATGTTGCTATGTATAGTATAATGTTGCTATGTATAGTATAATGTTGCTATGTATAGTATATTGTTGCTATGTATAGTATAATGTTGCTATGTATAGTATAATGTTGCTATGTATAGTATATTGTTGCTATGTATAGTATATTGTTGCTATGTATAGTATAATGTTGCTATGTATAGTATAATGTTGCTATGTATAGTATAATGTGTATAGTATAATGTTGCTATGTATAGTATATTGTTGCTATGTATAGTATAATGTTGCTATGTATAGTATAATGTTGCTATGTATAGTATAATGTTAGTATAATGTTGCTATGTATAGTATAATGTTGCTATGTATAGTATAATGTTGCTATGTATAGTATATTGTCGCTATGTATAGTATATTGTTGATGATAAGACAAAAAACTGAGGTCCCGTGAAATAGGCCTTGACAGTTGGAATTCAAAATAAGAGTAAGCCTTAGTGCCGCTGTCCAGGAAAAATTTCCCTTGTTGCACAAAACATTGCATTACCTCATTTTCATTAGCCCAGTTTGAACAAATATGTAGAATGTTTTTAAACCCTATTTCATTTCATGCATATTTTTTATATTAATAATACATTATGGGAGATTCGATAACGAGTTGGCAGTTCTCACTATAATAGTTAAAAACTAGATAATGTAAAGGCAATTTGCTGAAAATTTCATGCAAATTGATCCACTATGAACCGAGAACAAAGCGATCGAATTTCCGCCTAGTCTTGATTATCATTACTAAAGTCTGTACGATAAACAGCATAGTCTCGATTACCCATTTAATCGTTAAATCATGAAGGAAAGTTTTGCAGTAAATCGGCTCACAATCCACCAAAGATCACAGACTAGCGATGACATCGAGAGTTGATTATGGTCTGGATAAGTTAATTAATGTCTAATTAATAATTGAGATAATATTTCAGGCCTAAAGAAATACCTGCAATAGGTAGATTTAGCTCTTGCATATAGGATTCTAATCCAGTAAATATCGCAGGCTAGCGATGATATCGAGAGTTGATTATGGTCTGGATAAGTTAATTAATGTCTAATTAATAATTTAGATAACATTTCAGGCCTAAAGAAAGACCTGCAATAAACAGATTTAGCTCTTGCATAATGTATGTTTAACTTTATGTTCTTTCATTTCATGTAAATTGTTATGTTAACTTGAAGCTCTCTCTCTATATCGACAGGTATCATCTAGCGACCGGCAGTGAAGATAATATGGCTAAAGTTTGGGATCTACGACAGAGAAAATGTGTTTATACTATTCCAGCTCATACTAATCTTATTTCCTGTGTTAAATTTCAACGTGAGTTATTTATTAATACAAAAGTACTAACTTATGTAAACTGATTAATAATTTCTAGAACTAGTAAGCATATCCTGCCTTATGGATGATACCCATCACTACTTATACTTGTAATCAGGTTTGGGGGATCACAGTGGCTAAGACGCTGGCTCGCTAGCCTGGAGGTCGGGTGTTCGATCTCTGCATTGGCCGAGAAAGTTCATCCAGATTTTCCGGCGGGGTTTCCCATGTCAGTGATGCAGGACGGAGGGCCTGACAAGGACAGTTGTCTAGACGTCCAGGCAAAATTTCCCTCATAGCACACTGTATGGCGTATGCCCTTCTTCATTAGCCCAGTTCGGAGCAGAACAGTAGGACGTTAAACCGCATTTCATTTCATTTGTAAACAGTTTTCTAGAACCAGTAAGCATATACTGCCTTATAGATGATATTCATCACTACTTATAGTCATATGAGAAGTGGCATCTAGAAGCAGTAAGCATATCCTGTCATGGGTATGACCAGTACTTCACGTTTAATTAAGGCGTGATTTCGCTCTTGTGCCTCCTGACATGCCTTGACTTATCTTCGGGGGAGTCATTAAATACACAAGCAAATTAGCTAAATCACTCTCCTAAATATTGAGATTCATAAACTACTGTACTTTCAGTTTTTGTTTATTTTTAAAACTGCATATGTTTGAGTATAGTGACCTTATCCTTAGAGCTTTGAGCATTTCCATGGTAAACTAGGGCTGCCATAATTATTCACCAAACATATTGAATGCTAATGTAATGCACGTTTAAATTGGATAAAAGTCTAAAATCAGCCAATAGAATACGATATGTAGCTGGATGTTGATGGAGAATATCTGCAGGAATGATAGAATGACACGTCTATTAATAATATTTCATTGTTTAAAATATTTTCATGTACCGCTTGTCTGATTGGCATTGTGTTGACAACAAACAATTCAATATAGTCACCAGCTTACCCCTGGTTATTCTAGACTATTCTAATGATAGAATGAAAGCACATCACCTGTGGTGGTAAGGTTTTGTAATTGACTGGGGCTAACTTAATAAAAAGGTCAACATAAATCTTATCAGAAATTATTTATCAAGTATATGATTCTGTTTCTTGCAGCTGATCATGGAAATTATTTAGTAACAGCTTCCTACGACGGTACAGCAAAGGTAATATTAAATATAGCAATTTGTTTTATTAAACATTGACTATACAAGAGCTAAATCTGCCTATTGCAGGTCTTTCTTTAGGACTGAAATGTTTTCTAAAGTATTAATTAGACATTAATTAACTGATCCAGGCCTTAATCAACTCTCGATGGCATCAGATTTCTCCGATATTAAATAGATTAGAATGGTTCACCGATACTTTGATTTAATCAAATATGGAGGACCAAGACTTAGCTTCGATCAACCAGTACAGTGGTTGAAATTATTGCACACGTCTGTCAAACCTTCAAAGGCTAATATCTTCGCTTGCAATAGAGTAATTTGAATGAAATTTTTAAATTATTCATTTTACATCATCTACTTTTCGAACTATTATAACAAGAATGGCTAGTTCTTTATCTAAATCTTACATAATGTATCTTTAACACAATCAACCATATTGTTCTGGCAAAACCAAGCACAATTGATTCTAACTAGTAGTCAAAATACAATGAACAAATTTGACAGAATTGAGTCATTACAGCGAGTCGTCTCACTAGTCCTAGGTGAGAAAAATTCCATAGTGGAAAGTGGTACCTGATGTTCAATTAAAGGTAGATATACTCTGTCATGCGCACAACATCCACCCCTTTTGTCATTTAATAACAGGGGGGTTGGGTGATCAAATGGTTAGCGCGTGCACGTTGTATCAAAAGATCTGTCATTGAGTAAAGTGGCATGGTTTCGATTCCCCACTTGTACGTGACAAGGAGTAGGGTCACCAGTCCAACCATGTGGGTTTTCTCTGAGTTCTCCAATTTCCTCCCACTGCTAAATACTCCTACACGCAAGTGAATCATTGAAATAAAATTGAACCATATGTTAGTCCCAGAAGTCATCGAATACCACATTGCCGAATGCTCTAGGCGCATGAAAGTGTTCACGTGGGTTAATTATAGTGACTAAACAGCCAGGTTTTCACACTTGATTTGAAGATAGACAATGTTTCACATTTTCGAATGGAAGGTGGTAGCGAATTCCATAGAATTGACGCATTATACTGAAACGTCCTTGAACCAAATTTCTTCATCTTATAAATCTGTACATCTAACAATAATTTATTCTCGGATCTCAGTGACCTTTTTGCTTGGTAGTGTGTCAAGAGATTCTGAAGATATCTTGGTGCTGTTTTATGTAACGTTTTGTATGTCAGAGTTAAAATTTTAAAATTAATTCTCTCACGCACTCGGAGCCAGTGAAGATTATTTATTATGATTATGGACAAATAACAAGTCAACTCTTGGCAAATCCAAGACGTGTAAACTGGTGAAATATGATTTCTACCAAAAAAGATAACTATTGGGTTAGGTAACATTGATAAGCATAATTTGAGCTCATATTTTCCGATATGGTAAATACATTCATTCTAATGATCTTTTAGAGGCATTTAGTAACTGGAAAGAGCAATAAACTATAACACATACTTATGGAAGAACAATTACTGATTTATTTAGGCGACATTTCGAGAGAATACTCTTCGAAACATCGCCTAAATAAATCAGTAATTGTTCTTCCATAAGTATGTGTTATAGTTTATTACTATAACATTCAACATTGAGAGAATACTCTTCGAAACGTGGCGTAAATAAATAAGTAATTGTTCTTCCATAAGTATGGGTTATAGTTTATTACATTCATTCTATATGGAGTGCCAGTTTGAGTTAGGTAACAACGATAAGCATAATTTGAGCTTGTATTTCCCGCTGTGTGATTGTGTTGCCAATCCAAACAGCCACATAAACATGTAATTATACATGTACTTAATATTATCTTTTTTTTCAGATTTGGGCACAACCAACTTGGACACCATTAAGAACATTAGCAGGACACGAAGGCAAGATAATGGGACTAGATATATCACCAGATTTAAAACACATGGCTACTTGCTCCTTTGATAGAACTTTTAAAATCTGGGTATCAGAGACTGCAGGCTCTTTATAGTCAATGATAACCAGACTTAACACAAGACACAATTCTATGGATTATTATGACTTGTTAATACTGAGCGATGTTTCCACTTACGTCTTTATCAGGGAGGTTGGATGGCCGAATGGTTAGCGCGTGCATGTTGTATCATAAGGTCTGCCATTGAGTCAACTGCCGTGGTTTCGATTCCATGGTTGTACGTGACAAGGAGTAGGGTCGCCTGTTCAACCTCGTGGGTTTTTTCCAGGTCCTCCGGTTTCCTCCCATGGCTAAAGACCCCTACGCGTAAGCGAATTATTGAAATAAAATTGAAGCATATGTTAGTCCCTAAATGACCTAGATTGTGTCGAGTGGACATTAAACCCCATTTCTCTCTCTCTTCTTGGTGTTTTACGTCAACATCCAACAAGGGTAATATCACAGACATGTTGCCTTATTTTTATTATCTTAGCGCACGTGCAGGGATGTTTCCTGTGGGGGTGAAACCCTAGTATCCATGGTAAACCTAAAAGGTTGAGAAGGCAATCCTATCTCCAAGGGATGAAAACCATGACCACAAGCCAGGGTAGACCAGACAGCTTAGAGCTTGAAGTGCGAAATTATCAGCATATTCTCTTTTGAGTATCTATTAAATAGCGAGAACTGTCAGCTCTTTATCGAAATCTTACCTTATATTGTTTTAATATTAGTCAAAACGGCTCAGTAATAAACCCTAATTGTATTCCATAAAATTGTGTCCCATGTATTTCCATTTCACTTATTAAATGCCATTGAAACAACCGTAACTAAGTAAGCATTTAATAATGAATAAATTTTGACAACATGTTAATCTGTGAACCAAATGCGCCAGTTTAATTTTGGCTGAAGTAGGCTTCTTCTGTATTTCTTTTTGAATTCGTATATTTTATCTCTACATGCTTGTTTTCAAATATCATTTAAATTATTTGAAATTCCGTTATTATCTTTATGATGTATTTAAACTTGTATCTAAACTCGACTGTCTGATCTTGAAAGTACTGCATTGACCAAGAAAGTTTTCTGACATGGTTTCCCCTTATCAGTGGTACAGGAAGGAGGAACTAACAAACCAAGGTTCCGTGTATACATTGGCGTGCATGTGAAAGATCCCTTTGCAGTTGTAATTCGATATAAGAGGAGGCCATAGTCTCGCTGCCCCGGGCAAAATTTCCCTCATAGCACACTGTATGACGTATGCCCGTCAGGTCTTCATTAGCCCAGTTGGAGTCGAGTAGGACATTAAACCCTGTTTCATTTTCATTTTGTAGTCAAAGTGTTGACTATTTCAACTAAAGTCATAAATAGATGGTGTATTCCAACAATTAAAGATGCATTATGTAAGATTTAGATAAATTTATTTATATATTTTATCAAGCATGCTTTTTATTATCTCATGTCATTATGTAAATATAATATTGTCTTACTCTATATAGCTTTTGTAAAGTGCACATGAGCACATTTATTTGACAGTTCTGTGCTATAGAAATGTGTAATAATAATAATAATTCTTGCTATAATAGTTCCAAAATAGATAATTCAAAATTAATGTATTGAATATACCTTATTCTGAGCAAAGTTATGACTGTTGAAGTTTTGACAGGACGTGGCATAGATTGTTTAATATCATAACAACGTTACTTGTTAATCAAGACTCAGCCTCGCTTCTCCATTTTTTTAATTAAATGGCAATCATATTTAAATCTACGACGTACGAGGGCCTAGGGTGTTGATTATAGGCTTGCAGGCCCGTAGCTAGTCGGGGGGAGGGAGGGGGAGCAGTTTAGCAGCGACCGGGGGCGGGGAGTTTAAATCTACGACGTACGAGGGCCTAGGGTGTTGATTATAGGCTTGCAGGCCCGTAGCTAGTCGGGGGGAGGGAGGGGGAGCAGTTTAGCAGCGACCGGGGGCGGGGAGTTTAAATCTACGACGTACGAGGGCCTAGGGTGTTGATTATAGGCTTGCAGGCCCGTAGCTAGTTGGGGGGAGGGAGGGGGAGCAGTTTAGCAGCGACCGGGGGCGGGGAGTTTAAATCTACGACGTACGGGGGCCTAGGGTGTTGAATATAGGCTTGCAGGCCCGTAGCTAGTCGGGGAGGGGAGGGGGAGCAGTTTAGCAGCGACCGGGGGCGGGGAGTTGCCCCTCCCCCCCCCTGCTAGCTATGGTGATAGGAAGATTAGGCTCTTACATAATGTATCTTTAATATAGTTAGAGAAAAGATCATAGTTTAACATTATGTTATTGAACATTGTAAATATATCAACATCATTATGTAAACTATTCATTATATATTTTGTACATGATTTTGTGAAAAGTTGATGACTTGAAATATAAAAGTTAAAACTAGATTAGAATAGTTAGGGGTTGTTCTGTTTTTGTTTTCATCTCGGATAGGTGGAGAGGTTTTAGTTTTGAAATGTTTAAGTTGTAGGTTGATTGTCCAAATGGAAACCAATCTCAGTTGTGTAAAATATGTCACAGTTCTGTTTGGATTCTTAATCAAAGTCATAGATGGGTGTGGAGGGATTGCAGGATGATTTATTGTATACTACCCAGTGCCACACAGTCGCGCCCAATACTACCACCCAGTCGCACCCAATACTAACACCCAGTACAACCCAATACTACCCAGTACCACCCAATACTACCCAGTACCACCCAATACTATCCAGTACCACCCAATACTATCCAGTACCACCCAATACTAAGCCAATGTTACCTCACTATTGACGAAGTTAGTACCTGAGAAAATGAGGTACTGTGTACATATTGTATTGGCGTGTACATAAAAGAACCATTGACAATAAGAGTAGGTGGTATTGTCGCTGTTTGGGCAAAATTCGCCTCAGCACTCGGAGATGTAGGATGTTAAACCACATTTCATTTCAACACTAACACTTAGCAACACTTCAATTATTTCAATATCAATGAGTTAATTCTCGGAAAGTTTTGTACGGTAGTCAGACAGTCAAACCCCATTTTTAAGACTTGACATGGAAATATAGTCCACCTAACGTTTTTTGATGGATTATATATCTTCAATACGTGTGCCAGAATGCTTTCGAGCGCCAGTTGTGTGAAGCGACAAGATCAAGGAAGCTAAAAATACCCCATAAAAGAAGAATACTACCGGCGTAGACTGGAATAACCGGACGCCATGGCTGTCATTCATTTCAGATTCTTAGCGTTTTTCACCGAACATAACTGATTAGAAATTACAGTGAAACGATTGAATGTAAATCAGTTTATATACATTCATATAGCATTATTATATGCGTTGCGACCCATTTGTGTCCGTTTCTACGTGCCAAAGAATAGCGATTTAGCTTTTTTAACGTGCCTACAGACAACGAACGTGCCTCTGGATAAAAAATCCATGCTTTAAAAATCTGAAATCGGTGCTTTGAAAAATTGCTATGTAGCCTTGTGAATCTGACAAGATTGTATGGGGAAACATAGCTATCATTATGATTATCGACAACTTTCGATTTCTATTTGGATCGACTTTACACTAAATAGGAAATAATTTTTACCTTACAAATACGTCAAACGTCTTTATTTATGTTTCTAATACATAAAAAAAATGTTTTAGAATTTAATTTGTATGAGGAAAAAAGTTAATATTTGTGGCTCATTAAGTCGCATCGATGTCATCCTTATCAGTGATTGTCGCGGCCTAGCGAATATTCATTGCTGATCAGTGTGGGAGTGGGGCAAAACCTGAAATGACCGAAAAGATTTCGGGTTATAGAACGATAATTGGTAGCCTAAGTTTGACGGCGCAAACGCGTTTTCCTGCTATTCCAACCTGGAATACAACAACTTCAGCAATGTGGCCCAGTATACCTTGCCCTAGGTGGCTGGCCTGGATCCCAAACAACCAATCGGTGGTCTCAGGGTATGGGGGCATCACGTTCCCCGAGAACATTTAAAAATAAAAACAAGCCGCAAATGCGTTTTCCTGCTATTCTGGAGCCATAAGTTAAGCAACTATGAAAATTTCCAATCTTTTTTTGCAAATGAAATCCCACTCTACCCCGATCTGAATTCCAATCATCCAATCAGACAGTTGCAGCTGCATTCACCAAAGTTATATTAATAATCTATGCCCAGAAAGTGTTGCACAAACTTGTTCTAGACAAAATGTTTTATTCCATAGTCAATTCAGTACAAATTCGTGGTATTTAATTAAAAGAAAAGTAATATTAGCGTTAGTTTTTTTATTAGATTTCGGGCACTTTATTTTGTCAAATAGATGAAATAATAATTTTTGTTTTCACTTTATCCGTCTGCCCAAAAAGCAGCTGTGTCTAGTTAGGCCTATTTGAAGCAGCTGTGTCTAGTTAGGCCTATTCCTTCGACAAATTAAATTCTAAAACATTTTTTTATGTATTAGAAAAAAAAATAAAGATGTTTGACGTATTTGTAAGGTAAAAATTATTTCCTATTTAGTGTAAATGAGTATTAAAAAAACAATCACGTAACTTTATTGCAGTGCAATAACTTAACAACTGGAGGGCTGAAAAGCCAAGTGATCCATGATCCAAGTGCACCTTTGAAGCAGATTCTTGATTGTATTCGTTGGCATGGTAACACTTGACGGCCATTTGACATCCACTAAATTGGATCGCTTTGCCGTGTACAGATTTTAATATATAAGTTTTTACCCAAGAGTAGTAGGAAGTGAACCGTTGTCGAAATGGATTATTATTATATTATCTTTATATTAGTCTCGGCCGAGAAAGTCCATCTTGTCAGTGATGCAGGACGGAGGGCCAGACAAAGACAGCTGTCTAGTCGTTCGGATGGGACGAAAAACCGAGGTCCCGTGTACACATAGGCGTGCACGTAAAAGATCCCCTGACAGTTGGAATTCGATATAAGAGTAGGTCGTAGTGCCGCTGTCCGGGCAAAATTTCCCTCATAGCATACTGTATGGCGTATGTCCGTCTTCATTAACCCAGTTCGGAGATGAACAATAGGACGTTAAACCCCATTTCATTTCATTCATTTTATATTAGTCTCGGTCACCCAGAACCCCGTAGCTTTATATATGTTTGGTTTGTTTTTTGATGGGTGCATGCACGACGGAGGGTCAGACACTGTGAATGATCCAAATAGATATGGATTAATCTTCCAGAAAGTCATAATAGAAATGCGGTTTTGAAAATATTTAGATCAGTAAATGTGTAACATAGTATCACATGACCTAATGTACAAATCACGTGCACTTCTTGTGTATTTTCTGGATTTCTCGTTGATGATGAAACAGAGACGTAACTACCTCAGAGCAACGAGGGTGTTGGGAAGTGTTCTCAGGGGGAGCTGTAAAATTGACGGGGGGGGGGGGGGGGTGAGTTACGGGCCTGTCATGAAATGAAGACAGGACTCTTGTGTTGATTGTTAATATTACTATATATTCTTTTGGTAAACAATAATCAACATAAAACACAGGCTTCACAGCAGACAATTAATAAAAGAATTATTGGTTCAATGCTTAATAGTAAATAAGCTCCAATGTGGATATGGGAATTGACATAAACTTATGTCTCCAAATATCCAAATACAGGTAAAAAAGGTCTGTCATTAGGAATGTGACCTAAGTTGATTTTTTTTTTTTTTTTTTTTTAGCCTTTAAAAATTTTAATGGGTCAATAAAAATACATCTTTTATTTCCAACATATTGCCAATATTGGTGGTAGCACGACATTTCGGCCCCGCGTCCATTTCAGACTCAACACAAACGTCCATTCGGACTCAGTTTGACGACGGTTCGGACTTACTTGACAACTTTTCGGACTGGAGACGGGTGATTAAAGAAATATAGAAGATAAGAAACATGAAACAAATATAAATAAATGGGTGTTAATTAGGTGGATTATGATCCATTAAATAATAGAGAAGTAGTGTTGTTGTGTTTTGTTATGAACATTTTTTACTAATAGAGTTCATTGCAGTAATCCAATTAACTATAATCGTACATGCATAAATGATATCATGAAATCCGATTATCTCACGATAAGCCTATACGACAGACTACATAACAATTAATGTGTGATAAATTATTGGACCACTATACATGATTATATAACTTGATCATTTACATACATCAGCGGGACTAATTGTATCTCAACTCACAGCTAGAAACCACAGCTGCTTAATATTATGTAATCCTTCTACGACATTTAGTAATTGAATGTATAATAATTAAACACAATTCATATGGAAAACAATCACTGAGTTTATTTCACATTACGTTTTAACAAGTTCCTGACTCAATGACAGAGCTTATGATGCAACGCGCACGCGCTAACAATTCGGCCAAACCATGTGACTTTTAAGCCCCCGAAAAATGTAATCGATTCGCATTAATAATACTTTTCGGCGTGTAGAGTGAATGTTTGAGGAAAATGAAACCCAGATTGAAATCGGCTTTATATTTGATATGCCTGCCATTTGTTCTTTTAATACTTTATACATACCAAAACTTTAATGGTGGAAGTATAACTTTTCAGCCGAAAATGTCGAACGGGAAAATTGGAACAAAATATTCCGAACGAATACCAGAGACAAGGACAAGCTCAAAACAAACGTATACAAAACAGGTTGTCGTCAAAAAAGCAATATCGCAATTTGACAACGAAAAACAAAGGAAGGTTGTGCCAGAGAAACAATGCGCCGTTAACCTCACCTGGCCTGAAAATAGTGATACATGGCAAATTGTTGATAATATGAACAATTCATTTGTTTTTTCTGCATTTGCGGAACCAGAGAATCATCGAGTGAAAATTATGGGATTACATCGCCTGAATTCAAATTCAAGCAAAAGTTGTATTTGCTGGTTTTACAAGGACGCAAATAAACCAAGGATTATTCAAACCAATGGCACCATAGTTCTTTTAAACGATCATCATGGCAAAACGTAAGTATAATTTATTCCTTATTCTTATATCCGGGCCTCGTTGGTTCATTGAGTTGGCTTTCTTGGATACAGTCAGGTTACGTCCATAGTAAGAAAACAAAGTGTATCTGACAATATTAATAATAATGTTGATAAATGTAGATAAAAATGAAATCACCATACGATGTAAGTTTTATTTATTCCTTATTCTTATATAGGAATCACGGTGGCTTACCGAGTAAGGTTCACCAGTTAAAGAAAGCTTTATTGAAAACAATCAACTACATCAACGAAACCAAAATGTATCTAACAATATTAATAATAATTTTACAAATATATAAACAAAGACACTTGATCAGATTCAATTCAATAGAATTAGAATCTATATATAATACACTAAAATCAATAACTAACTGGCAAAAAGAAAATTAAACTAAAATCAATAAGTAACTGGCAAAAAGAAAATAAGTTTATGTTAGACGAAAGAGAAATGAAATGAAATGAAATGGGGTTTAACGTCCTACTGTTCTGCTCCTATACTGGGCTAATGAAGACGGGCATACGCCATACAGTGTGCTATGAGGGAAATTTTGCCCGGGTTACGTGCATTCTAATGTATACACAGGACCTCGGTTTTTCGTCTCATCCGAAGGACTAGACAGCTGTCCTTGTCAGGCCCTCCGTTCTGCATCACTGACAGGGGGAAACCACGTCGAAAAATCAGGATGAACTTTCTCGGCCAATGCAGGGATCGAACACCAGACGAAAGAGAAGTCAGTAAAATAGCCATTATTAATAACAGATTACGGAATTTCCAATTAAAATACTCGGATAAAATAAAGGAATAGTGGTAATGACAACTAATTTAAGCTCCGTTCAGATGGTTTAATATTATACTTGCACTAGGTGTGTAAGGGTGGGGTGTCGGGAAAGAAAGAGAGAGAGAGAGAAATGGGGTTGGTTGGTTGTTCAGTCCCCTTAAATCTACTTTCAGAAATGTGATGACCGCCATCTTAAGATTATAAAATCATATGGAATGCTTATTGAAAACACGAATAGAGACTATTAGCATATGATACAAAACTTCTAATTATCATTCTTTACACAGTAGTTATTTAAATTATATTGTTGCTTTTTTATATCTCGAACAGATAGTTTAGTAGTATGATTTTATAACTCGAACAGATGGTTTGCTGGTATGACTTTATATTTCGACCAGATAGTTTGCTGGTATGATTTTAGTAGACATGATAGGGGTTTGGGTGCGTTCTATTCATACGATTTAATCATAGCCGACAAAGAATGGGAAATAAATAAATTTATTGCTGTTTTGCACACTGATCCGCAGTGAATATTCGCTTGGCCGCTACAATCACTGATAAGGATGACATCGATGCGACTTAATGACTACAAAATATTAACTTTTTTCTTTCGGCAAATTAAATTCTGAAACATTTTTTTTACTATAGCAAAATAAATAAAGGTGTTTGAAGTGTATCTTGATAAAAAAAATATTCCATAATTAGCGTAAATAGGTACAGAAAATAGTACGCGGAGGCGTAAAATGGGTAAAACGATATCATTCTGTCCGTACCGGTTCATATTACTACGTTCGATGTAAACAACGCACGTGTGACCATCAATTTGACGTTTTTTTTCTGTTTGTTTTCTCTGAATTCTTTCAGAAGTACATTTTTTACCGTCTAATCTGATTGACCTGCTCGTGTTTGTTTTAAAACAACAAAAACAAGCCACAGAAGTAATCTTTTTTGGCGTTATCGATGCCATCTTGCTTTGTTGGTAAACATTGTAATGTGACGTCACCCTTAGAACTACAGCGGTCTGACCTTTTAAAGGTCAGTCATCTTGGACAGAGATAAAAGACGGATGTCGCATTAGGTCTGTAAAATAGATTGGCTGTTTTGTTGTCGGTGTTATAGTAAATGAAAAAGGTTTTTGGTGCGTTTTGGTAGAGAAGTAATGAAACTTCGTGTATAGTTTCACTACCAGGTACTTCAAAACCTTGACTGAGTATGATCGTGAACATTTTATGGTTAGACTAAGGTCTAGATAATCAGTTCGATTGCTTGATACTTTTGAAAAAGATAAGTGTGCAATTAATTAATATTTGTCATCTATTTATTTTGGGATTTCGGCGAGGGACACCAACCTCACTGTTGGCCTTTTTTTCTTAATATTCAGAATCCATTAATCTGTCTTTGTTTTATGAATTGAGGAAATAATGTAGCCAGTGCCCTCAAAGTACTCAAACTGTTGTGGCGAATTACAGAAAATGAAATTGCCGAGAACAAATCTGTTGTTATTTTTTTTAAAACATACAGTCCACCTAACAACCTTATATAAAACTGCATCAATAAAAAAAAGTATTGAAATGTTGAAATTCGGTGAGAATTAAGTAGGGAGATACAAAAATCAAAACGATGCAACACGAAAAGTTCTGAGCCCAGTGTCTGGCTATGCAGAATCTAACATGCTGTACTAAAAGTGTGTGTGTGCATATGTATGTTCACCATCACACTTCGTCGCCGTGCCCCAACCCCATATATGAGGTATCAAATTAACCAGTATTACCCCGTGAATGTTTTAGGCAATGATTCATTTAGGTCAATATCAATTATTAGTGTAACAGAGTCAAAAATCAATATTGGATTGTGTGCAGCCGAACAATTTTACTGCAATTAACGGTTAACGGGAGGTAACTCTGTTTATTATGGTAATTAAGTTAAAGGACAATATTGGTGCCAGTCATTATCACATTATTATGTGATAGAGCTGGTTAAACACATTCCAAATATAATTTTGACACAGAGATCATTGCTACAATAGCTGGGATCTTCCAACTGCCAAGGGATCTTTTACGTGCACGCCAATATGTACACGGGACCTCGGTTTTTCGTCCCATCCGAACGACTAGACAACTGTCCTTGTCGAGCCCTCCGTCCTGCATCACTGACAAGGGGAAACCACGCGGGAAAATCTGGATGAACTTTCTCGGCCAATGCAGGGATCGAACACCCGACCTCCAGGCTAGCGAGCCAGCGTCTTACCCACTTAGCCCCAATATCAGATAAGACTAGATCAGATTAGAACAAACAACTTAAATCATTTATTTTGACCTAAATCGAGATATTTAGTTTCTGACTCTGTGAAAACCATTTAAAAGCCTGTAACTGTAAAAATAATATCAAGATTTGTTTTCGTTTGTGTATGGCTAAATCTATTTGTTAAGGCCAGCTCAAATTTTGTCAAGTTCGTTGAGGTGTAAATAAGGTTAGGGCACGTGATTGTTGGCGAGATTGTAGGTTAGAGTTAGGGTAAGCATTAGGAGTTAGGTCCAGGGCGAAGGTTGGGATTAGCGCTAGCCCTGTTTATATATCGTGACCTATGACGAAACATTAAGACGGCCTTATCATTTAGCACTAACAGTTTTTGTATACTTTCGATGAAAAGAAATTTTGAACTATGAAAAACGAAACATATGGATTACGGAAATAGTCTGCTCTGTGGTTTGCCAGCAACAACTCTTCAACCTATCCAAGGAATTCAAAATTTTACTGCAAAAATTCTTGGTGTTAATTACGGCCATAGCTCGACTGCTGCTCTGAAAGAACTTCATATATTGCCAGTTGAAGTCCGATGCCAATTCAAGCTACTGGTACTGGTGTATAAGTGTCTCCACAACCTTGACCCTGCCTACCTTTCTGAATTATTGCAGTCCCAAACTTCATCATACAATACGAGATCGTCATCAAAAAACATGTTATTTATACGCGGCTCCTGAATACCCTTCCAGAAAATTTGAAACAATGCCAAACTGTAACGGATTTTAAAAAGAAACTCAAAACATATTTTTTTCGTAAAGCATTTCTTTAACGTTTGTGTAAGACTTTGTGAAGCGCCATTGATCGCATGGCAGTAATGTGCACTGTGTCAAATGTAATATGTTATGTGTTATGTTATGTGTGTTTGAAATTAGATTTCGTTTTGTAAGATAAACTAAAGTTATTGTATTTTTCATTCACATACAGGTATGGTGCCATGATGGTCACGTGTGATCTAAATGATAAAGGGGTTTGGTATGCTGTGTCAGTTACACCGTCAATCAAAGACAAACCACTCAATCGTATGATTCTACATTATCCAGAAAAAACTGTTCAGAGAAATTTCACGCTCTGTCTCTCTGTGATGCATTCAAGCTTTGGGAATGTTATGGGATTTGTGGAAGCTCTTGAATTTGATAAAGTTCTAGGAGCTAATCATTTCGTAATCCACCATTTTTCTTCGTCTCAACCAATGAAAATCGTCTTAAACGATTATATCAAAAGAGGGGAGGTAACTCTTTTGAACTACAAATTACCGATCGGTACGAAGGATGTTCATTATTTTGGGCAAATTGCTGCAGTGAACGATTGTGTTTATAGATCTCGTGGTATCTCGCGTTATGTGGTTGTTGTGGATATTGACGAGATTTTAATTCCATACACCTTTAACGATTGGATGGAAATGATGGACAACTTGACGTCAGCTGAACCGAAAGCGTCGTCTTTTTCATTCAGGACTACTTTTTTTGACACACATATGCCGGATGACACTAGAGGATATCGTCAGAAAGATTTAGCGACTCGTTATAAATTGAGAACATTGTTAAAAGTGTGGCGAGAGAACTATATATTTGAGTACAATAGTCGTTGTAAAGTGATTGGCAAGCCGGAACTGATAGACGTCATGGCTATACATACCGTGGCTAAACAAAAGCGAGCTCATAAGCTAATACATGTGAATTATACTACTGCGTTACTTCATCACTATCGGTTAAAAAATTCTTCACCATCCAGGATTTTCAATGACAAAACGAGACAATATAGCAGCCGTGTTGTAGATCGTGTGATCAAAAGGTTTAATAGTATTCCTACGCCTTGTATACATGTGTGAAAGCGTATTGAACTTCTTTGAACGTTGTGTACACCGTGGGTGTGTGGGTGTGTGTGTGTGTGTGAGAGATGGAGAGGGGGTGAGAGAGATAGAGAGAGAGAGAGAGTCAACCGAATACCACAAATTAGTGCTAGGCGGAGTATATAGGTTCAAATTCACAACACTAGAATTAGACCCATTCCACTCGACACAAAGTCAAATTTATTTCAATAATTCGCTTGTGCGTAGGACCCAACCGAATGCAATGAAAATTTTTGCTACAGAATGTTGAACTCGACACGGCGAATTTGCACGCTTCAGTGGCTTGTTACGCAGTGCGATAACAGAGTCTACGAGTATAAAAATAGCTATAGTACGTCAAATTCTCTGCACATGTAAATAAATATATTGTTGGCGATTCTGAATAGCAATAATATTTATCTTTTTGGTTATTACAGCAGCTTTAGAAATTACGTTCGTTTTAATTTTTTAATTGCTTATCATTAACTGTACCGTTATTAGCGGCATCTTTTGGTTTAGTACAAATAATATCTCTGAAAGACTCGGGTTAGACGGGAACATGATACTAGAAGTAGATTCATTTTACTTTTACAAGGTTCTTAAACCAATTTTTGAGTTGCCCAACGTGCGTGTTTCTAAATTCAATTTCTTGTTCCAGCTTTCTGTTATGGTTCGTAAAAAGTAGTCTTGATTATCCCGGCCTGTCAAGACTTTGAATGGACGGTAGATTTGTTAAGCGAGACTAATGACAAATTGCTCGGATGATATGGCCGACACTAGTAACCATTTTTCAGTCTATTATTTACGGATGGTTAAATGGTCATAGCTTATTAAGTAAAGCATGACCGTTTATTTAGTGACTATAAATGAGCGAAACTGATTTAAGGCTTGGTATGTATCTAAATATTGTGGTGTAATTGTCGAGATATTTGGAGATATTTATTTATGGTGGGGCACCCTACCATAGTGCTAGGCGAAGTATAAGGAGTTCAAACTCACAACACTAGGATTGGACCCATGACAAACCCAAACGGTACGCATTTGATCTCCCTAATCTCAGAAATCATAAATAAATAAATATCACCCCATCAGTAATGGCGTATTAAATAGTTTTACCCTATTTGTATTCTTTTATCGTTTTTTGTTGTCTGCAAATCTGTGTCACGAGCCTCAAGCAAAATTTGCTAAGCTAACCAAATTTAAATCAAATATGATAGTTTTTAGTTTATTATTGCTGCACTGAAAAAAAACTTGTGTTGGATCTCAACACAAGTACTTGTGTGAAAATTATTCTACACAAGTTATGTGTTGTTTTGCATTGCATTAACACAAACTTGTGTTCTTTTTAATGCATTAACACAAATCTTGTGTATTTTCCATATAATTAACACAAGTAATGTGTTCCGTCAACAAATATTTTTTTTTTTAAAATTTGAACTCCATACAAAGTCTTAATCCGGGGGTCCACAAGTAAGAGAAAAGTATTTTTTACTCAGACAATATAGCCAGACAGACTTGAATGCTAATTGGTGTTAAGATGTCTGTAGTTAAAATAAAGTTGGGCCCAATAAACTGGTAGATCAAAGGCCTGTTGAGCGCTCATGCCCGGTGTGATTTTAACAATTGACTCCAAATGCGTTGACAAGAAAATAAGTGAATGTGATTGGTTGATAAAACCAACGTACTATAGGCTACATTTTGTCTGCGATATCATCTCGGTGGAAGCGGACATTAAATGAAGTGATTTCACACAATTAATTTAACATTTAACAACGTGCTGAAATGATTTTGGAGCAGTGATATGTTTGACAAATGTAAGTTAATGGTCAGATAGAATACAAGACCGCAGGTTTGTGAATATTTATATAAAAAAAAATAATACCATGTATGTAATTTAGCATCGATATTGTTTCTCTGTATAATATTAGTATTTCGTTTCCTTAAAAAAAACTCCAACAATTTTAACCGGAAGTTCATGTTTATAATATGGCGCGGTCAGGAAAAAAATTTCGGCATGTTATTATCAAATCTGTTCAATTTTTCTGAAATCATGCTTAATTAACATTAGTTGTTCTGCGCTACGATGTTGTTCAAATACTTACATTACAGAATCACATTATGATTAAAGCAGAAACGGCTCGACTTGAACCAGCAGGTAAGAATCTGTTTTGAAATTATATCTTGGGAGGTTGGATTGGCGTTGGAGACCCGATTGGCGGCCATTTTGATTCTTGTTTCATGATTTTTTTTATATTATAACAATTTTGCCAAGAGTAGACATAAACGCGGGCACAGACTAGAAAAAAATCTTTTTACACTTTTGTGTTAGTTAAATTGTAATCTAATTTATGTTTTAAAAAAACAACCTTAAATCTAATAAGCAGACGGAAGATATGGACGAACAACAAGAAGAAGTTATGGAGGCCCCAACAACTGAACCTATGGAAGTAGAAGAATCGTTTACAGCCGAAACCCGATACGATGTGCCAGTTCCGGTCATGGAGTCCTCCATCTCAGACGATGCCGACGTTAGTGTCTTCTGCGACGAAGAACCCGTAGTGGTGTATACGCAGGTAGAAGCTGGTACCTCCCGTGGCAAGTCCAAGTTGTTTGACAACCAAGGGTTTAGTTATACAATTAAGGTAGGGTGATTTATTTTACCTAGTTAACCTTGTTTTGAAATGTATTTCAGCTACAAAATGTAAAGATAATTAACTCGAGTTAACCTAGTTAACTCTATAATAATAAATGAATTTAATATATTTTAGACAGAGAAGAAAACTACGATTTGAAGGTGTTCCAAAAGAAGCGGACCAACACGATGTCCGGCAACAGTAATCCAAGATGGTGATACATACCAACCAGGCTTAAAGAACCATCTTCACCCAGCAGAACCCGGTATACAGACGGCTACCAAGATAAAAGTTACAGTAGGTTTAAAAATTATATATCAATTAAATTAAAAATTTATATATGTGTGTAAATAAATAAAATATAAATAAACCAATAATATATTTGTAGTTTAATATGTTTTATCTTATCATTACAGGCAAAGCATGAAGCCAAAGGAAATGTTTTTACCAAGTCATGTTCCTCAATAGCGGAGAGAGTTTTATCCAGTGTCGGTTCTGCAGAAGAACCCATTCATAGCAGACCACCCATGGCAGCACTTGTAAGGTCGCTACAAAGAACCCGACAGACTCTGCGACCAAAAGATCCCACTGACGTGTCGTCAAGCGTAAGTACTCATGCAATTAAATACCCATGTATATAAGAATTTATTAACATGTAATTAAATGTACAATTTTATTTATTTATTAACATGTAATTAAATGTGCTTTTTTATTTATTTTTTGTTTTAGCTTGACGAAGATTTCATCGATCATAGTGCACCGGGATTTTATCAAAAAAGAGTAAAAGTTGGGGAAAGGCGCCATCACATTTTTTGTACTGATAGACAGATGCAACTACTCGCACGCGCAAAAACTTGGTATATGGATGCAACTTTTCGGGTGGTGAACAAGCCATGGTCTCAGCTGTTTTCCATCCACGCCTTCATTAAGACTGGAGAGACCACCCGACAGTTACCATTGGTGTTTTGTGTAATGTCGGGTAAAAGCCAAGACGACTATTATAAGGTAAATAGCACTTACTGATTGAATTACTATTAATAGTAAAAAAGGACTATTATTTGGGACCTTGAAATTGTCACAAATGGGTCGCACTAACAGCGACATTTGTTTCAGGCATATTTGTTTCATCGGTGACACGTCTGGTGTCATGTGAATGCAACGACAACAGCCTGGTTGATTGATTTGTTGATTGGAGTTCAGATGTCTACATTAAAATCGACCACTTTCAGGTTGCCGTATTCACGGCCAGGCAAGATCGACTTGAAATTTCTAGAAATTTTTCTGGGGGAGACAGGCCCCAACAACTCCCCAGACGGTGCGTTTCACGACTTTGGCGCAAGACGGTGACCTTGAAGAGACGTGGAAAACCATTTAATAGACATAGTAAAAGTCATATCTTACGAGATTATCGCTGGTCTTGTCAGAAAATGCTATTTTATATATGACCAGTTTGTGTTTGAAAAATTTAAAAAGAAATTATTTATTCTCCCACCATTAAAGCACACTAATTACGAAATATCGCTCTCAGAAACTTCATGGTTTCTTTTGCAATTTGTTTGGGGTAAGACGTTATATAAATAATATCAATCTGTCTACCACAAAAATTTAACAGATACAAATGCATGTTATTCCACAGGTAGACAGACAGGGCCTCCTTTGAAGGGACTCAGTGAAGGGAACGCGGTTGGTTTAGAGTTTGTCTGACCCCTTTGAATATTTGCGTCTCATCTCCAGTGAAAACAATCATGTTGCTCTCATGCTGTTTTCAACCAGAATCAAACATATATCGTACCCGAGATTTGTTAGCATGTTCCACACAACCCAACATTTATCGGCACCGGGATTAAGGGTGTATATCTTTGTTTCTAACGCTTATTGGGAATACGCCACGGAAACTACAATAAAAACTTATTTACAAAAACATTCTAAAGAGTGAAAACTGACATATTTCAAGCTTTACTGTATTTAAAGAAATAATTTAAATCAGCCGGCTGAAACCCCGTCTCCGCTATTTGTTCAGTCATTCTTTAGGTATAGTGCCAGTTTCCACCGACAATGATATTGCAAACAAGTGTCCAATCTATAAAAGCATACATTCCTACAAAATGTTTCTTTAGTCAAGTGAAACAATAAATTCATAACTATGCGAGTAAATTCGTGGTAACAAGTCTGAAAAGGCTAATGTGACATAGAACAAGGTCACCTTGATGTTGACAAATACGTAAGACGATATGAACATCAACTAAAAAGATATGTAATGTGATTCAGCTACAAGGTGATATATGCATATATGCAGCATAGATAATTAAAACTTCTATTCAAGTTAAACCAACTGTAACTATTTATTTAAGTCTTACGTCGAGCTGAATACATTTTATGATTTATTGTCATCTATTGGTGGTTAACAGTGTAACTAAAAACTAAAATTGGATCTTATTATTGCCAATGATACAATGTACATGTAATAGCAAGTGTATATATATTTTTTGTTCAGTCTGTACACAGTAACATATCTGAGAACCATATTATTATCATTTCTGCCCAAGGCTCACTGTGCCTTATAGTTAGCAGTGATACAAGGCAATTACCAATTTTCCATGTTCTTGGCCTGAAGAAATAAAATAATAAAAGTCAAGTTTTTATTATTATGCAAGTGGAAAAATACAATTATTCATAGTATGATTTGAATAAATACAACTGATTTGAAGTTGGAATTATTATTTGTCTAAGATGACAAAATTAATGTATTGAATATACCTTATTCTGAGCAAAGTTATGACTGTTTGAAGTTTTGACAGGACGTGGCATAGATTGTTTAATATCATTAACGTTACTTGTTAATCAAGACTCAGCCTCGCTTCTCCATTTTTTAAATTAAATGGCAATCATATTTAAATCTACGACATACGAGGGCCTAGGGTGTTGAATATAGGCTTGCAGGCCCGTAGCTAGTCGGGGAGGGGGAGCAGTTTAGCAGCGACCGGGGGCGGGGAGTTGCCCCCCCCCTCCCTGATAGCTATGGGCCGGGGCTTGACATGTAAATAAATGTCTAAGGGTCACATTTGAAGCCGAAATAAAAATGGTGATAGGAAGATTAGGCTCTTACATAATGTATCTTTAATATAGTTAGAGAAAAGATCATAGTTTAACATTATGTTATTGAACATTGTAAATATATCAACATCATTATGTAAACTATTCATTATATATTTTGTACATGATTTTGTGAAAAGTTGATGACTTGAAATATAAAAGTTAAAACTAGATTAGAATAGTTAGGGGTTGTTCTGTTTTTGTTTTCATCTCGGATAGGTGGAGAGGTTTTAGTTTTGAAATGTTTAAGTTGTAGGTTGATTGTCCAAATGGAAACCAATCTCAGTTGTGTAAAATATGTCACAGTTCTGTTTGGATTCTTAATCAAAGTCATAGGTGGGTGTGGAGGGATTGCAGGATGATTTATTGTATACTACCCAGTGCCACACAGTCGCGCCCAATACTACCACCCAATACTAACACCCAGTACAACCCAATACTACCCAGTACCACCCAATACTACCCAGTACCACCCAATACTATCCAGTACCACCCAATACTAAGCCAATGTTACCTCACTATTGACGAAGTTAGTACCTGAGAAAATGAGGTACTGTGTACATATTGTATTGGCGTGTACATAAAAGAACCATTGACAATAAGAGTAGGTGGTATTGTCGCTGTTTGGGCAAAATTCGCCTCAGCACTCGGAGATGTAGGATGTTAAACCACATTTCATTTCAACACTAACACTTAGCAACACTTCAATTATTTCAATATCAATGAGTTAATTCTCGGAAAGTTTTGTACGGTAGTCAGACAGTCAAACCCCATTTTTAAGACTTGACATGGAAATATAGTCCACCTAACGTTTTTTGATGGATTATATATCTTCAATACGTGTGCCAGAATGCTTTCGAGCGCCAGTTGTGTGAAGCGACAAGATCAAGGAAGCTAAAAATACCCCATAAAAGAAGAATACTACCGGCGTAGACTGGAATAACCGGACGCCATGGCTGTCATTCATTTCAGATTCTTAGCGTTTTTCACCGAACATAACTGATTAGAAATTACAGTGAAACGATTGAATGTAAATCAGTTTATATACATTCATATAGCATTATTATATGCGTTGCGACCCATTTGTGTCCGTTTCTACGTGCCAAAGAATAGCGATTTAGCTTTTTTAACGTGCCTACAGACAACGAACGTGCCTCTGGATAAAAAATCCATGCTTTAAAAATCTGAAATCGGTGCTTTGAAAAATTGCTATGTAGCCTTGTGAATCTGACAAGATTGTATGGGGAAACATAGCTATCATTATGATTATCGACAACTTTCGATTTCTATTTGGATCGACTTTACACTAAATAGGAAATAATTTTTACCTTACAAATACGTCAAACGTCTTTATTTATTTTTCTAATACATAAAAAAAATGTTTTAGAATTTAATTTGTATGAGGAAAAAAGTTAATATTTGTGGCTCATTAAGTCGCATCGATGTCATCCTTATCAGAGATTGTCGCGGCCTAGCGAATATTCATTGCTGATCAGTGTGGGAGTGGGGCAAAACCTGAAATGACCGAAAGGATTTCGGGTTATAGAACGATAATTTGGTAGCCTAAGTTTGACGGCGCAAACGCGTTTTCCTGCTATTCCAACCTGGAATACAACAACTTCAGCAATGTGGCCCAGTATACCTTGCCCTAGGTGGCTGGCCTGGATCCCAAACAACCAATCGGTGGTCTCAGGGTATGGGGGCATCACGTTCCCCGAGAACATTTAAAAATGAAAACAAGCCGCAAATGCGTTTTCCTGCTATTCTGGAGCCATAAGTTAAGCAACTATGAAAATTTCCAATCTTTTTTTGCAAATGAAATCCCACTCTACGCCGATCTGAATTCCAATCATCCAATCAGACAGTTGCAGCTGCATTTACCAAAGTTATATTAATAATCTATGCCCAGAAAGTGTTGCACAAACTTGTTCTAGACAAAATGTTTTATTCCATAGTCAATTCAGTACAAATTCGTGGTATTTAATTAAAATAAAAGTAATATTAGTGTTAGTTTTTTTATTAGATTTCGGGCACTTTATTTTGTCAAATAGATGAAATAATAATTTTTGTTTTCACTTTATCCGTCTGCCCAAAAAGCAGCTGTGTCTAGTTAGGCCTATTGGAAGCAGCTGTGTCTAGTTAGGCCCATTCCTTCGACAAATTAAATTCTAAAACATTTTTTTATGTATTAGAAAAATAAATAAAGATGTTTGACGTATTTGTAAGGTAAAAATTATTTCCTATTTAGTGTAAATGAGTATTAAATTAACAATCACGTAACTTTATTGCAGTGCAATAACTTAACAACTGGAGGGCTGAAAAGCCAAGTGATCCATGATCCAAGTGTACCTTTGAAGCAGATTCTTGATTGTATTCGTTGGCATGGTAACACTTGACGGCCATTTGACATCCACTAAATTGGATCGCTTTGCCGTGTACAGATTTTAATATATAAGTTTTTACCCAAGAGTAGTAGGAAGTGAACCAGGTTGTCGAAATGGATTATTATTATATCATTTTTATATTAGTCTCGGCCGAGAAAGTCCATCTTGTCAGTGATGCAGGACGGAGGGCCAGACAAGGACAGCTGTCTAGTCGTTCGGATGGGACGAAAAACCGAGGTCCCGTGTACACATAGGCGTGCACGTAAAAGATCCCCTGACAGTTGGAATTCGATATAAGAGTAGGTCGTAGTGCCGCTGTCCGGGCACAATTTCCCTCATAGCATACTGTATGGCGTATGTCCGTCTTCATTAACCCAGTTCGGAGATGAACAGTAGGACGTTAAACCCCATTTCATTTCATTCATTTTATATTAGTCTCGGTCACCCAGAACCCCGTAGCTTTATATATGTTTGGTTTGTTTTTTGATGGGTGCATGCACGACGGAGGGTCAGACACTGTGAATGATCCAAATAGATATGGATTAATCTTCCAGAAAGTCATAATAGAAATGCGGTTTTGAAAATATTTAGATCAGTAAATGTGTAACATAGTATCACATGACCTAATGTACAAATCACGTGCACTTCTTGTGTATTTTCTGGATTTCTCGTTGATGATGAAACAGAGACGTAACTACCTCAGAGCAACGAGGGTGTTGGGAAGTGTTCTCAGGGGGAGCTGTAAAATTGACGGGGGGGGGGGGGGGTGAGTTACGGGCCTGTCATGAAATGAAGACAGGACTCTTGTGTTGATTGTTAATATTACTATATATTCTTTTGGTAAACAATAATCAACATAAAACACAGGCTTCACAGCAGACAATTAATAAAAGAATTATTGGTTCAATGCTTAATAGTAAATAAGCTCCAATGTGGATATGGGAATTGACATAAACTTATGTCTCCAAATATCCAAATACAGGTAAATAAGGTCTGTGATTAGGAATGTGACCTAAGTTGATCTTTTCTTTTTTTTAGCCTTTAAAAATTTTAATGGGTCAATAAAAATACATCTTTTATTTCCAACATATTGCCAATATTGGTGGTAGCACGCCATTTCAGACTCAACACAAACGTCCATTCGAACTCAGTTTGACGACGGTTCGGAATTACTTGACAACTTTTCGGACTGGAGACGGGTGATTAAAGAAATATAGAAGATAAGACAATATGAAACAAATATAAATAAATGGGTGTTAATTAGGTGGATTATGATCCATTAAATAATAGAGAAGTAGTTATATCCATATATACCTTGTGTTAAAAACACAACACAGTTTATATGGAAATACAATCACTGGTTTATAAGTATAGCACGACGTTTCGACAAGTATTCTCTTATCGTTATCAAGCACAAGCTTGTCGAAACGTGATTGTATTTCCATATAAACTGTGTTGTGTTTTTAATGTGTTCAATCGCTAAATGCCACTCAAGGATTATACCTTGTGTTGTTGTGTTTTGTTATGAACATATTTTACTAATAGAGTTCATTGCAGTAATCCAATTAACTATAATCGTACATGCATAAATGATATCATGAAATCCGATTATCTCACGATAAGCCTATACGATAGACTACATAACAATTAATGTGTGATAAATTATTGGACCACTATACATGATTATATAACTTGATCATTTACATACATCAGCGGGACTAATTGTATCTCAACTCACAGCTAGAAACCACAGCTGCTTAATATTATGTAATCCTTCTACGACATTTAGTAATTGAATGTATAATAATTAAACACAATTCATATGGAAAACAATCACTGAGTTTATTTCACATTACGTTTTAACAAGTTCCTGACTCAATGACAGAGCTTATGATGCAACGCGCACGCGCTAACAATTCGGCCAAACCATGTGACTTTTAAGCCCTCGAAAAATGTAATCGATTCGCATTAGTAATACTTTTCGGCGTGTAGAGTGAATGTTTGAGGAAAATGAAACTCAGATTGAAATCGGCTTTATGTACGATATGCCTGCCATTTGTTCTTTTAATACTTTATACATACCCAAAAAATAATTGTGAAAGTATAACTTTTCAGTCGAAAATGGCGAACGGGAAAATTGGAACAAAATATTCCGAACGAATACCAGAGACAAGGACAAGCTCAAAACAAACGTCTACAAAACAGGTTGTCGTCAAAAAAGCAATATCGCAATTTGACAACGAAAAACAAAGGAAGGTTGTGCCAGAGAAACAATGCGCCGTTAACCTCACCTGGCCTGAAAATAGTGATAGATTGCAAATTGTCGATAATATGAACAATTCATTTGTTTTTTCTGCATTTGCGGAACCAGAAGATCATCGAGTGAAAATTATGGGATTACATCGCCTGAATTCAAATTCAAGCAAAAGTTGTATTTGCTGGTTTTACAAGGACGCAAATAAACCAAGGATTATTCAAACCAATGGCACCATAGTTCTTTTAAACGATCATCATGGCAAAACGTAAGTATAATTTATTCCTTATTCTTATATCCGGGCCTCGTTGGTTCATTGAGTTGGCTTTCTTGGATACAGTCAGGTTACGTCCATAGTAAGAAAACAAAGTGTATCTGACAATATTAATAATAATGTTGATAAATGTAGATAAAAATGAAATCACCATACGATGTAAGTTTTATTTATTCCTTATTCTTATATAGGAATCACGGTGGCTTACCGAGTAAGGTTCACCAGTTAAAGAAAGCTTTATTGAAAACAATCAACTACATTAACGAAACCAAAATGTATCTAACAATATTAATAATAATTTTAAAAATATATAAACAAAGACACTTGATCAGATTCAATTCAATAGAATTAGAATCTATATATAATACACTAAAATCAATAACTAACTGGCAAAAAGAAAATTAAACTAAAATCAATAAGTAACTGGCATTAAGAAAATAAGTTTATGTTAGACGAAAGAGAAATGAAATGAAATGACATGAAATGGGGTTTAACGTCCTACTGTTCTGCTCCTATACTGGGCTAATGAAGACGGGCATACGCCATACAGTGTGCTATGAGGGAAATTTTGCCCGGGTTACGTGCATTCTAATGTATACACAGGACCTCGGTTTTTCGTCTCATCCGAAGGACTAGACAGCTGTCCTTGTCAGGCCCTCCGTTCTGCATCACTGACAGGGGGAAACCACGTCGAAAAATCAGGATGAACTTTCTCGGCCAATGCAGGGATCGAACACCAGACGAAAGAGAAGTCAGTAAAATAGCCATTAATAACAGATTACGGAATTTCCAATTAAAATACTCGCATAAAATAAAGGAATAGTGGTAATGACAACTAATTTAAGCTCCGTTCAGATGGTTTAATATTATACTTGCACTAGGTGTGTAAGGGTGGGGTGTCGGGAAAGAAAGAGAGAGAGAGAGAAATGGGGTTGGTTGGTTGTTCAGTCCCCTTAAATCTACTTTCAGAAATGTGATGACCGCCATCTTAAGATTATAAAATCATATGGAATGCTTATTGAAAACACGAATAGAGACTATTAGCATATGATACAAAACTTCTAATTATTATACTTTACACAGTAGTTATTTAAATTATATTGTTGCTTTTTTATATCTCGAACAGATAGTTTAGTAGTATGATTTTATAACTCGAACAGATGGTTTGCTGGTATGACTTTATATTTCGACCAGATAGTTTGCTGGTATGATTTAAGTAGACATGATAGGGGTTTGGGTGCGTTCTATTCATACGATTTAATCATAGCCGACAAAGAATGGGAAATAAATAAATTTATTGCTGTTTTGCACACTGATCCGCAGTGAATATTCGCTTGGCCGCTACAATCACTGATAAGGATGACATCGATGCGACTTAATGACTACAAAATATTAACTTTTTTCTTTCGGCAAATTAAATTCTGAAACATTTTTTTTACTATAGCAAAATAAATAAAGGTGTTTGAAGTATATCTTGATAAAAAAAATATTCCATAATTAGCGTAAATAGGTACAGAAAATAGTACGCGGAGGCGTAAAATGGGTAAAACGATATAATTCTGCCCGTACCGGTTCATATTACTACGTTCGATGTAAACAACGCACGTGTGACCATCAATTTGACGTTTTTTTTCTGTTTGTTTACTCTGAATTCTTTCAGAAGTACATTTTTTACCGTCTAATCTGATTGACCTGCTTGTGTTTGTTTTAAAACAACAAAAACAAGCCACAGAAGTAATATTTTTTGGCGTTATCGAAGCCATCTTGCTTTGTTGGTAAACATTGTAATGTGACGTCACCCTTAGAACTACAGCGGTCTGACCTTTTAAAGGTCAGTCATCTTGGACAGAGATAAAAGACGGATGTCGCATTAGGTCTGTAAAACAGATTGGCTGTTTTGTTGTCGGTGTTATAGTAAATGAATAAGGTTTTTGGTGCGTTTTGGTAGAGAGTAATGAAACTTCGTGTATAGTTTCACTACCAGGTACTTCAAAACCTTGACTGAGTATGATCGTGAACATTTTATGGTTAGACTAAGGTCTAGATAATCAGTTCGATTGCTTGATACTTTTGAAAAAGATAAGTGTGCAATTAATTAATATGTGTCATCTATTTATTTTGGGATTTCGGCGAGGGACACCAACCTCACTGTTGGCCTTTTTTTCTTAATATTCAGAATCCATTAATCTGTCTTTGTTTTATGAATTGAGGAAATAATGTAGCCAGTGCCCTCAAACTGTTGTGGCGAATTACAGAAAATGAAATTGCCGAGAACAAATCTGTTGTTATTTTTTTTAAAACATACAGTCCACCTAACAACCTTATATAAAACTGCATCAATAAAAAAAAGTATTGAAATGTTTTAATTCGGTGAGAATTAAGTAGGGAGATACAAAAATCAAAACGATGCAACACGAAAAGTTCTGAGCCCAGTGTCTGGCTATGCAGAATCTAACATGCTGTACTAAAAGTGTGTGTGTGCATATGTATGTTCACCATCACACTTCGTCGCCGTGCCCCAACCCCACATATGAGGTATCAAATTAACCAGTATTACCCCGTGAATGTTTTAGGCAATGATTCATTTAGGTCAATATCAATTATTAGTGTAACAGTAGGGGTGTCACAATCGGAAAAAAATTTGGGGTCGGGTTGTTTCTGAGGCAAAATTTGTCACTGAAGACGATTATGAGATTATTTTACTTCTATGACGTCATTTTCGGTTGGGGTTTTTCTGATTTCCAAAATAGCCGCCAGAATTTGACGAAAAATTAATTTCCAGATAGTATGGGTGATTATCACGCAAGGTATGGCTTGTAATATATCATATATAAGGTTTTTTAGTAATTGAACTGAAAAAATAATCTCTAAAACTAGTTTCCCCAAATCCAAGATGGCGGAAATTCAAAATGGCGGCCACAATTTACCTAAAATGGCTGATTTGTCAGATAAAAGTCATTTCACTCTTTGATATGATTTATAATATGTAATTTAAATGATTTTCAGTGTCACTAAACTTAAAATTAATCTAAATATAACGGGGTTCCAAAATCCAAGATGGCGGAAATTCAAAATGGCGGCCAGAATTTCCCTAAAATGGTCGATTTTTCGGATAATCGTCATTTTTAAGTTTGATATAGCTACCATCTTATGGAGACATAATGTGTGGTGCATTTACGGTCTTATAAAGCTCTATTCTTACATAAAGAATTCTTGATTGTCACGGAAGTGTTTTAGCCGTGATCATTTTAAGTCATGCTTATGCCAAGATCTGGGTAAGTGTTAATTTAACTAGATATCAGAAAAGTACCACGTTTTCAGAAATGTACTCTTTAGATAAATTGTACAATATATATCAGTTCACTAGTTACGTGTTGACCTTTAACATCACACTTAGATCCTGTACGCTTTGTGTCTTACAGTCAATACATGTCATGAAGAACTCTTTAGACATAATTTCGTTTATAATACTTTACTCGTTTCTATTGAGTTGTTTAGCAGAAGTAACCCATGACAACAATATGTTGAGACGACTACGTAACAGAATAGGACGATTCAATGTTATTAAAATGACACAATGACAATTTTAATTTTATTACCAACCCTTTCACAATATTTGAATGAAATATCTCACACAGGGTGTTAATCTGTTTTCAGTTTCTATTCCAATTCAATAAAACATTTAAAACATTTAATACATGTCTTGGCTTGATTCATTATTTACAATTTAATACGTTAATCGTGTATTTTAAATAATACAGTTCAAGAGATCAAAACATTTCCGAATTTATACATTCAACATTACACGTAGACCTAAATGTATTTTTCAAATACGTGTATAAACATTTATATGAAATATATTATAAACAGATATGCTATGACCAGCGTTGCCATTATCTTTATTATTCGACTGGAAAACTCCTGTCATTCACTCTGTCGTTCGACTGATCCATCATTCACGTTGTCATTTCCGAGTCTGAAATTTGGGGTATAGGGGTAGCTCATACCGGGGAGTAACATAGGCCAGGTGGCGTTAGTCTACCACTTCCGGTTTCGGAGTTATGACCCCCGAGCGAAGCCGGGCATTCTTCTAGTATATAAATAAATATATAAATAAATCATCTTCATGGTCATCATCATCGTCATCATCACTATTTAACACCAATCATCGTGGCCTGACAATTACCTTATCTATTCAAAGCGCTTGTTTAGTTTTAAATACTTGTGAACTTTACTAAAACTCACTTTGTTGAACGGGTTACTTTCGTTGGTATCGCCATATAGGAACGCTTTTGTATTTATGGATTTAAATGGGAGGGTATTTAATGTTGAGATACGCTGAGACGAATAATTTGGGCAGTGCAGAAAATAATGGTCGCTGTCTTCTTGAGTATGACCACAACTGCATGTCGGGTTATGTGAAATATGCATTAAAAATCTATGGAAGTTTAGAGCACTTTTACAATTACGAAGTCTGGAATGTATAATCTGAAATTTACGTTCTCCATAGTAACATCTTACTGACATCAATAAATACAAAAATATAAAATGGCTGATTTGTCAGATAAAAGTCATTTGACTCTTTGATATGATTTATAATATGTAATTTAAAGGATTTTCAGTGTCACTCAACTTACAATTAATCTAAATATAACGGGGTTCCAAAATCCAAGATGGCGGAAATTCAAAATGGCGGCCAGAATTTCCCTAAAATGGTCGATTTTTCGGATAATCGTCATTTTTAAGTTTGATATGGCGAGTGATATGCGATTTAAAGGGTTTTCTGTGTCACTCAACAACCTCAAAAGAAGAGTTTCCAAAATCCAAAATGGCGACCAGAATTTCCTAAAATGAACGATTTTTCAGATAATCGTCATTTTTTCGGTTTTGTATGGCTTGTAATAATGTCCTTTATTAGGTTTTCAAAGTCCACGAACTTGAAAATAACCTCAAAAATGAATTTTGAAAATGAATATTACCTCAAAAATGAATTTTGAAAATGAATATTACATCAAAAATGAATTTTGAAGATGGTAGATGATTGCTTAAAAATACAACAGGACAATCGTGAATTTTCCTATGGGATTGGCTTGTAATAGCAAAGAGTAGTAGTTATTTTGATGGTTACTGGAACTGTTATACTGGATCTCACATAAACAAGATTTAATATTATTCCAGCAAAACAGTGAGGTATATATATCCAGTTGTTAAGAATTTATCTATTGTTTATTCAGAAATGGTTCGAAATAGTGGTTCAGTGAGTAAGACTCGCTAAGAACGAGATCTGGGGTTCGATCCCTATGTTTGCTGAAAAAGTACCTTAGGATTTTCCAGTGTGGTTTCTCCTTGTCAGGATGCAGCACCGGGGGCTTCTCGAGAAACCAGGTTTATATGTACACGTTGACGTGCGCATACAAGAACCCTAGACAGTTGGAATTCGAAATAAGAGTACACCATAGTACCACTGTCTGGGCCAATTTTCCTCATAGCACACTGCTTGACGAATATCAATATTTATTAACTTTTGTTCAGAAGACTTATGTCCGGAAACCGTTTGTGGTATCATCTAGACAGATGAATTCATATTTGTCAGTCATGTATTTCATAAAGTGAAAAGTGTAAAATGAATCATCGAAGTCTCTGTGTCCGCAACTTGTGTGGTATGGTATCCACAGATCATATTCGTCTGTAATGTAATGCACACCAAGTTCTAAGTTAAAAATAATCATCACGAAAATAATTGGAAATGCATTTACGACTAGGTATCCCAAAAGTCACCCCCCACGATTTCCTCTTTTCTTATGTGTTGTTCTTACATGTAGAACTTGTTGTGAAATACGTAACTGACGAAAATGACCTGTGGATACAACATCTAGACTATACCACAAAAGTTACTGGACACGGAGTCTTCGATGCAAAAACGGACCACATTACCATTTCTGAACGAATAGGAGAACTTAAATTCTTAACGACTGGATATACCACAAATGATTCTCACTCCGGTAAAATGGTGCAAAGACAAAGGAGATGAAATTAAAAATGCGTCAGTTGGCCCCGTTGTATTGTTATGGGGGTTTTATGCATAAAAACAATTAAGCTACATTTATTGTGTCTTAAGGTTAAATTCTTTGAAATTCTAATTAGCTGACTGGTAAGTTCTGCACATGGTTTATTTATTGACAGGTAGATTCCTGGGTCAGGTCAAATTAAGTTGCCCTTAAAAAAAGTATTACAATTTGCTATTATAAACCAATCCAAGAGAAAGATTGATGATTGTCCCTTTTTTTTCTGAAACAATCATCTTCAATTATCAAATTCAGAGAGAAAGAGAGAGAAATGGGGTTTAACGTCCACTCGGCACAAACTAGGTCATTTCGGGACTAACATATGGTTTAATTTTATTTACATAATTGGCTTGTGCGTAGGGGTCTTTAGCAGTGGGAGGAAACCAGAGGACCCGGAGAAAACCCACGAGGTTGGACAGGCGACCCTACTCCTTGCCACGTACAACCGGGGATTCAAAATCACGCCAGTCGACTCAATGACAGACTTTATGATACAGCACGCGCATGCTAACCATTCAGCCATCCAACCCCCCTATCAAATTCAGTGACTCTGAAAACTTGATAGAGGACATATTACAAGCCATATCAATACAGAAAATTGACGATTATCTTAAAAATTGATCAATTTAGAGAAAATCTGGCCGCCATTTTTTTAATTTCCGCCATCTTGGATTTTGGAAACTCTATTTTAGATTGATTTTAAGTTCAATGACATTGAAAACCCTTTAAATTACGTGTTACAAACCATATCAAAGAGTGAAATGACTTTTATCTGACAAATCGGCCATTTTAGATAAATTTTGGTTGACATTTTGAATTTCCGCCATCTTGGATTTTAAAAACTCTTTTTTTCTTTAGATTAAGGTAGATTCCTGGGTCAGATCAAATTCAGTTGCCCTAAAAAAACTATTACAATTTGCTATTATAAACCAATCCAATAGAAAGATTGGTGATTGTCCCTTTTTTTTCTGAAACAATCATCTACAAATATCTAATTCAGTGACTCCGAAAACTTAATAGAGGACATATTACAAGCCATATCAAACAGAAAATTGACGATTATCTTAAAAATTGACCAATTTAGAGAAAATCTGGCCGCCATTTTTTAATTTCCGCCATCTTGGATTTTGGAAACTCTATTTTAGATTGATTTTAAGTTCAATGACATTCAAAATCCTTTAAATTACGTATTACAAACCATATCAAAGAGTGAAATGACTTTTATCTGACAAATCGGCCATTTTAGATAAATTTTGGTCGACATTTTGAATTTCCGCCATCTTGGATTTTGAAAACTCTTTTTTTCTTTAGATTAATTTTAAGTTCAGTGACAGTGAAAACCCTTTAGATTACATATTACAAACCAAATCAAACTGTGAAATGACTTTAATCTGACAAATCGGCCATTTTAGGTAAATTTTAGCCGCCATTTTGAATTTCCGCCATCTTGGATTTGGGGAAACTAGTTTTAGAGATTATTTTTCAGTTCAATTACAACAAAAACCTTATATATGATATATTACAAGCCATACCTTGCATGAAAATCACCCATCCTATCTGGAAATTCATTTTACGTCAACTTTTGGCGGCCATTTTGGAAATCAGACAAACCCCAACCGAAAATGACGTCATAGATAAAAAAAAATTCTAAAAATCGTGTTCAGCTAGCAATTTCGCCTCTGGAAATTGCTGGCCTGAAATGATTTGTAAAAAAAATGTCTTATTGTGACACCCCTAGTAACAGAGTCAAAAATCAATATTGGATTGTGTGCAGCCGAACAATTTTACTGCAATTAACGGTTAACGGGAGGTAACTCTGTTTATTATGGTAATTAAGTTAAAGGACAATATTGGTGCCAGTCATTATCACATTATTATGTGATAGAGCTGGTTAAACACATTCCAAATATAATTTTGACACAGAGATCATTGCTACAATAGCTGGGATCTTCCAACTGCCAAGGGATCTTTTACGTGCACGCCAATATGTACACGGGACCTCGGTTTTTCGTCCCATCCGAACGACTAGACAGCTGTCCTTGTCGAGCCCTCCGTCCTGCATCACTGACAAGGGGAAACCACGCGGGAAAATCTGGATGAACTTTCTCGGGCAATGCAGGGATCGAACACCCGACCTCCAGGCTAGCGAGCCAGCGTCTTACCCACTTAGCCCCAATATCAGATAAGACCAGATCAGATTAGAACAAACAACTTAAATCATTTATTTTGACCTAAATCGAGATATTTAGTTTCTGACTCTGTGAAAACCATTTAAAAGCCTGTAACTGTAAAAATAATATCAAGATTTGTTTTCGTTTGTGTATGGCTAAATCTATTTGTTAAGGCCAGCTCAAATTTTGTCAAGTTCGTTGAGGTGTAAATAAGGTTAGGGCACGTGATTGTTGGCGAGATTGTAGGTTAGGGATGGGTAAGCATTAGGAGTTAGGTCCAGGGCGAAGGTTGGGATTAGCGCTAGCCCTGTTTATATATCGTGACCTATGACGAAACATTAAGACGGCCTTATCATTTAGCACTAACAGTTTTTGTATACTTTCGATGAAAAGAAATTTTGAACTATGAAAAACGAAACATATGGATTACGGAAATAGTCTGCTCTGTGGTTTGCCAGCAACAACTCTTCAACCTATCCAAGGAATTCAAAATTTTACTGCAAAGCTAATTCTTGGTGTTAATTACGGCCATAGCTCGACTGCTGCTCTGAAAGAACTTCATATATTGCCAGTTGAAGTCCGATGCCAATTCAAGCTACTGGTACTGGTGTATAAGTGTCTCCACAACCTTGACCCTGCCTACCTTTCTGAATTATTGCAGTCCCAAACTTCATCATACAATACGAGATCGTCATCAAAAAACATGTTATTTATACGCGGCTCCTGAATACCCTTCCAGAAAATGTGAAACAATGCCAAACTGTAACGGATTTTAAAAAGAAACTCAAAACATATTTTTTTCGTAAAGCATTTCTTTAACGTTTGTGTAAGACTTTGTGAAGCGCCATTGATCGCATGGCAGTAATGTGCACTATGTCAAATGTAATATGTTATGTGTTATGTTATGTGTGTTTGAAATTAGATTTCGTTTTGTAAGCTAAACTAAAGTTATTGTATTTTTCATTCACATACAGGTATGGTGCCATGATGGTCACGTGTGATCTAAATGATAAAGGGGTTTGGTATGCTGTGTCAGTTACACCGTCAATCAAAGACAAACCACTCAATCGTATGATTCTACATTATCCAGAAAAAACTGTTCAGAGAAATTTCACGCTCTGTCTCTCTGTGATGCATTCAAGCTTTGGGAATGTTATGGGATTTGTGGAGGCTCTTGAATTTGATAAAGTTCTAGGAGCTAATCATTTCGTAATCCACCATTTTTCTTCGTCTCAACCAATGAAAATCGTCTTAAACGATTATATCAAAAGAGGGGAGGTAACTCTTTTGAACTACAAATTACCGATCGGTACGAAGGATGTTCATTATTTTGGGCAAATTGCTGCAGTGAACGATTGTGTTTATAGATCTCGTGGTATCTCGCGTTATGTGGTTGTTGTGGATATTGACGAGATTTTAATTCCATACACCTTTAACGATTGGATGGAAATGATGGACAACTTGACGTCAGCTGAACCGAAAGCGTCGTCTTTTTCATTCAGGACTACTTTTTTTGACACACATATGCCGGATGACACTAGAGGATATCGTCAGAAAGATTTAGCGACTCGTTATAAATTGAGAACATTGTTAAAAGTGTGGCGAGAGAACTATATATTTGAGTACAATAGTCGTTGTAAAGTGATTGGCAAGCCGGAACTGATAGACGTCATGGCTATACATACCGTGGCTAAACAAAAGCGAGCTCATAAGCTAATACATGTGAATTATACTACTGCGTTACTTCATCACTATCGGTTAAAAAATTCTTCACCATCCAGGATTTTCAATGACAAAACGAGACAATATAGCAGCCGTGTTGTAGATCGTGTGATCAAAAGGTTTAATAGTATTCCTACGCCTTGTATACATGTGTGAAAGCGTATTGAACTTCTTTGAACGTTGTGTACACCGTGGGTGTGTGGGTGTGTGTGTGTGTGTGAGAGATGGAGAGGGGGTGAGAGAGATAGAGAGAGAGAGAGTCAACCGAATACCACAAATTAGTGCTAGGCGGAGTATATAGGTTCAAATTCACAACACTAGAATTAGACCCATTCCACTCGACACAAAGTCAAATTTATTTCAATAATTCGCTTGTGCGTAGGACCCAACCGAATGCAATGAAAATTTTTGCTACAGAATGTTGAACTCGACACGGCGAATTTGCACGCTTCAGTGGCTTGTTACGCAGTGCGATAACAGAGTCTACGAGTATAAAAATAGCTAAGTACGTCAAATTCTCTGCACATGTAAATAAATATATTGTTGGCGATTCTGAATAGCAATAATATTTATCTTTTTGGTTATTACAGCAGCTTTAGAAATTACGTTCGTTTTAATTTTTTAATTGCTTTATCATTAACTGTACCGTTATTAGCGGCATCTTTTGGTTTAGTACAAATAATATCTCTGAAAGACTCGGGTTAGACGGGAACATGATACTAGAAGTAGATTCATTTTACTTTTACAAGGTTCTTAAACCAATTTTTGAGTTGCCCAACGTGCGTGTTTCTAAATTCAATTTCTTGTTCCAGCTTTCTGTTATGGTTCGTAAAAAGTAGTCTTGATTATCCCGGCCTGTCAAGACTTTGAATGGACGATAGATTTGTTAAGCGAGACTAATGACAAATTGCTCGGATGATATGGCCGACACTAGTAACCATTTTTCAGTCTATTATTTACGGATGGTTAAATGGTCATAGCTTATTAAGTAAAGCATGACCGTTTATTTAATGACTATAAATGAGCGAAACTGATTTAAGGCTTGGTATGTATCTAAATATTGTGGTGTAATTGTCGAGATATTTGGAGATATTTATTTATGGTGGGGCACCCTACCATAGTGCTAGGCGAAGTATAAGGTGTTCAAACTCACAACACTAGGATTGGACCCATGACAAACCCAAACGGTACGCATTTGATCTCCCTAATCTCAGAAATCATAAATAAATAAATATCACCCCATAAGTAATGGCGTATTAAATAGTTTTACCCTATTTGTATTCTTTTATCGTTTTTTGTTGTCTGCAAATCTGTGTCACGAGCCTCAAGCAAAATTTGCTAAGCTAACCAAATTTAAATCAAATATGATAGTTTTTAGTTTATTATTGCTGGGTTAATCGCCTTGAATCAGTTGTTTCAGCCAGTTTTAGAGAAACATCTTTGGGAGGCAGCAAAAATCCCTCTAAAGAAGTGGCGTGCACTGGTGCAGAGAGGGGCGCAGGGGCCGATGACCCCGGGCATCCATTTCAGATCCATCCAATCAAAGAGAGAAAGAGACAGAGAGTTTAACGTCCACTCAACACAAACTAGGTCATTTTGGGACTAACATATGGTTCAATAATTCGCTTGTGCGTAGGGGTCTTTCGCGGTGGGAGGAAACCGGAGGACCGGGAGAAAACCCACGAGGTTGGACGTACAACCAAGGAATCGAAACCACGCCAGTTGACTCAATGACAGCCCTTATGATACAGCGCGCTTCCGCTAACCATTCGGCGACCACCACCCCACCCTAACCATCCGCACTAGGATTAAGCTGTCTGTTATAAAATCAAATTTGTGAATACAGTTTCATTCAATAAACGGATACAAACAGAATGTGTGTCCACTATTATTAGAAATTTTAAAATTCCTCCATTCCTGATGATAGTTTTCTAAATAAGCAATCCCGCAGATTAAATAACTGTGGTCTGACCCCTATACAGATTTATACACGAGTTATGTTCCTTACCAATTGCAATTTCAATGCATAGAGTACATGGACTCAGACTAGCAATTATTTGCTCATTGACTTTAATGTTAAATGGCTGTAACATCACAGGCTGTAGCTTTTTGCTCAACATTCCGTTGGTTCCAATCTTTATAGGCACAATGGGGACCACATTTGGCGATCTCCTCATCATAATTTTGTAGGGGGTTGACCGTTTAGGTTTTTTGCGACGGGGATTTGGAGTTGACTGGGGTGAAAATCTCACTTCCGACACTACGATTGCTCTGCAGAAAGACACTTTACACCCCCTATCCCTCCGCTGTAATATCATCATTAAAATGGCAAATTTGATCCCTTTTCTCCAATTCTAGACCAAAAAGTCAACCAAAAAATGCAGGAAGAGGTGAGAAAAAAAATTAAGGAAAAAATTGTCTATTTATAACTCGCACTGCATTCGTGAAATAAGGGGAAATAATTACTAGCCTGACGTATTCATTATGGCGGCTAGTACAGACAATTTAAGTAGGACGTTAAACCAGCAATTTCTCATGCATAATGACATGAATAATATAATTGATAGTCTAACCCACCCAACCGATAAGATGTCTAAATTTTAGGCTTTGGTAGGACTGTACGATATATCAGATGTGGATTAATTGGCCTCGGTTATAAGGAGACAGCCAGGTCAACATCAACGCATTTGCCCTTAATAGATATCCTTTTTCGTAACGTGACAATTTCAAAGAGTGCATTAATCCTTTTTTTTCTTCTAATGTCTGTCAATTTATAAAACTTTCAAGTATAACTCTTTTTTTAAAAAAAATTTAAGTGGGTCCTATTTTTTTTTTTTTGTATGCATGTATCGTTCAGGTACAGTGTGTGTGTGAAGTAAGGTGAATGATTGAAGATAATACGTGCACGGAATACAATTGTATTGGATATAATAAATGCTTTGACAAATGTCTTTATCAACCAAACGATAAAGACTAGAAAGTACATGCCGAATCGTCACTCAGTAATAAATAGAAAATTCATTGTATAGAATTGTGTCCTTCGCTGTTGTGTCCTACTTTTCTGCACTGAATGTGGTAATGAAGACGGGCCTACGCCATACAGGGTGCTACGACCTACTATTATTTCGAATTCCTATTGACAAGGCCCAAGGGTTCTTTAACGTGCACGCAAACGTGTACACAGGGTCTCGGTTTTTTGGCCCATCCGAACTACAAGACACTGCCCTTGCAGGCCATCCGTCCTATATCCACTGACAAGGGGAAACCACGCTTGACAATTCCGTGGAACGTTCTCAACCGTCGCACTCGACACAAACTAGGCCATTTCGTTACTAACATATACATGGTTAAATTTTATTTCAATAATTCATTTGCGAGGAGGGGTCTAGCAGTGGAAGGAAACAGGAGGACCCGGAGAAAACCAACGAGGTTGGACAGGCCGTACACTACTCCTTGTCACGTACAACCGCCGAACCGGGGAATCGATGCTGAAATTGAAAACAACATCGAACGTGATATGGTTGGCAAATACTATTTCAAATACAAGCTGAACAACATTTGCGTTTTAGCTTATATTTGAAATAGTATTTCATTTTGCAAACTGTGTCACGTTCGATGTTGTTTTCAATTTCAACACTCCGCCAAACCATTCAACCTGACGAAGAGCTAGTCGTTGGTATCAACATAATGGTTCCGATTACACGGTGGCGACACCAAACGACGTCATAATGATGGTTGCTAAGTAGAAGTATCAAAATTCTAAATTTGTTTGACTTTCATGCTTAACATGTAAAGTGACAACAAAGTAGACATTTTTCGTCTTAATAATAGAAATAAGATGAAACAGGATTAAAATTTACACTGAACAAAAAAAGAAGTTGGATTAAACATTGTCTTAATTTAGAAATTACATGAATAGAAGTTAGAAATTAAATGAATAGAATTTAGAAATTACATGAATAGAAGTTAGAAATTAGACGATAGCATGTTAGAATTTTGAGTCTAATGTACTGCCATAATCTACACCCACGGGTGTAAATTATTTAAGTGCCTCATCAGAATGTCTGAGTGCAACACTCATCCCGAGACAGCTTACACTACTGGAAGTGGCAGCTAGTTTCCACCATAATTGGTGTAATGTTCTACACTAGTTGGGTGTTATCGGTTTACACCACTAAAGGTTAGAGTTTAACGTCCCCACGACACATACTAGATCATTCAGGACTAACATATTTTAATTCAATAATTAGGGGTCTTTTTAACAGTGGGGGGAAACCGGAGGTCCTTGAGAAAACCGACAAGCAACCCTACTCCTTGTCACGTACAACCGTGGAATCGAAACCACGCAGTTGACTCAATGACAGACCTTATGATACAGCACGCACGTGCTAACCATTCGGTCATCCAACCCCCCAGTGGTAATGCAAAGCCCAGGTCTCCACGGCACGATAACATGTGCATTCTTTACATCGGGTGTAGTAACACAAATCGGCCAGGGCCGAATCGGTGCCCTTTACTTATTTTACGCCTTCGAGTACTATTTTATGTGCCCATTTAGACTAAATAGTAAAAGGGTTTTTTTTTCTAGATTTACTTCTAGTACTTTTATTTGTTTTATTAATAATTTAGGAATTTATTTTGCAAAAGAAAAAAAAAAGTTAATATGGAGTGCTAATTAACTTCACTTTAAGTGTTAGTAGAGGCCAAACCGATATATACTACTGATCAGTTTGATATGGTGTTTATTTAAGTTGTTACCATAGTAATCATTGAATATTGTATTATTTATATTCTTTATATCATATAGTAATCATTTGAATATTGTATTCTTTATATTATTCATATAGTAATATTTAAATATTAAATTTTATATATTGTTCATATAATAATCATTTGAATACTGTATTATTAATATTGTTCCCATAGTAATCATATTGTTTCCATAGTAATTATTTAAATACTGTATTCTTTATATTAAATGGGTCACTGGCTCGTTATCTAATCCTTACAACCAGACATTATGTAATAAATGATAACATTGGATAAACTAACATCTTTCAACACTACACACACTCTGACTAAACCCCCACGAGTTTGACTGACCCAATAACCCGATTTGAATTCACGGGGAATATAATTTCCTTGTAACTGTCACATGAATGAAACAATAATTTAACTGAAAGTCGGGTTGGAGGATAAAACAAGAACAGTACTCGAATTGTTACAATTTCCTTATTTGTTTAAACAGGTCCTAGCTATTTAAATAAATAATCTACCACTTTATCCAGATATATAGATTTAATTTTAAACAAAGTCATAAATACAACAACATTAGACACGTCAAGTAGCAGTGAATCAGAACAAACTGATATACTAAGAGAGGACTGAAGTAGTTTAATTTAACTCCTCGAAAAGCACCGACCGATATGTACGACTCACTGATATTTAGAGGTAAGCCCATTTATTTTACGAGTCGTACGTTTATTCATAGGCCTACCCCTCGCCTTGGTTATATAGGCTGGATTTTTAATAATCAGGTGAATCTCAGATTTTGCTAATTACATTTAATGTCTTGATATAATTGATACTACCCCTTTAAAGGATCTAAGTCTCCAACTCAATATTTTTCATCATATTCGAAATTAGAAACACGAATTGGAATTCAATATTGCTCAATTTCAATCAATATAGATGCTGTGATCTGACCGTGAAATTATAGGATCCTAATATCCAATATTTAAGGCACAATTAACATTATATAATCAGTACACGAGTCGTGTACCCTATGGTTTATGGTGCCATTTTCTAATGAACAAATACAAACATATCCGACAATACAATGTGGAAACAATTAGTAAAGGCTGATTCACAAAGGACAACATAATTTAAATAAAAAACGTGAAGAATGCACCTAGCACGTGTAAATTTGAACTGTTCACGTATGTCACCGAACATAATTGATTAGAAATTAAAATATTTTTTGTTAAAAAGTGAATATAAACCACTTTACATACATTCATATTACAGGAATATATGCTTTTAGAACCATTTTTGTCTATTTCAAACTTTCAAAAAATAGAGCGAGACGCCCTTTAAATGGTTAGCATGTGCGCGCTGTATCATAAGGTCTGTCTTTGAGTCAACTGGCGAGGTTTCGATTTCCCAGTAGAACGTGACAAAGAGTAGGGTCGCCAGTCCAATCTCGTAGGTTTTCTCTAGGTCCTTCGGTTTCCCCCCACTGCTAAAGACCCCTACGCGCAAGCAAATTATTGAAATAGGATTGAACCATGTGTTAGTCCCGAAATGACCTAGTTTGTGTCGAGTGGACGTTAACCCCTCTCTCTCTCTCCCTCTCTCTCTGTTTAAATAGATGTAATTTATTATAGATGTTTTAGTATGTAAACTATTGTTTTTATATTATTATAGTTCAATGTTTGTACGCGAGGAATAAACAAAGGCTCTCACCTGTGTTGGATACACCACAATGTCATGAACTCGCAGCTATAGAGAGTTGGTGACCAGACTGTGTCTACGTTTAAAGAATTGGTGTCACAAAAAAAACTTTTTATCGATAATCTATATTCACAGACGTTATGCCACAACAAGATTTTTTTTTAGATAATCTTCATTCACAGAATCTGTGCCACAACAAGAACTTTTTGACCGAGAATCTATTTTCACAGAATATGTGCCACAACACGAACTTTTTATGTTTTCCTTGAATACAGCAGGAATGTTTGGTCGTTACTAATGAACGCGGGGAAAGTCTGGAACATCATGTTTTTGGAATGGTCATCGTTTATAATAGACAGATGTGACAAATATATACATCCGTTGTAACTTTTATTAACAATGCAGTCTATATGATGCATTTTTAAAAGACCTTTCTAGATTGTAGTCTACTATTACCGTTAAACAGGTGTAGACAAGACGCAATGGATATCTATAAAAGCGTACTTGGGATTATTTTTCTCCTTGATGCGGCCTATAGCCGGGGAATTCATCTAAACCCTAATGGAACTTCAGCTAATTCCTCTATTGTTCTTTCATCAAAGGCGAACCAAGATGGAACCTTACGCGAAATACCCGACGTGTTGATCGATAGTTACTCTTGTGGAGATAACATGTGTAATTGTACGGGGAATGTTGCCGTGTGTTCTGGGCATCGACACTTATTATCCTACATTCCCAAACTACCCGCTAATATCTCTCAGCTAACATTTTCGAATAACTTTTTACCACATATAAAAAACGACACCTTTTCTAATGTTTCGTCTTTGACGCATCTTTACTTAAAAGCAAATAATTTGAGCTACTGTTCGCGGTTTGCATTCCGTAGCTTAAAACAGCTTCAAATACTAGGAATTTATAAAGAGAAAAAAATAAAATATGGACTGTTATATTATTGTTTGATGGGCGTGGTAAGTCCGAAGCTTAAAGAGCTTCAGTTGATTAAATTAACGTTTAAGGATAGATTGAGCAAAACATACTTCCTCTCTGCGATGAAGAACAGTCCAGTATCTAAAATTGTAATGAACTCGACTTATATCGATTATTACAACCACACTGACTTCACTCACCTGAAAAATCTCTCTGTCCTCAGTTTACGTACGTGTTGGATACAAGAGATGGATTTTTCACCGATTCCGAAACCGAAACCGATCTCGACCTTAACGGAGTTGGTTTTATCAGACAATGCTTTGGTCAGTTTTCCCAAGTTCTGTGCCGATAATAACGCGATGTTTCCTAATTTGACACGTCTGTACATGGATGACAATTTTATTCGATTTATGCCACGACTGGGTCTAGATTGTATGAAGTTTCTTCACATCTTTTCTATTTCTGGTAACCCATTACACGAATTGGGGGAAAATACATTTTCCAGACTCCCCAATTTGCACACCATTTTCATCAGCGACAATTCAGGATCATCATTTCGGATCAGGGATCACGCCTTTAATAGTTCCAGCCTCATTAATCTTTATTTAAAGGGCAATGCCGAACACGTGCATCACTTGTATGTAGGGGCATTAAATAGTTGCGCAAACCTAGAAAAATTGGACCTATCCAATAGCCACCTTTACTCAAAATCAGACGAATACTTCGACGAACTCTTTGCAACATTGACCAAATTAAAAGTTCTGAAACTTTCTGGTACCGGTATTGGATCATTACCTCCTGTTATTCCAAGAATAATGCCGAAGCTGGAGTCTCTTGATGTAAGTTACAATCATATTTCATGGTGGACAAACGATTATTTTAGAAACTTAACGTCGCTGCGAATATTAAACTTGACGTCTAATCAAATTGCGACAATTAACAAACATTCGTTTTCTTATGAAACACTACAAGGTTTATCACGGCTTGACTTATCATACAATCCTTATTCTTGTTCCTGTGCGAATTTACTCTGGTTTGCGCGATTACTGAAGATCAAGAGCTTTGCTGAAAAGCTTCATAAGTTCCCGAATAAATATACATGTTCAACTCCTAGTGACTGGCGGGGCATGAGGATTATTGATACACCTATAAGTAATCGCTTTTGTTTGTTAACCCCCGTTATAAGTTTGATAATAACATCAGTATCGATAGGAGTACTTCTTTTAATACTCGCGATATCTCTGGTTTACAGATATCGTTGGCACCTTCGATACTTCGTCTACATACTCCGATACCACCACATCAGGCTCCAAAGATTCGCCACTGAAGGACGGAGCTATCGGTACGATATCTATTTAAGCTGTAGTGAAGACGATGTAGATTTTATTTTGGAAAATATTTTACCAAGACTAGAACACGAGTTGAATCTCCACGTCTTTCTCCCACAGAGAGATGGGGTTGGAAATAAAATTGACAGTATAATCGAGAATATGGATGCTAGCAGGAGATTCATCTTGTGTGTATCGGATACTTTCGCTGTTGATCATTACTGTGAGTTCGAAGCAAGCGTAGCTTATGAACGAATCTTAAGTGAAAGGCGAGATTTAATGATTGTGATTTTGTTAGAGGAACTAGGAGTTGTTAATGTTACTAAGACCGTTCATAGAATCTTAAAGGATGATGACTATATAAAATGGGGATGGAGTGAGGAAAGTATTGATTTATTTTGGCTGAAGTTAATTCAACATTTAAACTCTTCTGATGAACCTAGACCTTAGATTGTAGCTTAATTAAGGTAGGGGCCTGAGGGTGCCCCGTCTCATGCGTCACTTGGTAGCGAGCAGCTCTTATGAAAAAAAGAAATATTTTCTTTTGTGGACAGTCGTTCTGTACAGGACAATTGGCAGTTATATTTGTGCACGAAACCCAGCATTAGGGTCTTTGGCAGTTGGAGGAAACTGGAGGACCCGGAGAACACCCACGAGGTTGGACAGGTGACCCAACTCATTGTCACGTACAACCGGGGAATCGAAACCCCGCCAGTTGAATCAATGATAGACCTTATGTCACAGATCGCACGCGCTAACCATTCGTTCATCTAACCTCTCTAAATGGTTTGATGTTTCGATTTCAATATCTGATGTTACACGACAAAAAAAAACTAACTCCATGAAATCATCTCTACAATATGGGTCAGACAACACGTTTAAATATGAAAGTACCCTAGCAATTGTTGTTAGCTGTTAGCAATATAACCATCATCCTGCACTAAGATTAAATTTCAATTTCGTTTCGGTTTTCTTTTCCTTTTTTAACCAACTTCCTGCCATAATATCTAAACAACCCACTGACGACTGTATATCAATGCAGCCCATTTGATAACAAAAGCACTTGTACTTTTTTTTTAAAAAAAGGAAATATTTTGATCCAAACAATAGTAGGAGAGGGGTCATAAAGGCTATATCTGTTCCCTAATGCCTTTTCTGTCCGAGTGTGTGTGTGTGTGTGTGTGAGTGGGCAGATCATTGAATTGGGGGACAATTGTATGCTTGCACACCAACAATTGCTGGACCATCGGGTTTTCGAGGACCATAATCGGTCCTCGAATTTAGAAACCTGTGTAATCTACTTTCCACCCCCTGGCGAGTTTATTTTTAGAATATCTCGGTAGTGCTCGGTTAACCGTAAAATACCGACCCCTTGGGTGAAAGGGTGTGTTTTCCAGCCTGATCACCTCCCATGTCAGTTCATATTCACACAGCTCAGTTACATCATTTATCACGCATGCGCATACTGTAAGCGTATCTCCGCCATATTAATAATAGCTTAAATCACCTCGGTGGAAGTGGACGTAAAATACAACTTACAAACAACAACAATCACGGTAAGGCACCATGTTTAGTCGAGTTAGAAATATTCATGTTATTTTTTTGCTGACCATTTTCCACTTTTGTTGTTCTGGTCATTAACTGTTATGCTTGGTGTCGTGTACAAAAATTGGGATCGACTTTTTCGACATATGCAACGTAGTAGACTTGTCATTTAATTTAAGTTATCATCTGATCATTTGGGCCTAGTATCATTGATTCAGTCTTTGACTGATTGAGTCTAGGCCTATATATATGTATTTGTATGAATGGTGAACATATTCTAATATTCTGGTGTTCAGTAGAACGAAATCTTGTGATGTTGAAATAAATTAAAAATGTCTCGGAGGTTTGTCTTGCGCCAATGGGCAATCGAAATTGACCCATGTTTTCCCTATTTCTGAAATAAAATCGTTATTTCAGAAATAGAATATTTCTATTTCATGACATAGATAGAATTAAAAGTGCACCATTGTCATTTAGCTACAATTATGTATGTATCGGTAAGGCGGAAGACGTACATCAGTAGTGAAACCATTTCTACATTGTTATTGTATTTCCCAAAGTAAAGCGATAATTGCATATTTTCTAAGAAAGTCAAAACATAATTATTTCTATATCTACTACGTACACAATCATAGGAATCATTCTAGCACTTAAAAAAACATTCACATAAAATTTGAAATAATTTCTATTCGCGGACGGTATTTGGAAATTGTCACGCGGAACACTACGGTTTTTTTTGCGCTAGATGTAGATTATCGGCGAGTCTGTCGAGGTTTGCCGAATGCGAAATTGTATAATTTCTTTTCACTGGAAAACTATGTCTACACAACGGAAAGGGAAATTGTCTCGATTGTCAAAGTCGGCGGTTAAACAGATACAGGGATAATGATGCCATTTTTAGGATTATTCTTTAACAAGGTAGGACTGTGTATATAGAAGCCATGTATTTTAAGTCTTTATTTAAACATATTTTAAACATATGACTTAAAAAAAATGCAATTATCGCTATATTTAAAGTAGTTAAATCTCTAACTCAATATCATCCAAAACCTTCGACAATGAAAACACGAATGGTGTTGTGATCTTAACAGAAAAAGGTGGGCTTCTGATATCCAATATTTATGACAAAATAAACATTTTACGATTGGTACACGAATCGTGTACCATAATGTGTTTCAGCGCAAATTGTAATAACAAGCGACTCGAAGAACGAGGCTAGACATATTCCACAAGTCAACTCAAACGGTGACCCCATATTCTTATCTGGAGAACATGCGCAATAAATACTATCGATGTAGACTGGAATAACCAGACGTTAGAGATGGCCATTGGATTGAGACTTCTGTCGTATTTCGCCGAACATAACTGCTTTGAAATTAGAGTAAAAACGGAAACAATTGAATGTAAATCAGTTTACATACATTCATATTACCGTACATTATTATATACAATGCGACCCATTTGTGTCAATTTTTAGATCCCAAATATTAGCGATTTTGCCCCTTTAAACTATGTATTTTGTTTACAGTATGAACAGTTTTGTTAGCATACCACTGGCATTGTTATGTTTCTGCTTAAAGGAGCTAAGTCGCTAATATTTGGGACCTAGAAATTGACACAAATGGGTTGCAATGCATACAATAATGAAATATGAATGTATATAAATTGATTTACATTCAATCGTTTTTGTTTTTACTGTAATTTCTAATCAATTAGGTTCGGTGAAATATGCCAGTATTCTCGATCGAATTTCAATCTCTAGCGACTGGTTATTCCAACCTACGCCGATAGTATTTATTGGGCATGCTCTCCAGATAAGAATATACATGTAGCGTCACCGTTTGACATGACTTGTGGAATATGCCTAGCCGCGTTTTGCGAGTCCCTTATTACAAATAGCGCTAAAAAGTATTATGGTACACGATTCATGTACCAATTGTAAAATGTTTATTTTGTCTTAAATATTGGATATCAGAAGGCCATCTTTTCCCGGTAAGATAACAACATCAATTATGTTGATTTAAACCGACAAATAAATCATGTTTTTAATGTCGAAGATTTTGGATGGTATTGAGTTAGAGATTTAGCTACTTTAATGATGAATATTAAAGGTAAGAGACTACATGTAATTTGTAAAACATGACAATGACATATTGGGTTTAACAACAAAACACATACTTATGGAAAACAGCTACTAGTGTATTTAAGGCGACGTTTCGTAGAGTATTCTCTCAACGTTATTAGCTTGATAACGTTGAGAGAATACTCTACGAAACGTCGCCTTAAATACACTAGTAGCTGTATTCCATAAGTATGTGTTTTGTTGTTACTCTATCCAGTTACTAAATGCCATTTAAAGAACATATTGGGTTTAGTATTTTCACAAGAGTGACTAGTTCCGCAATGATGAGTAATGATGTGGTTGCTAATAACGGTCAAGATCATTCTGATAGTACGTGTTTTGTAAATTATATACTCTAATCGATGGTCATTTTGTCTGTCATTCAGAAGGATATTATAGAATACAAAAGCAATGTTTATTGAAGTTTTGATATTAACTAACGGCAAAAAAAAAAGAGAATTACTTTCTAAAGACATTAGCATGGCTTTTCCCGTTTGGGGTCCAGTAGTTTAAAGCGAGCGCTTTAGATCATAAGATCTCTCATTGAGTCAAGTAGCATGGTTTCGAGTCTAAGCTTGTAAAAGACAAGGACTAGGGTAGCCTGTCCAACTGCGTGGATTTTCTCCGGGTCCTCCGGTTTCCTCCCACAGCTAAAGACCCCTACTAAAGACCCCTATATAGGCACAAGCATGGGATGTTAAGTCCCATTTTCCACTTTCTCTTGCTTTTCCCCGCAAATCATGTATTATCTGCAGTTTGGTGATCTGCGATTCTGTATCATTAACATCAAAATGCTACTGTGCTTACGGTTAAATACCAGTGGCCTACAATATCAATTATGGTTAAGCTTCATTATCATACATGTATATTCTGTATGGATAAAACCAATTTATGTTTTTAGTTATTCATTTTATGTAAATTATTAAGTCATAATCTTTGTTCATACTGCAATACATGTAGATTTAAACATAAATATTTTTACATTTAATACTTCAGAGAATTACCAGTATATGTGGGCCTGGATGTCGAGGGGTATGGCCAGTCCAACTTAAACAGGGATTTGGGGACAACTTTGTGGATGTTAATTGTAATTCTGATGATGCAATGTAAGTCAACTTAAGCATTAATTAGGGTTTCACACTGCGTAGCTTGTGTGAAACACTATTGTTTTTGTTAAAATTATTCTTCTTATTATTATTTTTTTTTTTTTCCAATTTGATTGTATCTCAGAAACTACATGTCGGATCGATACGATTTCTTCGGTTTTATTGGGAAAAGTGGGTGTGACTTAGAGATTAAAGCTATTTTGGGCATTCTGTGACAATGCGAAATGTCCGAAATCACCGAAGTTGTCGTTTTGTAAAAGAATGCCGTAGTATTAACAATAATCATCGAATTTTAACATATGATGCATTTTGACATAGCCGGAGACCAGGCACATAGCTGTGCTACTTTTGATTTTTGATTGTCGACGAATCTTCGTAGATATTAAGCGCCAAATTTCGAAAATTTAAAATTTTACAAAAAACTTTTTTATTTATGAATATTTTTATATGGTATTTTAACCAGGGTTGAAGAGTTATCCGATTTGACTAAAAATTTAAAAATTTTTTGTGTCCGTAATTTTCCTTGGCCGCAATTGGCTAATTCAGTTTTTCAGTCCTAGATTAATTCTTTATTATTCGATTTGTACAAAAGAAAGTTCATATGCTGCGTGGTCCAAAATGTCATTTTTTTGGTTACCGGTAAAGATTCGTGTCGGCACCGGAAGTGAAGTAAAATCAGCAAAAACTACAATTTGGACAGATTTTGACAGTTCGGTACAACTTTTTGAAAGCAAATCTTATTTTTTTAAAATTTGATATTACCAAAAGTATACGCCATGCAAAGGCGCACAAATCATCGGACTCAGTTTTTTTAATTTCAATTTCGTTTTCCGGCTATTTCGATTAAAAGGTGAAAAAAGGTGTAAAATTAAGCTATTTACAACCCATCCACCGTCTTCATATTTCATCGTAACTTTCATAACCTCGTAGCAATAACCCATACAAAGAGAATGTATGTCAAAATTAGTTTGTAATATCAGCAGTTTTCGAGAAATAGGCAATTTTGCATAAGTCACATTTCGTGCTATTTTGCCTGTTCAAGAATCAATTATTATTCAATTTTCAATTTTCTTTCACCATTTGATGCCGAATGCCACATTTGACTAGATTAAATCATTTTAACACATTTACTGTCACCGGAAGTGAGGTCATTTGGGCAAAAACTGAATTTTAGCCTTCAAAACCGATATTTTTTTCAAATGAGTCATATACATGTATGTTATTTGTTTAAAAGTATGATATTTAATTTCAATCAACAAATAGAATGAACCCATACGACCATATAGATACCACAAAATGGGTTCTAACTTGTAAGGTTTCAGAGAAATAGACGATTTTCTACTAGTCACGTTTCAAGGTTTTTGGTCTATAACAGTGTCAAATATTATTCGATTTTCATAAAATTTTCACCATGTGATGCCTTATGCCATTTCTGATTTCCTAAAACTAATTTAACATTTTCATTCACACCGGAAGTAATGTCATTTTAGCAAAAACTGTATTTTAACCTTCAAAACAAATATTTTTTTGAAGTGAGTTATATTTAGTATTCGTTTATCATTATGATATTTCATTTCAGTGGAAATATAGATTGGATCAATACGATCATAAATATGTCAAAAAAATAGCTTCTAACATCTTCTTTTGCAAAGAAATAACCAATTTCGTCAGGATCACTTTTTAAGACTTCTCGCATTTTTATTACAGTTTATGGGTTCTAAATTAATTATTTATTGCCTGATTTGTATAAAACAAAAGCTCATATACTCCTTGGTGCAAATTCTCAACTTGTTTCTACCTATAAAGTATTCTGTCGGCACCGGAAGTGACGTAATTTTGCCTAAAATTTAAATTTTGGCGGGTCAGGAGGTCTTTTCCTAAGGAAAAATCTTGATTTCTACAAATCTTATCAATGAAGATGAATCCTCCTACTACAGGCGCAAAATATGTCGGGCTTAGTTTTTTTGGGTTTTTTTTATATCAGTTTTGTATTTGCGCCATTTGGATTTAAGGTTGAAAAAAGTAGTAAAAATCAGCTGTTTACAACCCATTCATCGTCTTCATATTTTAGATTATTTCTACGCAACTTTCATAATTTTGTAGCATTAATCCATACGAGGACAATGTATGTCAAAATTAGATTGTAATATGCGCAGTTGCAAAGAAATAGGCAATTTTGCATGCGTCACTTTTCACGTTATTTTGCATGTAAAAGAGTCAATTATCGTTCGATTTTCAATTTTTGTTACCATGTGATGCCTCATGCCACCTTTGACTAGGTCAGTCCAATTTAACTGTCACTGAAAATGACGACATTTGGGCAAAAACCCATATGACCATACAGATATCACAAAATGGTTTCTAATTTGTTCGGTTGCAGAGATATAGGTTTTGGTCTATAAAAGTGTCAATTATTATTTGATTATCATAAAATTATATATACCATTAAATCTCCCAGTTTGTACGCAGGAACCCATCTTAAATATTTATTTTGTACCTCTTTTATTGAAAGCAACAGTTCAGCTTTTACCCGATGAACACAAGGTATTACAAGACCAACCCAGTGTCACGCCTGTGGCTCCTCCCACAACAAGCCTTTCACCTTGCAAATTATGCTCCTACCCAAACCGGGGGGCTAGGATGACCTGGTGGTGTAGATTGTTGCGCTTCAACCTCTAGCTTGATAGTCACCTCTGGCATGTGGTTGTGGGTTTGATCACTGGTGCGAGTGTATGTGGTTTGGAGATTGGGGCACCTTCTCGACCCAATGGGTTTACTCCGGGTACTCCGAATTCCTCCCACAAAGGCCCTGCACATGTGCTGATTTGAATAAAATAAAGGTATCATAGAATTGTTCCAAAATGACCCCGTTGGTGTTGATTGGACATAAACCCACATTTCATTTCATTTCACACCCCCACCCCCAGCATGTTTATGTTCAAGATTTTGTTTACGTAGCGTTGAAATTACTATGCAGTAATTGTTTGAGTAACGACGGTATTCAAGAGTATAGAAATATAAATCAACATATAAGTTGGGTAATAGATATGAAGAATTTTTGCAAAGAACAGGCCTCTTGTCATGTAAATTTTTAATCTGACTCAGATTGAGAAATAATGAAATATCGTATATTTATGACAATTGTATTTATTATTTCAGTTAACCATACCTATCAGGTGCCAAGTTGTTTAACAGTGGATACCAGTTTGAAAGAAAAAAGAAACCCAGGTAATTTGCTGAAGTTCTTTCGTATCTTTAACTGCTTCCATTGTTCCCTTGGAGGTCAGTGGTGGCTCAGTGGATAATGTGCTTGCGACGCAATGTAAAATGACACAATGTGTAAATTGTGTTATGGCATCAATATTGTATTGCTCTTACTGTGTACAGAATTAACATGGCTTACATGTAACCCATCTTAATCAGTACAAGGAATTGTTTTGACATAAGTCCATCGCTACTTCAAAATAGAGGATTAGATGTTACACACCAATTTTACGCCCATGGTTTCCTTGGGGTTTCTTGTTTTAGTTCTTTCAGAGCATTGTCATTCTTATTGAGTATTTTTGTTATGATGTTTTACACAATGGATTAAAATTAAGATGTGGATGGAAAGATTTTAGTCTTATGTTAACTATTTAATATTTACAGGTGTTGGTGGGAAGAAATGTCCACATAAGTCATGGTCCCAAGCTGAAAAGAGTTACCTTTGAAAAATTCTTCAGTGATAATATAAGCAAATTACAGTTATCAGGTGTTGGTAAAAAGAAATGCGAAGAAGTGATTAAGTCTAGTCATGGTATTTTATGCTCTCGTAACTGGGTACATGTAAAAAGCCAAGTTAAGAACCTAATAGAGAAAAAAAAATAGTTTAGAAAGGCTTCTATTAGAGGAATTAATTTCTATTTGTTGCCATTTAGTTTTGCATAATATGAATGCAAATTATTCATATGTTTGTTTCAAATGTACACCAGGAGTGCTGTTTTCTTTGTTATTCAAATCTTTGATTTCATCTTCATGGTTACTGTTAATTCTTGAAAAATGTTTGTTGGGTTACTAGAAAGTTGGGTTTCCATAAGGAGATAAACCATATTGTACACTTCTATTTTCTCATTATCTGCCTATATGATCAGGAAAATTCAATCATTTTCGTATTTGTAAAATAGCTTCAATTATGGATTAAATCTTTAATAAAATACAGTTAGATATTCAGAAGTTAGTCCTCCTGTTTGTTTTAATATTTTCAATATGCAACTGAATTGAAATGAAATGGGGTTTTATGCCCACTCAACACCAACTGGGTCGTTTTGGGACAGTTCTGTGGTACCTTTATGTTATCAAATTTAACTCATGTGCACATGTCTTTGCTGTGGGAGGAAACTTGACTACCCAGAGTGAACCCAAGGCGGCACCCCTATCTCTATTTACTCACACCAGGGATCGAACCCACAACTGCAAGCCGAAGATGACCAACCAGCTAGATTGACAGTCTAGACCACAGGGCCATCCCACTCCCCGACCCATCCCACTCCCACACCCCTCAATACGCAACTGAATGTTGTCCCATTCCTGACCTTCTGCGAGATTTACCTTGTTGTGAGACGCATGTGTGATACCTTTTGTTATGGTATTCTCAGTATGTAACAGTCAAATGCTGGTCTTTACATCCTGTCCTCATTAGAATTGATGTTCATTCAAGTAAGGTATCTACCTTTGCTCAAAACTCCTGAGAGTAGGTCGGATAAGAGATCACGTAATGAGAGCCAGTGAGAGATTGGATTTATATTATTTTTAATAAAACAAAGGCACAGATATATATAATGGAGGGTACCACCCCACCTCTCCTGCCTATTATAAATGAAACGAAACAGGGTTTTAACATCCTACTTTTCTGCACCGTACCCGGTAATGAAGATGGGGCAATACACCAAGCCGGGTGCTATGAGGGTAATTTGCCCTTTTAACTATTAGTGGTATGTGCATTTTTGCAAAAACAATTGAAAGTTGTAGTTGTGGAGGGAAAAACACGCATATGGGGGCCTAACAAGTAACATTTTATTTAATGAAAGGAATAGTTATTAGTGTTTGGTGGTCTTCAGATCTACTAAACATTTACTTGAAACACTCATTTTTGGAAAAACTGAGTTTTGTGGTCTAAGGGGGGACAACCAATGCATTGTTCTCTCTTTCCTGTAATTAAACAAGTGTTTTTTTTTATCTGTTTAAAGTACTTAATTATTATGAGTGTTTGGTGGTCCTCAGATCTACTAATATTTACTTGAAACACCCAAGTGGTCTCTGAACACTTTAAAATATTGAACATGTGTAATGGAAGGTCCTCAGATCTAATAAGTTTCTACTGAACTTGAAACACTCAACTGGTCTCTGAATCCAGTGAAAAAACTGAACTGTGTGAAAATAAAGGTCCTCAGATTTCACTAATATTTACTGGTGTGAGTGTGTTCCTTTGGTCCTCTTTTTGTTGTAATACTTTTAATATGCAAGTGGGTGTTATGTTGATCCCCACATCCCCCCTCTCAACTTTACTTCTTGATAAAACTGAGTTTTGTGGTCTAAGGGGGGACAACCAATGCCTTGTTCTCTCTTTCCTGTAATTAAACAAGTGTTTTTTTTATCTATTTAATGTACTTAATTATTATGAGTGTTTGGTGGTCCTCAGATCTACTAATATTTACTTGAAACACCCAAGTGGTCTCTGAACACTTTAAAATATTGAACATGTGTAATGGAAGGTCCTCAGATCTAATAAGTTTCTACTAAACTTGAAACACTCAACTGGTCTCTGAATCCAGTGAAAAAACTGAACGTGTGTGAAAATAAAGGTCCTCAGATTTTACTAATATTTACTGGTGTGAGTGTGTTCATTTGGTCCTCTTTTTGTTGTAATACTTTTAATATGCAAGTGGGTGTTATGTTGGTCCCCATATCCCCCCTCTCAACTTTACTTCTTGATACACAGTTTCTATTTTTAGAATGGTCCTCCTACCCCATTAATTTACTGGTGTGAGTGTGTTACTTTGGTCCTCTTTTTGTTGTAATACTTTTAATATGCAAGTGGGTGTTATGCTGGTCCCCATATCCCCCCTCTCTACTTTACTTCTTGATACACAGTTTCTTTTTTTAGAATGGTCCTCTTACGCCACCAATTTACCAATATCACATATCTAGCATACCACTAAAGATATCGACTCTAGCATAGGCTCGGGGAGGTACACTACCGTCTTCGGGGTACCTGAGTCTATTTATGGCTTAATTGCAGTAGGGGTTACCATGGTCCCCAAAACAATGTAAAATGTCATGGTCCCGCAAAACCATAATCTGCCTGTATGGGTGTGTGTGTGTGTGTGTGTGTGTGTGTGTGGGGGGGGGGGGTCACGGTGGCTAAGTGGGTAAGGCGCTGGCTCTTTAGCCTGGAGGTCGGGTGTTCGATCCCTGCATTGGCCGAGAAAGTTCATCCAGATTTTCCGGCGTGCTTCATTTGTCAGTGATGCAGGACGGAGGGCCTGACACGTAAAAGATCCCTTGACAGTTGGAATTCGATATAAGAGTATATGCCGTAGTGCCGCTGTCCGGGAAAAATTTCCCTCATAGTACACTGTATGGCGTATGCCCGTCTTTATTTGCCCAGTTCGGAGCCGAACAGTAGGATGTTAAACTCATTTCATTTTATTTAACGTTAGCCAAGACAGCGTGTTAATATGTTAAAATAAGGGTTAGATTTACTATGGGTCCATCACTCACATCTTTCTGTAAATAAGACTGATTTATACGAGTGAAAGAAAGAAATTAAATGAAATGGGGTTTAACGTCCTACTTTTATGCACCCTCCGGGCTTATGAAGACGGACATGTGCTAAGAGAGACAATTTGCCCTGACAATGGCAATTCCATCTACCCTTCGTCGAACCACTGACAAGCGAAAACCACGCCGTAAAATCCCGATGAACTTTCTCGGCCATTGCATGGATCATAGAACTAAATACACTGGAACGCCAACGAGACCGTTAGAGCGAATTATGCTCGTCCTCGCATGCGCGAAGATAAAAGTGCCATGTTTACTTCCGGTAGGCTCGACGCTTTGGCGGATTATTTGGAATTCCAGTTTATCGATGTCATTTTAGACGTAGATCTAAGTGTTGGCTGAATTTTCTTAAAATAAATATTAATTTGGAAATATTCCAATGAAATACAAAATAAAATTCTGTTAAATGCTCATTTTTCATTCGTAATTTGTATTTGAAAGTAGCCTTTGGCTTGTATTCGGCAAGTGTCGGTGTCAAATCATGCGGCAATTATTAATTCGTGAGAGAAAAAATAAGCTTATCAATTTAGAATAAATCATTGGCCAATTATATTTATTCCCAAAATAAGAATTAATAAAAAAAAGTCTATAGAATTCTGTAGTACCCATTCTATTCCTACAGAAAACTGTAGTGATCCAATTGCCAAACTACAGAATACTACAGTATTAATTCCTATACGAGTAATACGGCATAACTCCTACAGAAAATGCAATAAAAAAAAATCTATAGGAGACTATAGTAGATTGTCCTATAGAAATTTTGCCAAAAATCTGTAGGAAAAACAATAGGATATGCACACGTAGAAGGTGTTCTGATTTGATAAGTAGGTAATTTGTGATATAGGCCTAACTTAGTACCTATTTCTTAAAACAGTGATCAGCTGTCAAAAAAAGTCACAATATGCAGGCAGAATTCTCTGCGCATTTTTATGAAGATTTGTAAATGTAAAATAATACTACTAGGCCTTGTAATATATTCCTACATATTTCTATAACAGGGTGATCAGCTGTCAAAAAAATAAATAATAATTGTGATGTGCAGGCAGAATATGTCACTGCATTTTTTGCAGATTTGTAAAGTTAAAATAATATAGACCCACTAGGCCTCATTATGCCCTGTCTATTTCTAAAAACAGTCATAAGCTGTCAAAAAAAAAGGTCACAATATGCTGGCAGAATTCTCTGAGCATTTAAGGAAGATTTGTAAAATTAAAAAAATACTAGGCCTTGTAATATAGGCCTACATATTTCTAAAAAAAGGGTGATCAGCTGTCAAAAAAAAGTCATGATAAGCAGGCAGAATATTTCACTATTTTGTGAAGATTTGCAAAATTAAAATAATATAGGCCTACTAGGCCTCATTTTTATATAGGCCTACCTACTTCTAAAACAGTGAACAGCTGTCAAAAAAAGGTCGAAATATGCAGGCAGAATTCTCTGAGCATGTTATGAAGATTTGTAAAATTAAAATACTACTAGGCCTTGTAATATAGGCCTACATATTTCTAAAAAAAAGGTGATCAACTGTCAAAAAAAAGTCATGATAAGCAGGCAGAATATTTCATTGCATTTTGTGAAATTTGCAAAATTAAAATAATATAGGCCTACTAGGGCTCATTTTTTATATAGGCCTACCTATTTCTAAAACAGTGATCAGCTGTCAAAAAAAAGTCAAAATATGCAGGCAGAATTCTCTTAGCATGTTATGAAGATTTGTAAAATTAAAATAATACTAGGCCTTGTAATATAGGCCTACATATTTCTAAAAAAAAGGTGATCAGCTGTCAAAAAAAAGTCATGTTAAGCAGGCAGAAAATTTCACTGCATTTTTTGAAGATTTGCAAAATTAAAATAATATAGGCCTACTAGGCCTCATTTTTATATAGGCCTACCTATTTCTAAAACACTGTCAAAAAAGGTCAAAAAAGGTCAAAATATGCAGTTAGAAAATTTCATTGCATTTTGTGAAGATTTGCAAAATTAAAATAATATAGGCCTACTAGGCCTCATTTTTATATAGGCCTACCTATTTCTAAAACAGTGATCAGCTGTCAAAAAAAGTCAAAACCAGACAGAATTCTCTGAGCATGTTATGAAGATTTATAAAATTAAAATAAATTGACATTTACAGGGAGGAAGGCGTTTGCCCACTATCAAGGAGATTTGGATTTTGATTCAGATGTTTGTTGAGAAAATTGCCTGTTTTCCCTTTTTGTCAGTGTGGCATCAGGTAGCATTGCATATACTGTATTATGGAAGCATGAAGGAGTGCATTAAATATCTAAACTAAATTTGGATTGGCACCAAGTACTGTGGATCAGAATGAAATAATTTTTTTTTTATTAAAAGGAAATAATAAATTTGAAATATGAAAAGTTGTGGATTTAAACGTTTATAATATGTGTATTTGCAATATAATAGAGACCCACAAATTGTAAAGACATTACTATTCTGAACTATGCTTATAGTGAAGTGACACTGTGTGAAGCTAATGTTTTTAGGATCTCGAAAATTTACCCAAGAAAATATACCATAGTTGCATTCACATTGAACCTTAAATTTGTATAAATTTATGACAATTTCACACATTTGATCAGAGAGAAAAGTTACCAGATTTATGCATATTTTCATTCACCCTATTGTAAATTGTGATCCGTGTGTCAAAGTTACAATAAATGGTTTTATGTAATCATAGAGGAGGGAGTGGGTAAATTTTACAGTTTACTGAATACACCTGTACCAGTACACACAAGACCCTGCATATCTTATGAATTGAATAGAAATTGACTTTAAACACATTGAGGAGAATTCATAATTTCATTGAGTGGACAAGATAGACAGTCTCTATCCCTAGTACATTTTCAAAATATTCACAATAATCCAATGATTTCATTCATTATATTTATTAAAATTATTTCCAAAAAATAGAATGTGTAACTGAAAGTGTATAATGTACAGTCAGTTGATAGCTGAGTCTATTCCAATTTTTCACAAGAAATATATAATATATTTCAAAGTCTTTCAGGCACTCGCATAACAGCCTGCTTTTCATTCAGTGCAACAACTATTTTAAAGTTAGGATTTAGGGATGAATCAACACTCAGTGCGGGTGGTTATTTAGGAACTATATTTTATTGTCCTTCTTCCATGTTTGAAATTCCTTGTTCACATCAAATGAAAGTTCTTCATAAAATTAAATACAATGGCTTTTGTATTATTGGTCTGAAAAAAAATACATATTAATTATTAGTAGTAGTATGTTTGAACATAAAATAGAGTTTCTTCAGGGATTTCTGTGTCTACAAATTACAAATAAATTTTACAGTTGAATAAAGAGAAATGCAGTTTTAGTTATACTAATATAATTTATGCATAAATTAAAAAGGCAGTTGGTGTCAGACTTTACAGATGGGTTTATATTCAAATCAGACTCAATACCAAGAAAGTACGACCGATTTCAGGTAATGCCATGGGAATTGGCACAAGAAAAACTTTCTTCAATCAGCATTATTCACTTGATAGCTCTTTTAATTTTACTCAAACAAGGCCTTCATTTATATACAAATCCACTCCTTCAATGACACAAATCTGATATCCTTTTCTTCTTGATTATCATGTGATTTTTTTCACAAAGAAATAATATTCAAAAGGAAAATTCCATTTGTACATTTTTCTTTGAATTAGATCAAATAATTTAAATTTAAAAACAAAATACCAGTATTCATTTTTTTTGTACTTTTATTTTATTAGTTCCCCAATATTGTAAAATTAGAAGTATGGTTGTGCTCACTGAAATATTACTAAATCAACTTTTTGAAATTCATTCACATTCCTGACAGGCCTATAAGTCTATAGTAAACAAAAGGGTTTGGTACGTAATTCCGTCCCCGACTTAAACCAGTCATTACATTATTATTTTGTAAATCGATTCATTTATGTTTTCTCAAAAAAAAAAACCGATCACTTGATTCTATGAATTATAGGCCTAATGACATTAGTGAATTTTCAACATACCTGTTTATAAAGACAGTGCGCAGTTTGTAAATTGTACTGTGCTGGCAGCCAGTCGACGTCGTCGCTTCCAGTTCTTCGTCATTTTACAACTCTCCCTGTTGCATTATTTATGACATTTTTTTTATATCAATAATATAGAGCGAAGCTCTACAGCATCGCGCGAAGCGCGGTGGTTGAGCAAAGCTCTTTTCCGGTAACACAGGAGCGTAACTGAAATTGTCACCCACAGACTGTTGATTAAAAAAAAATTCAGACAGGAACCGGATACACTGGGCAAAACAGGCAATGCGCATGTCAACTTACCAAATCTCGCCCAAGCGAGATTACGCGCCTCATAGAACTATTTCTATGACGCGTCTAATCAATGACGTCACATATTTTTGACGTCAATGAAAATAATTCTCACACTTTTTTGTTCTTTTTTAAAAAACAAAATTAATGTATACAAATTAGATCTAAATGAAAATCAATTTGGAAAAACTAAATTATTTAACATTTTTTGTATCACTTGAGAAAATTAATTATGAAGGTTTTATATTTGACAATAATCAGCTTCGCTCTACTCAGGCAATGCCTGTTACATATTAAATGATGAGCGAAGATCACAACATTTGTTTGGAGTGAGGCACAAATGAATAAATATTTAATCCAATTCACTCGCTTGCTTTCAACATTATCAGGCTAACAAAATTACGTGATAATAACAATATACCGGAAGTAAACTGGGCACTTTTTCGAAGCACGTCACACAGCCACAAATTTTACCGGAAGTAGACGCTCGTTGGCGTTCCACACACTGATCCGCAGTGAATATTCGCTTGGCCGCTACAATCACTGATAAGGATGACATCGATGCGACTTAATGACTACAAAATATTAACTTTTTTCTTTCGACAAATTAAATTCTGAAACATTTTTTTTTAGTATTAGAAAAATAAATAAAGGTGTTTGAAGTATATCTTGATAAAAAATATTCCATAATTAGCGTAAATAGGTACAGAAAATAGTACGCGGAGGCGTAAAATGGGTAAAACGATATAATTCTGCCCGTACCAGTTCATATTACTACGTTCGATGTAAACAACGCACGTGTGACCATCAATTAGACGTTTTTTTCTGTTTGTTTACTCTGAATTCTTTCAGAAGTACATTTTTTACCGTCTAATCTGATTGACCTGCTCGTGTTTGTTTACAAGCCACAGAAGTAATCTTTTTTGGCGTTATCGATGCCATCTTGCTTTGTTGGTAAACATTGTGATGTGACGTCACCCTTAGAACTACAGCGGTCTGACCTTTTAAAGGTCAGTCATCTTGGACAGAGATAAAAGACGGATGTCGCATTAGGTCTGTAAAACAGATTGGGCGTTCCAGTGTATTTAGTTCTATGCATGGATCGAACACGCGACCTCCAGGCTAGCGAGCCAGCGTCTTACCCACTTAGCCACCGTGGCTTCCCGATTTTTTGTTTGTTTCTTGTTTCCTTCCCATAGAAATAAAATATATGAGTGCAGTATTGAGTAAAACTTTATATGATGGATTTAAAGTAAACACCTGGGTCGTTTTCATTATCTTTCATGGAGGGATTGGATGGCCGAATGGTTAGCACGTGCGCGCTGTATTATAAGGCCTGTCATTGAGTCAACTGGTGTGGTTTCGAATCCCCGGTTGTACGTGGCAAGGAATAGGGTCTAAACTCTCTCTCTCTCTCTCCCACTCTCTCTCCCTCCCTCTCTCTCTCTCTTTCAATAGATGTAATTTATTATAGATGTTTTAGTATGTAAACTATTGTTTTTATATTATTATAGTTCAATGTTTGTACACGAGAAATAAACGAAGGCTCTAACCTGTATCGGATACACCACAATGTCATGAACTCGCAGCTATGGAGAGTTGGTGACCAGACTGTGTCTACGTTTAAAGAATTAATGTCACAGCAAAAACTTTTTATCGATAAACTATATTCACAGAAGTTATGCCACAACAAGTTTTTTTTGGGGGGATAATCTCCATTCACAGAATATGTGCCACAACACGAACTGTTTACCGTTAATCTAAATTCACAGAGTGTGTGCCACAAAAATAATTTTTTTCGATAATCTATATTCACAGAATACGTGCCACAAGAACCTTTTATCGATAATCTACATTATTATGTTTTCCTTGAAAACAGCAGGAATGTTTGGCCGTTACTAATGAACACGGGGAAAGTCTGGAACTTCATTTTTTGTAATTGTCATCGTTTATAATAGACAGATGTGACAAATATATACATCCGTTGTAACATTTATTAACAATGCAGTCTATATGATGCATTTTTAAAAAGCCTTTTCTGGATTGTAATCTACTATTACCGTTAAACAAGTGTAGACAAGATACCGTGGATATCTATAAAAGCGTACTTGGGATTATTTTTCTCCTTGATGCGGCCTATAGCCGGGGAATTCATCTAAACCCTAATGGAACTTCGGCTAATTCCTCTATTGTTCTTTCATCAAAGGCGAACCAAGATGGAACCTTACGCGAAATACCCGACGTGTTGATCGATAGTTACTCTTGTGGAGATAACATGTGTAATTGTACGGGGAATGTTGCCGTGTGTTCTGGGCACCGACACTTATTATCCTACATTCCCAAATTACCAGCCAATATCCCACAGCTCACATTTTCGGATAACTTTTTACCACATATAAAAAACGACACCTTTTCTAATGTTTCGTCTTTGACGCATCTTTACTTAAAAGCAAATAATTTGAGCTACTGTTCGCGGTTTGCATTCCGTAGCTTAAAAGAGCTTCAAATACTAGGAATTTATAAAGAGAAAAAAATAAAATATGGACTGTTATATTATTGTTTGATGGGCGTGATAAGTCCGAAGCTTCAAGAGCTTCAATTGATTAAATTAACGTTTAAGGATAGATTGAGCAAAACATACTTCCTCTCTGCGATGAAGAACAGCCCAGTATCTAAAATTGTAATGAACTCGACTTATATCGATTATTACAACCACACTGACTTCACTCACCTGAAAAATCTCTCCGTCCTTAGTTTACGTACGTGTTGGATAAAAGAGTTGGATTTTGCACCGATTCCGAAACCCATTCCGAAACTGATTTCGAAACCGAAACCGATTCCGACCTTAACGGTTCAGCATTTCGGATCAGGGATCATGCCTTTAATAGTTCCAGCTTTATTAATCTTTATTTAAAGGGCAACGCCGAACACGCGCATCACTTGTATGTAGGGGCATTAAATAGTTGCGCAAACCTAGAAAAATTGGAACTATCCAAAAGCCATCTTTACTCAAAATCAAACGAATACTTCGACGAACTCTTTGTAACATTGACGAAACTGAAAGATCTGAAACTTTCTGATACCGGTATTGGATCATTACCTCCTGTTATTCCAAGAATAATGCTGAAGCTGGAGTCTCTTGATGTAAGTTACAATTATATTTCATGGTGGACAAACGATTATTTTAGAAACTTAACGTCGCTGCGAATATTAAACTTGACGTCTAATCAAATTGCGACAATTAACAAACATTCTTTTTCTTATGAAACAATACAAGTTTTATCACGGCTTGACTTATCATACAATCCATATTCTTGTTCCTGTGCGAATTTACTTTGATTTGCGCGATTACTGAAGACCAAGGGCTTTGCTAAAACGCTTCATATGTTCCCAAATAAATATACGTGTTCAACGCCTAGTGATTGGCGGGGCATGAGGATTATTGATACACCTATAAGTAATCGCTTTTGTTTGTTAACCCCCGTTATAAGTTTGATAATAACATCAGTGTCGATAGGAGTACTTCTTTTAATACTCGCGATATCACTGGTTTACAGATATCGATGGCACCTTCGATACTTCGTCTACATACTCCGATACCACCACCTCAGACTCCAAAGATTCGCCACTGAACGACGGAGCTATCAGTACGATATCTATTTAAGCTGTAGTGAAGACGATGTAGATTTTATTTTGGAAAATATTTTACCAAGACTAGAACACGAGTTGAATCTCCACGTCTTTCTCCCACAGAGAGATGGGGTTGGAAATAAAATTGATAATATAATTGAGAATATGGATGCTAGCAGGAGGTTCATCTTGTGCATGTCGGAAACTTTCGCTGTTGATCATTACTGTGAGTTCGAAGCAAGCGTAGCTTATGAACGAATCTTAAGTGAAAGACGAGATTTAATGATTGTGATTTTGCTAGAGGAACTGGGAGTTGTTAATGTTACTAAGACCGTTCATAGAATCTTAAAGGATGATGACTATATAAAATGGGGATGGAGTGAGGAAAGTATTGATTTATTTTGGCTGAAGTTAATTCAACATCTAAACTCTTCTGATGATCCTCGACCTTAGATTGTAGCTTAATTAAGGTAGGGGCCTGGGGATGCCCCGTCTCACGCGTCACTTTGTAGCGAGCAGCTCTTATGAATAACAGATATTTTCTTTTCTGGGCAGTCGAAGGATACAGGACAATTGACGCAGTTATATTTGTTGACAATTGACACAGTTATATTGACACAGTTATATTTGTGGACAATTGACACTGTTATAATTTTGCACGAAACCCACGATATTTGTTACATAGTTTTAGTATGATTGATGTATATTGTGTTAAAATTTTTACGTGAGAGGTTACAGGACGTGTGTTAGGCGAAGGACTCCGACCCCTAACTGCTGAAACACTCACACAAGATCTTGAAGTTATGATTTAAAGGTTGTTCCGGTTTGTATGACAATGCTTGTTGTAGAATCTACATGTATCTAGTATATTTGTCTACTCGTGAACTTTCCAAGTAGTGCTACGTTCCCACTGTCGTGCGATGCGTTACGATAGGATTATCCCTATTGAGTCTACGATCTGGTATGTGCAGATACGTTCGGATACGTTTCGATACGATCAACACGATTGCTAATATAAGACCTGATAGGATCACCACGATTACTCCAAGATTAAAACCACGATTTCAACCGTATCGCGAATCGTGATAGTGGGAACCTAGCATAAACGAAAAGCAGTACCTTGCCTCATAATACATTCGTCAGACTGGGGTGACATCCTTACTGGGACGCTACGGCGACGGAAAATGGCCGCAGAGCGCGTCTAGATCGCCATAAGCGCGGTAAATGCGTGGTGGAAATGCCAGATATCGTGCTGTGGTCTCCATGGCCGTGAATGATCGCCTAGTCACCGCGTTTGTTTTAAGCATGTTCAACACAAACTAGGTCATTTCGGGACTAACATATGGTTCAATTTTATTACAATTTATTTCACACTACGTTCCAACGAGTTCCCCTTGTCGTTATCAAGTAAGTAATGACAGTATGATAGTAAGGGGAACTTGTTGAAACGTAGTGTAAATTAAACTCAGTGATTGTTTTCCTAAGTGTTTGATTATCTTAAAAATACTTTATGGGAGATTCGATAACGAGTTGGCATTTCTCACTATAATAGTTAAAAACTAGATAATATAAAGGGAATTTGCTGAAAATTTCATTCAAATTGATCCACTATAAACCGAGAACTAAGCGATTGAAATTCCCGTCTAGCCTCGATCATCATTATTAAAGTCAGTACGTTAAACAGCATAGTCTCGATTATCCATTTAATCGTTAAATCATGAAGGAAAGGTATGCAGTAAATCGGCTCATAATCCACTAAAGATCGAGATGCCATCTAGATTTGATTATGGTCTAGATAGGTTAATTAATGTCTAATTAAACATACATTATGCAAGAGCTAAATCTGATTATTGCAAGTCTTTATTTAGGCTTCAGATGTCATAGAAATTATAAATTAGATCTTTATTTACACAACAAGCACAAAATCAACTCTGTAGACCCATGGATGACTTGGATTCGGCTTGGATTTAAACAGGATTTCATTGATTGATTAAATTTTTAAATGGCGTCGTAAGCGGAGATTAACCGTTACGTTGACGTCATATTCCCGGAAATTTTAGATCGAGGCTAAATGATAGGGTGTACGAAGCGAGGGCGCTGTTGAGCGAGGCCGCATGTCAGTCAATTTGATTGGAAGTTCGATATATACGGCCTTGATATTATGTTTAATGAGAGTTTGGATGTCGGTAGTATACGCTCATTTGTCACTTGCGTTTACAAAAAAATTATGGAAATTAATAAACATCGCAATTCCTATTTGTCTGCTTCAAGAGTACACGCAGGCTAACAAGAAGTCGACTATAATTATGCCTCATTGATTTGGTCCATTCCTTTCAAACTTTCGCTTCTTATCTATATATTAAAAGTCTTATTTTTAATTTGTAGTAAAAATAAATGTGATACGAATTGAATTGCAACCCCGTCTCAAACCGAATAGGCTAACGGTACCACAGCCATTGAAAACGTTACTTGATAATCGAGATTATGTAGGTGGAGTTAACGCCTGTCAATCAAACGATCGGCCATTCTCGGAGACGGTGAAGAGAGAGTTGACTTCTATTTCTAGTCAAAAATTACAATGGTGATAACTTTGTTCAGAATAAAGTAATTTGACTGAAATTTTCAATATATTCTTCTTTCATCATCTGTTTTTGAACTGTTATAGCAAGAATGACCAACTCTCTATTAAAATCTCCCATAATATATGTTTAATAATTTAGATAACATTGCATGCCTAAAGAAAGACCTGTAATAGACAGATTTAGCTCTTGCATAATGTATGTTTAATATTATGTACACAGGTTACTTTAACTATTAACACAGGACTTCGATCTTTGACTCTATGAAATCTAATTCCGGGGATACACACATGGATGGGGATTACAAGTAACTTGAGATGTTGATCGCGCGGCTTTTAACACAGAGAGAGAGGATTAACGCCCACTCGACACAAACTTGGTCATTTCGGGGCTAACACATGATATGGTTCAATTTTATTTCAATAATTCGCTTGCCGGTAGGGGTCTTTAGCAGTGGGAGGAAACCGGAGGACCCTGAGAAAATCCACAAGGTTGGACAGGCGACCTTACTCCTTGTCACGTACAACTAAGCAATCGAAACCAAGCCAGTTGACTCAATGACAGAGCTTATGATGCAAAGCGCATGTGCTAACCATTCGGCTAAACCACGTGGCTTTTAAGCCCTTGAACACTGTAAGATTCGCATTAGTAATACTTTTCGGCGTGTAGAGTGAATGTTTGAGGAAAATGAAACCCAGATTGAAATCGGCTTTATGTACGATATGCCTACCATTTGTTCTTTTAATACTTTATACATACCAAAAAAATAATTGTGAAAGTATAACTTTTCAGTCGAAAATGGCGAACGGGAAAATTGGAACAAAATATTCCGAACGAATGATTGGAATACCAGAGACAAGGACAAGCTCAAAACAAACGTCTACAAAACAGGTTGTCGTCAAAAAAGCAATATCGCAACTTGACAACGAAAAACGAAGGAAGGCTGTGCCAGAGAAACCATGCGCCGTGAACCTCACTTGGCCTGAAAATAGTGATACATGGCAAATTCTTGATAATATGAACAATTCATTTGTTTTTTCTGCATTTGCGGAACCAGAAGATCACCGAGTGAAAATTATGGGATTACATCGCCTGAATTTAAATGCACGCAAACGTTGTATTTGCTGGTTTTACAAGGAGGCAAATAAACCAAGGATTATTCAAACCAATGGCACCATAGTTCTTTTAGACGATCATCATGGCAAAACGTAAGTATAATTTATTCCTTATTCTTATATCCCGGCCTCGTTGGTTCATTGAGTTTGCTTTCTTGGATACAGTCAGGCTACGTCCGTAGTAAGAAAACAAAGTGTATCCGACAATATTAATAATAATTTTGACTAGAACTGCGACGCAGTAATGACGGGTTTCACCGGTGCCATGTTAATCTTAATTATAAACAAATTACTAATACCACGCAGTTAAATAAAATATTTGCCCATATGGCGCGATTTCCGGTGACAGTGAAAATGTAAAATTGGTTGCGCCCAGTCAAAAATGGCATTGGGCATCACATGGTGAAAACAAAATAGAAAATTGGTTTATAATTAACTCGTTTACAGGTAAAATAACTTGAAAAGTGACTCATGCAAAATTGCCTATTTCTCGGCAACAGCTTATATTACAAACTAATTTTGACATACATTGTCATCGTATGGATTAATGCTACAGGTTCATGAGAGGTGTCAAGAAATATTTTAAAATATGAAAAGCCTGAATGCATTGTAAATAGCCATTAAATCAAAATGGCGCAAATGCAAAACCGAAATAAAAAAAATAACTAAGCAAGACATAATTTGCGTTTTTAGTAGGAGCATTTATCTTGATCTATTAGATTTGTAAACATTAATATTTTCTTTTTAAACGACCATTGTTACACACCAAAATTGAAGTTTTGGGCAAAATTACGTCACTTCTGGTGCCGACAGAAACTTTCATCGGTAGCAAAAAGTTGAGAATTGTCACCACGGAGCATATGGGCTTTTCTTTTACGAAAATCAGGCAACAAATAATTAACCCAGAACCCATAAACTGAAATTAAAATGCAAAAAAAAAATCTTAGAAAGTGTTCCTGACAAAATTAGTTATTTCTCGGCAAGGGAAGATGTTAGAAACAATTTTGTGACATCAATATGATCGTATTGGTTTATACTATTTGTCCATAGGACTCAAATATCATAATTTTATACGAATAATGAATATCGCTTCCTTCAAACAAGTATTTGTTTTAGAGGCTAAAAATACAGTTTTTGCCAGAATGACGTTACTTCCGGTGATAATGAAAATCTTAAATTACTTGTATGAAATCATAAATGGAATTAGGTATCACATAATGAAAATTTTATAAAAATTGAATAATAATTGACACTTTTATGGACCAAAAACCTTGAAAAGTGACCTGTTGAAAATCGCCTATGTCTCCACAACTGTACAAGTTAGAAACCATTTTGTGATATCTATATGATTGTATGGTTTCATTCTATCAGTTGATTGGAATCAAATGTCAAAATTTTAAACAAACAACAAATAAGACCCATTTGAATAAATTATTTGTTTCGAAGGCTAAAAAATACCGTTTTTGCCCAAATTACGTCATTTCTGGTGACACTGAAAGTGTCAAATTGGTTTGAACTAGTCACAATTGACATTACGCATCAAATGGTGTCACTGTTATGAAAATTCAATAATATTTGATTCTTTTACAGGCAAAATAGTGTAAAGAGTGACCCATGCAAAATTGACCATTTCTCGGCAACTGCTCATATTACAAACTAATTTTGAGATAGATTCTCTTCGTATGGATTAATGCTACAAGTTTATGAAAGTTACGAAGAAATATTTTAAAATATGAAAAGCCTGAATGGATTCTAAATAGCTCATTTTCACACCTCTTTTCACCTTTAAATCGAAATGGCGCAAATACAAAACCGAAATTAAAAAAAACGAGTCCGAGACTTTTTGGGCCTTTTGTAGGGGCATTTATCTTGATCTATCAGATTTGCAAAAATTGCGAAAAGATGTTCCGACTCGTCAAAATCAGAGGTTTTAGCAAAATTGCGTCACATCCGGTGCCGATAGAAAACTTTACCGGTAATACAAAAATTGAGAATTTGCACCGTGGAGCATATGAACTTTGTTTTATAAAAATCGGACAGTAAATAATTAATCTAGAACCGATAAACTGAATTAGTCAATAGCGGCCAAGAAAAATTTTCGAGACAAAAAATGTTCACATTTTTGCTCAAATCAGACGACCCTTTAACCCTAGGTAAAATGCCATAAAAAAACATTCATTATAAAAAAGGTTTTTTTGTCAAAATTTACAATTTAAAAATTTGGCGCCTAATATCTCCGAAGATTCGTCGAAATTCAAAATTCTAAAGAACCGTAGCTATCTGACTTGTCTCTGGCTATAAGAAAATGTATCAAATGTTAAAATCCAACGATTATTGTTGATAATACGGCAATATTTAAAAAAACGACAACTTCGGAGATTTCGGACATTTCGCATTGTCGCAGAACGTTCGAAATAGCTTTAATTTCTGAGACACACCTACTTTCCCAGGAAAACCGAAGACATCGAATCGATCCGACAAGTAGTTTCTGAGATATGCTCAAGTGGAAAAAAAAAAATAATAATAAGAAGAATAATAATCTATATATAATAAACTAAAATCAATAACTAATTGGCAAAAGAAAATTAATCTAAAATCAATAATAGTAAGTGCAGGGGGACTGCACCACACATAATTTACATAAAAACAAATACATGGACAAGACATCATACTCAGAAACCACAAATAAACAAACAATTAAAAAAAAAAATGAATGGATCCGGGGGCTAGCCGTAAGCGTCCACTGCAAAAAGAAAATAAGTTTATGTTAGACGAAAGAGAAGTCTGTAAAATAGTCATAAACAACAGATTACTGGAATTTCCAATTAAAATACTTGCATAAAGTTAGGGAATAGTGGTAGTGACAACTAATTTAAGCTCCGTTCAGATGGTTAGATTTTACACTTGCACTAGGTGTGTAAGGAAGGGGTGTCTGGAAAGAAAGGCGTTTATTCGTTCGGGTGGCTACCAAACCCGAAGTTCTCCAACGTACCCCATGGCGTTCAGTCTGATTAAAATATTGTGTATCAGGGTTGTGGACCCTATGGAGGTCACAATTTTCATTTGATTTGATGAAACTTGAAATGCATGTGTATAACCCAAATATCTTAGTTCCTGTCGATTTTCGTACATATCGAATCGTAACTTTCTGAATTATGGCCCCTGATCGTACGAACACCGCGTTTTTAGCTTGTGGTCCCTCTAGAGGTCACAATTATTATCCGATTTAAAAAAAAACGTTCAAATATATATCACCGTTACACAGTAATTTTGTCCGAGTTTAAATTTCATGAAAATCGGACCAAAACTGCCGGACAAAATGGCCGCCTTTCGTACGCAAATAGTTTAAACATCTGGTATATCAATTTTGTCAACCTCTAGAGGTCACAATTTTGATCTGATTTTGATAAAACTTGACATGCGTGTTTATAACCCAAAGATCTTGGTTCCTGTCGATATTCGCGCATATCGGATCGTAACTTCCTGAATTATGGCCCTTGATTGTACGAAAAATCGCGTTTTGAGCTTGCGGATTCTCTAGAGGTCACATTTTTTTCCGATTTTAAAAACCGTTTAAAAACATCACCATTCCACCATAGTGAAGGTTGAATTCGAATTTCGGGAAAATTGAAATGAAACTGCCCAGCAAAATGTCCGCTCTTTGTACGCAAATTGTGTAGAAGTGTGTAATACGAAGGTTGTGGACCCTCTAGAGGTCACAATTTTTATCCGATTTTTATGAAACTTAAAACATATCCTTATATCCCAAAGATCTCAGTCCTTGTTGATATATACACATTTCAGGACATACCTTTCTGGATTATTGCCCCTGAGTGTACAAAAAATCGCGTTTGTTTTTAGCTCATTCTCCTTCCATCTCTTGTAAAATGTGGGCGTATCCTGCCTCGCAGCCGCTGGTTACTACCCGAATACACCTGTATAAACATACATTTAGATCTGACTTGATGCATATTTACACTACATAGGAGTAATTTTACATAATATGTATAAATTTTCTTTTATATAATCTGCGAATACGTCACATTGCCACTTGGCAACGCCGGATTAACAATGGTGGGGGCCCTGGGGCCTGGAACATGTGGCGGGCCCCTGATCACCGACCGCGGAGCTGTGGCGGGCGAAACCGGCCACCACGAGCGCCGTAGACGCGAAGCCCCGCAAGTGGGGTCTGGGGGAGGGGGGTCTCCCCCCCTTTGAAATTTTCAGAAATTGGAGGCCGGAAACATGATTTCCTGGCATTTCAGGCACTTGTGACGGAGCCATTTAGAGTTATTCTGGAGTTATTTCAGTGGACCAATCCATTTGAGTGCTATGAAATGATGGCATTTCTAGAGGAGGGGGCTGGAGCCCATTGAGCCCGTTAAATCCGCCACTGTAAGTGAGCAAAGCTACATCAAACCTAATTTTGAAGTCGCTCAGTGTAAGTACCAAATGGTAATACGAGATTTAATCAAGAAATTTGAATATTTCGTGTGGTCATGATGTGCATCTCATCAAATTCAGCTTATACCTACAACAAATATCAACAACAAAAACAACAACAACAACAACAGCTTATATACAATCGTACGTCAATCTGAGGCAAAATTCGCGCTACTCGAAATGATGGGGGCGGGTAATTTGTTTGAGTTATACGATAATTCGAGTTAGACGATGTTCGGTCCGATAGAAGATCTCACGACAATAAAAGACTATGTGTTACACCCTTTGATAAAGCCACAAAAATCATTTATTTTTCAAATCCTCAAGTTTCCGGGAAAGTTGCCAAGGCACACTCGCCTGCAAGATCCATTATTTACAGTTCGAGTTAGGGGATGTAAATATAAGACTTCGATAAGGATTGTACCGGAAATTTGGTTCGAGCTATGCGATAATTCGAGTTACAGTTTCCGAGTTATTCGATGTTTTATAAAAGGAAAACGAAAGAAACTATTCGTTCAACGAATTTTGTTCGAGTTAGCGATAATTCGCGTTATACGAGGTCAAGTTACGCGGAGTTAGAGCTGAATGATAATGATCAATGGATGAACACTCTTCTTTTTTTGCCCTTGGCAAATTTTGCAATGGTTTTTTCGGCATTGATGGTGCGCAGGATATCGCTTTCAGAGGCCAGCCGAACCAAATACACTAGCCTATCCTGACCTATCGTAGACCGGAGATAGTTTCAATTTGGAGAAAGATCTCTCCCCCAGAACAATTAGATATCATCATACACAGATATATTCTCAATATTACTTCAACGTTGGGGAATGTGGCCCCAGGGACTTCCGATGGAGGGCCCTCGGAGCATCGGAGGGGCCCCGTCACTAGGTCACCGGTCATGCTCAAGGCGCGAAACTGTGATTTTTGTGGGGGCCTAGGGCACAGGCTGCCCCGTGATTAATCCGGCGTTGCCACTTGGACGAGCCTCATAGTAGACTGTTATTATATTAAATAATTGACATGTATTGTGTCGCTATTCGGAGTATCAATTTGCTGAAATACAATCTCATAAAAAATGTTATTTATTACAGTAATCCAATATCTTTGTTATTGTGTGCATGTAATTTTAAAGGAGCTAAACCTTCTTAATGTAGGTTAGACGGAGGGCGGGTTGCGAATATTCTAATGCGAGTGCTTCCAATCCCACATTTCTCCGGGTACTCCGGTTTTCCGCCACTTCTAAAAAGACCCCCACGCACGCGCACATAAAATGTACCATATGTTAGTCGGGGGGGGGGGGTTCTAATGCGAGTGCTTCCAAACCCAGATTTTTCCGGGTACTCCGGTTTTCCGCCACTTCTAAAAAGACCCACGCACGCGCACATAAAATGTACCATATGTTAGTCCCCACATCAGCCAGTTTGTATTGAGTGGACGTTAAACCCCATTCTCTCTCTTGAATATGACTCACATATCAGGCTCACGGATCACTGATCTGACTCACGGATCTTGGATATGGCCATGTTCCTGAAGCAACGACTGTGAGTTTAACAACATCTGGCCGTTGCTTGTTTACTGTTGTTAGTTAGTTGTATTTTACGTCTGCTTCCACCGAGGTGATATCGCAGACAATAACATTTTATGTATACTATATATATATATATATATATATATATATATATATATATATATATATATATATATATATATATATAGATGTATGAAGTTAAGCCGTAGTAGTGTTAATATAGAAAAAAATAAAGGTTAAAAATGCCTAAAGAAAGTATATACTATTGTTTAATTGTCTACATGTTTGCCTGAGCTTGTCAAGACATACAATAACAATAACAATGATGTGACGTCATGGAAGAATAAACATACAATAATATAATAATAATGAAGTAGATAATATATAGCATAATATTGTAATTATTTTGAAATGTTTAATTTGGTTTTGAATTTGTCAATAAAATATTGTTCCTTCAATCTCATTTTCATGGGATCTGAATACGGCATCTTAAAGAAAGGGTATATTTTGAACTCGCCCTTACCGCAGATATCAAGGTGCTCACTTAAAGGGATCTTCCTTAAATTTGGTTCCCTGATATGTTGTCTATGAACCGTTACTCTGTTTTGTAACTTGTTCGTGCAGCCGATGTGCAGTTCGGCACAGCCACCACATTTTATGACATATAATACATGAGTTACTTTATAGTTCATACTTTCATTGACAAAAAATTCTTTTCCACTGTCAAATATAAATGATTTACCTTCAATTAAATATCTACACGTGCCAGAATTATCCCTTCCACATTTTACAACTTGGTTAATTGGACTGAATGATTCAAATTTATCCCTAGTTAACAGTGATTTAAGGTTTTTAGGTTGTCTTTTTGACGGGATAAATGTTTGTGTATCAATAAGTTTTTTTAATTTTTTATCTTGTTGAAGTAGTGGAAAATGTGTTTTAATTACGCTGGAAAAATTAGGATTGTGAGGATTAAAGGTGGTGACAAATGCAATTATATTGTGATTTGTATCTTTTATCTTTACCTGCCTTAATTCCGTTATCGGTATTTTAATAGCCCTTTGAATTCCGTCATTAATTAATGTGGAGGGATATTTGTGGGCTAGCAGAAATTCTCTCAATTCCCGTAGTCTTTGAAATTTAGTTACTGTGTTAGACACAATGGTACAGATACGCCTGGCCAAATTATAGGGTACAGCCGTTTTTATGTGTTTAGGGTGACACGAATTGAATTCGAGATATTGTTTAGTATCAGTATCTTTATAATATATATCGTCGGTCTGGTCGATTTGTACGGTTGAATGGCAGGGGGGTGCAATGAAATGAAATGAAATGGGGTTTAACGTCCTACTGTTCTGCTCCTAACCTGGGCTAATGAAGACGGGCATACGCCATACAGTGTGCTATGAAGGAAATTTTGCCCGGACAGCGGCACTACGGCCTACTCTTATATCGAATTCCAACTGCCAAGGGATCTTTTACGTGCACGCCAATGTGTACACGGGACCTCGGTTTTTCGTCCCATCCGAACGACTAGACAGCTTTCCTTGTCAGCCCCTCCGTCCTGCATTACTGACAAGGGAGAACCACGCCGGAAAATCTGGATGAACTTTCTCGGCCAATGCAGGGATCGAACACCCGACCTCCAGGCTAGCGAGCTAGCGTCTTACCCACTTAGCCACGTGATCCCCGCAGGGGGGTGCAACTCTTCCTTGGGGATTGTTGGTGAGTGTAAGACCTGGACCATTCTTCCTTCTATTTGGTTTTGTTGTCCGGTGGTTGATTTCGTCTTTATTTCTGTTGTTCATTCCTTCGTTGTTGGTTCTATGTTATAGCTATGTTATCTACAGACACGCGAACAGTAGCGTCCAATCAGAGGTTATGACCTCCACGGAAACCTTGACATTGAATGAACCTTGAACTTTGCAACTCGATTATCACAGGTAGACATTTTAGCTTGAAAGCGCGAGACTTGGTATTCGCGACGATCGAGGAATCTGAAAGGCTCACAAGTTGGGCTTGTACCAAATCGAAATTAGTGCCGCAATATGCAGGGTATTACGTGAAGGCCTTGATAAGATGTACGTAGTTAAAGCGAGATCAAGCTTTCTATTGAAGATGGGATATGGCTAGCTTCGAATGAAAAGTACACACGTTATTTTTTAATTATCTTAAGTTCTTCGGATCCAGATAGTTGGCTGTTCAGCCCCTTTAAATCTACTTTCAGAAATGTGATGAACGCTATCTTAAGGTTATAAAATCATATGGAATGCTTATTGAAAACACGAATAGAGACTATTAGCACATGATACAAAACTTATTATTATACTTTACACAGTAGTTATTTAAATTATATTGTTGCTTTCTTTATATCTCGAACAGATAGTTTAGTAGTATGACTTTATATCTCGAACAGATATAGTTTAGTAGTATGGCTTTAAAACTATCTATCTATCTATCTATCTATCTAAATAAAATCAAAGTGTGTGTTTGTATATGTATGTTCACCATCCCACTTCATCGCCATTTCCCACTCCCACATATGAAGTATCAAATTAACCAGTATGACTCCGTGAATGTTTTAGGCCATGATTCATTTAGGTCAAAATCATTTATTAGTTTAACACAGTCAAAAATCAATGTTGGACTGTGTGCAGCCGAACTATTTTACAGTAATTAACGGTTAACGGGAGGTAACTGTTTATTATGGTAATGAAGTTAAATAATAGTAACGGATGATGTAATTCCATTAGAAAAATTTGAGTGATATTGAAAAATACCCCCCCCCCCAACACTTGTCAGTGATTAGTGAGACCTCGAAATGTCAGATAAGACCAGATCAGATTAGATCACAAACAACTTAAATCATTTATTTTGACCTAAATCGAGAGATTTAGTTTCTGACTCTGTGAAAACCATTTAAAAGTCTGTAACTGTTAAAATAATATCAAAGATTTGTTTTCGTTTGTGTATGTCTAAATCTATTTGTTAAGGTCAGCTCAATTTTTGTTGTTGAGCCCGACGTGTATCACTAATTCCTCTGGTGCAGGACCCATGTAGTTCTGGAGTATCTGTCTGATGTGGCTGATCTTGGCTCCAGAGTACCTATGGATGCAATCCTAGCCAGGTTAGAGGATCCAATAACCAGGGTCTTTGCCATGACGGGTGGTAGGAACCATAAATCCTTCTCGTCTTTACCTTTGTAGCTGTGAGGTCTCTTTAGGGATAGGTTTAGTGATCGCCTACATCTGGTGGAAGATCTGGTGGCGATTCTAGGGTTAGGAATGATGGGCGATCTAGGGGACAGACAGTCGACAAGCGCGTTTAGTGGCGATATAGATCCCGAGGAAGTAGGTGAGCCAGACACAGCCCGGGGCGAACTGGTTGATCTAGCTGCACGCTTCGAGGGAGTGTTAATGCAAGTGCCTTTTGGTGTGTCCCGGAGGAGGTTGTGCGTAATGTGCATGGGTGATGGGGGAGGGGGCGTGACAGTTTTAGAGACCGTGGACAGTAGGGCGTGGCTAGAGTACTCTTGTACAGCATCTTTGGAAAAGTGACGTGACTTCAAGTACTCCAGTTTCTCCGCTAGCATGGCTCGGTAGTGTGTCGACAGGGATGAGGCGACGTCCTTGGCCCATTTCAAGTTCAATGTCTCAATGGTAGTGGCTATGGTAGGCGTCTTCATGGCCGGCTTCACGAATTTATTCAGGTCTTGGATCTTCCAAGTGAAACTTCTGGTTGGTGTTCCATTCTCCTGACTCTCCATAATGGTCAAGTGGTGGAGGCATTGGAGGACCTGAAAGAAGGCTTTCACGACACCTGCATTTTCTGGGGGTGGTTGGCGCTGGTTTGGTTGTCGTTTTGGTTGGCGCTGGTTTGGTTGTCGACTTGGTTGGTTTGGTTGTCGACTTGGTTGGTGCTGATTTGGTTGTTGACTTGGTTGGTACTGGTAGCGGAATCCGGGTGGTGGTTGGTGGAATCCTGGTGGTGGTTGGTTGAAGCCTGGTGGTGGTCGGTTGAAGCCTGGTGGTGGTTGGTGGAAGCCTGGTGGTGGTTGGAATCTGCTTCGTAGCTGTGGCCATTCCATTGGTAGTTGAGTTGGTGTGGGAAGGAGTGGGCGTCTGGTGCGGGGCCTATCCATGTTCCAGTAGTGGTGGGGTTGGGGGAAAAAACTGCTTGTGTGGACGTGCAAATGGGACAAGATAAGAAAGCTGTAAAGACGAGATACAGTAGAGATTGAAGAGAAGAGGGGGGGGGATAAAATGTATCTATATAGAATGTTGTGCAGTATTTGTTTACTGTGGTATTTGTTCTAAGAAATGGAAAATGCGAGACAAAAAGTAAATTAGCAGAGAGACAATGTTAGATATTCGACGTATGTGAGTAGATTGGTAGAAGAGCTCGTGCTCAAGCGTGTACTGATTTCACAGCGTGTACTGGTAACGTAACGGAATGAAACTAGAAATATAACACGTATGAAACAAAGGGAAATCGTTTGAACTTTGAGGTTTATTAATTACACAGTATAGTATATTGTGTAATGTCAATTGTTCAATTTAAAACTATTAACAGATATAAAAATAAAAATACATAAAAATATAAAGAGAGAAAAAGAATCTCACATATAATATAGATGGGTCGTTCCTCGATTATATCGCGATGCACATTTCGGAGTGGTATCCTTTATCAAGCGATGATAGTCTAACTTAATTGAAACTTTCTAGCCTATTTGTACCCATCAAGAAGAGATAAGCCAATCAAAATTAATTTGGGCAAGCCCTGATTCTAATTAAACACATGAACTTTGAGGTTTATTAATTACACAGTATAGTATATTGTGTAATGTCAATTGTTCAATTTAAAACTATTAACAGATATAAAAATAAAAATACATAAAAATATAAAGAGAGAAAAAGAATCTTACATATAATATAGATGGGTCGTTCCTCGATTATATCGCGATGCACATTTCGGAGTGGTATCCTTTATCAAGCGATGATAGTCTAACTTAATTGAAACTTTCTAGCCTATTTGTACCCATCAAGAAGAGATAAGCCAATCAAAATTAATTTGGGCAAGCCCTGATTCTAATTAAACACATGAGTGATATGTTTGTGAGTTATTGAGTGGATGATTAAGTAGCGGCTTTAATTGAAGTGATGAGTAAATTGAACAGATTAAGATGAGTATTCAGTATGGCAGCTCATTGTTTTGATTGGATTTGATCAAAAGATAATGAATGTTTTAATTTTAAATTTCTGCCGTGTTTGCATTGGTGATTGGTCGATCAGTGGAGTGATTACAGTGAAAGGATTTTGAATAATGGAAATTAATGATTCAAATAGGGAATTAAGCGGGTTCTTTTTAGCTATTGATGGAACAAATAGGCCCGTCTGCTTCGGAGAATCAGTTAAGGCGAGGAAATATTAAGTATGGACATAAATATAGAAACTGAGTTTTAAATTTTATGATGCAATTCTAATCGATGGATTTTTACTAAAGTTGTTAATATTTATATACATTGCTTTAGGAGACTATTTAAATGGCACATATAACATAAAAAATAATATAATATCAAGAAGAACATGCATCATAGGCTAACAAATATTCTAATATAAAAATATAAGACATAAATTATGAAATAATAAGAGTAATAGAATATGTGAAGAACAAAATTATATAAACAGGCGTGATTTGACTATCTCTATAAGGGAAATATCTCGAACCAGGTTGACAACAGCCTGGCGCGGGCGAGGGTTAGGTTTAAGAATTTGGGGGGAGAGGTTAAGTCTCCACGTAAGCACTGACCTAGGATGATGAAAAATTAGTTCGTGATATTTCCTAGTTTTATTAAAATACATACAATACATTAGATTTATATACAAAGGCGATTTCACTGTTTATTGGTGTTGGTGGCGCTGATGGTCTTCCTTGGGTGGTGCTTCTGGTATTCTGGTATTATTGTTTCTGAAGAAAAAAGAAAAAAAATTTGAGGCTCTCGGGAGAGAGCCACATTAGTGTGTTTCCTACAACGGATTGGATTTTCTAAAAAAAATCGTGTTTGTTCCACATCACCGGGTTACGGCTAGGGATTCTTATATCTAATTGATTTTAATTACTAACGGTTAGGCATAGGATTTGATATATGGTTTGTTTTGGGTCAGGATGGAGACTGGTCTTATTTAATCTAATTTACTGTGCACTAGGATGTCGTTCAGATTTTTATTTTTAAAATATGCAATTATAAGTTTCTGTGTGAATATTTTCGGGTGATTTTCTTGGAGATCAGTATAGTGTTTTCTGATGATTTTGGACGCACTTGCTGCTGTTGCGCTAAATGGAACTACAAAAGGAGCTATTGCGCTAGCCGTATGAATATTCAAACCTAGGGGGCTGTTGTTTTCAATTTGTCAATCCAGAATTTTTCTCTTGTTAGCCTAAACGTTTTAATTTCTTCTGAAGTTTCAAAGTCGCTCTTGGTCTTTTCTATTGGCGTGACAATGAGATCTGAAATGTCATGATTTGGTTGGTTGAAATGAATTGAGACAGGTTTGTCTTTTTTGGTGACTATGTCAGACCGGTGACCGTTAATTCTTTCCCTAAGTGCATTTTGAGTCTCCCCTACGTATTGCTTGTCACATTTTCTGCATGAGATAAGATAAATTATGTTTGAACTACTGCATGAAAGTTGGTCTAATATTGGGAATTTTGTGCCAGATGTTTTGTTATGGAAATGGTCGGATATGTTTAAGATTTTGCATGTTTGACATCTTGGATGGCCACAAATTTTGGTTTTATGTGCTGATTGTATATTATTTGTTTCTTTGGCGACAAGCTCAGCTAGAGTGTTGTTTTTTATACGTCGTAGATAGCGTTTGGAGTATCCCCTTTCCCGTAGTTTGCTAAATACCAATGTACATGCTGACTCAAAGTCGGTCTTCTGAGTACATATCCTATGAAAACGGAGAATCTGAGATTTTATGATGCCAGAGAATGTATGTTTTGGGTTAAAGGAGCTTTTGAACAATAATTGATGTGTGTCGGTTTCTTTGAAAAATACTTTAGTTTCCAATTGGCCTGTGATTTGGGTGTTGTTACTTTTAAAAACGGTAGTATCAAGGAAATCTATGCTGTTATGGCTTACATTTGCGGTTAATTTGACAGATGGATGATGATTGTTCAGAATGTTGAAAAACGTCCAAAATTCGTCTAGTGTGTAGGTCCAGACTATGAAAACGTCATCTAAAAACCGCCCATAGAAATCTGGTTTTAATGGACAGAGTGGCAGAACTTCCCTTTCCCACTCCGCCATGAAGAGATTTGCATAACTCGGGGCAAATCGTTTTCCCATCGCAGTTCCGGAAGACTGAAGGTATACTTGGTCGTTAAAAGCGAAGTCATTCCTCCTCAGACAAATGTTGAGTAGTTTGAGGATTTCTTCGTCCGGCCTGGATGCTTGCGGGTTCCTAAGAAATGCTTTCCTAACTGCTTCAATACCTGTGTTATTATCAATGTTCGTGTACATGCGTTGTACGTCGATGGATATTAAAACGGTGTGTTCGGGGACTCTTAACTGTTTGATTTTCTGAATGAAATCGTTAGTGTCTTTAAGGTAGGATGGGTGTTGGCATGCTAGGGGTAATAAGAAATGGTCTATATATTGTGATACGTTGTATGATTCGCTGCCACAGTCTGATATTATTGGGCGTCCCTTGGGTATTTTATTAGGTATAAACCATTCTGTTTCTGGATTTTTATGTATTTTTGGTAGTGTATAGAGATGTCTTTGTCGGCAGTCAGATTTAGCAGATAGATAATCATATTGTTTTGCTGTTATGTATTCCTTATCCTGCAATTCATATAAGATGTTGTTTATTAAATTTGCGGTGTCCTTAAAGATGGGTTGGTCTAATTTAGTGTAATGTATAGGATTACTTAATTGTTTTTCTGCCTCTGAGATATAGTCTGCACGATTCATTATGACACAACACGAGCCTTTGTCGCTTTTCTTAATTATTATGTTTTTGTCCTTTTTAAGGGTGTTTAATGCCGTTTTAGTTGCTCGGTTGAGATTTGTTTTTTGTGACTGTGGTTGAATGGATGATATTTCTATATTCATTTCGTCGAAAGTTTTTAGGATGGCTGGTGATAATGACTTTTTAGGTGGTTTCCATGTGGATTTTACTGTGAATAATTTTTTACCTCTGCCGGGTTTGTTCCTAAAAAAATAAGTCAACGAAAGTGTTCTTTGGAAGCGATCGGTTGCCTGGGTGATGTGGTCTATGGATGTTATTGTGGGGGTTGAGATGAATTTAAGACCTTTATCAAGAATGTTCATTTCTAGGGGGTTGAGAAGTCTGTCGCTCAAATTGACAACTGTCTGTCCTAAAGACGGCTTCTCATTCCTTTTCCCTAATCCTAGTTTAAATTCCTCATCCAGCAGTTGATGATCTCTCTGGTCGTGTCTGGGCTCCAGTGGATTGCGTCGTTACCTTTCAGTTCTATTTTGCCCTTGAAGGTTGGTAATGTGGTGGCGTTTGGTGAAGGTGCAGTGGAGATCAGTTGGTTGTAGCTGGTGATGTTTTGGTAGGCGATCGGATTTTCTTGTCGGAGTCGGGAAGAAGTGGGGATCTGTGTGGCGAAGAGCTTGGTTGTTGGGAAAGCTGCTCTGGTCACCTTGAGTAGATCTAGCATCTGCTCGTGTATCCTTGGTCCACTTTCCTCCCTGTTGTTGAGCCCGACGTGTATCACTAATTCCTCTGGTGCAGGACCCATGTAGTTCTGGAGTATCTGTCTGATGTGGCTGATCTTGGCTCCAGAGTAGCTATGGATCTCCCAGTCCCCGACGAAGGATGTAATCCTAGCCAGGTTAGAGGATCCAATAACCAGGGTCTTTGCCATGACGGGTGGTAGGAACCATAAATCCTTCTCGTCTTTACCTTTGTAGCTGTGAGGTCTCTTTAGGGATAGGTTTAGTGATCGCCTACATCTGGTGGAAGATCTGGTGGCGATTCTAGGATTAGGAATGATGGGCGATCTAGGGGACAGACAGTCGACAAGCGCGTTTAGTGGCGATATAGATCCCGAGGAAGTAGGTGAGCCAGACACAGCCCGGGGCGAACTGGTTGATCTAGCTGCACGCTTCGAGGGAGTGTTAATGCAAGTGCCTTCTCCAGGGGATAATTTTCTCTTGTTGGGTGTGTATCGTTTTGGTGTGTCCCGGAGGAGGTTGTGCGTAATGTGCATGGGTGATGGGGGAGGGGGCGTGACAGTTTTAGAGACCGTGGACAGTAGGCGGTGGAACTCTGTCTTCACACTATCCTGAAGTCGCTTGCCGTAGGACTTCTTGGCCCATGCTAGGGCGTGGCTAGAGTACTCTTGTACAGCATCTTTGGAAAAGTGACTTCAAGTACTCCAGTTTCTCCGCTAGCATGGCTCGGTAGTGTGTCGACAGGGATGAGGCGACGTCCTTGGCCCATTTCAAGTTCAATGTCTCAATGGTAGTGGCTATGGTAGGCGTCTTCATGGCCGGCTTCACGAACTTATTCAGGTCTTGGATCTTCCAAGTGAAACTTCTGGTTGGTGTTCCATTCTCCTGACTCTCCATAATGGTCAAGTGGTGGAGGCATTGGATGACCTGAAAGAAGGCTTTCACGACACCTGCATTTTCTGGGGGTGGTTGGCGCTGGTTTGGTTGTCGTTTTGGTTGGCGCTGGTTTGGTTGTCGACTTGGTTGGTTTGGTTGTCGACTTGGTTGGTGCTGATTTGGTTGTCGACTTGGTTGGTACTGGTAGCGGAATCCGGGTGGTGGTTGGTGGAATCCTGGTGGTGGTCGGTTGAAGCCTGGTGGTGGTCGGTTGAAGCCTGGTGGTGGTCGGAATCTGCTTCGTAGCTGTGGCCATTCCATTGGTAGTTGAGTTGGTGTGGGAAGGAATGGGCGTCTGGTGCGGGGCCTATCCATGTTCCAGTAGTGGTGGGGTTGGGGGGAAAAAACTGCTTGTGTGGACGTGCAAATGGGACAAGATAAGAAAGCTGTAAAGACGAGATACAGTAGAGATTGAAGAGAAGATAAAATGTATCTATATAGAATGTTGTGCAGTATTTGTTTACTGTGGTATTTGTTCTAAGAAATGGAAAATGCGAGACAAAAAGTAAATTAGCAGAGAGACAATGTTAGATATTCGACGTATGTGAGTAGATTGGTAGAAGAGCTCGTGCTCAAGCGTGTACTGATTTCACAATATGTACTGGTAACGTAACGGAATGAAACTAAAAATATAACACGTATGAAACAAAGGGAAATCGTTTGAACTTTGAGGTTTATTAATTACACAGTATAGTATATTGTGTAATGTCAATTGTTCAATTTAAAACTATTAACAGATATAAAAATAAAAATACATAAAAATATAAAGAGAGAAAAAGAATCTTACATATAATATAGATGGGTCGTTCCTCGATTATATCGCGATGCACATTTCGGAGTGGTATCCTTTATCAAGCGATGATAGTCTAACTTAATTGAAACTTTCTAGCCTATTTGTACCCATCAAGAAGAGATAAGCCAATCAAAATTAATTTGGGCAAGCCCTGATTCTAATTAAACACATGAGTGATATGTTTGTGAGTTATTGAGTGGATGATTAAGTAGCGGCTTTAATTGAAGTGATGAGTAAATTGAACAGATTAAGATGAGTATTCAGTATGGCAGCTCATTGTTTTGATTGGATTTGATCAAAAGATAATGAATGTTTTAATTTTAAATTTCTGCCGTGTTTGCATTGGTGATTGGTCGATCAGTGGAGTGATTACAGTGAAAGGATTTTGAATAATGGAAATTAATGATTCAAATAGGGAATTAAGCGGTTTTTTTTAGCTATTGATGGAACAAATAGGCCCGTCTGCTTGGGAGAATCAGTTAAGGCGAGGAAATATTAAGTATGGACATAAATATAGAAACTGAGTTTTAAATTTTATGATGCAATTCTAATCGATGGATTTTTACTAAAGTTGTTAATATTTATATACATTGCTTTAGGTCCAGGGTGAGGGTTGGGATTAGCGCTAGCCCTGTTTACATCTCGTGACCTATTACGAAACATTGAGCTGGCCTTATCATTTAGCATTAACAGTTTTTGTATACTTTCGATGAAAAGAAAATTTGAACTATGAGAAACGAAACGTAATAGGATGTGTGTTTGAAATTAGATTTCGTTTTGTAAGCTACTCTAATGTCATTGTATTTTTCATTTACATACAGGTATGGTGCCATGATGATCACGTGTGATAAAGGGGTTTGGTATGCTGTGTCAGTTACACCGCCAATCAAAGACAAACCACTCAATCGTATGATTCTACATTATCCAGAAAAAACTGTTCAGAGAAATTTCACGCTCTGTCTCTCTGTGATGCATTCAAGCTTTGGGAATGTTATGGGATTTGTGGAAGCTCTTGAATTTGATAAAGTTCTAGGAGCTAATCATTTCGTAATCCACCATTTTTCTTCGTCTCAACCAATCAAAATCGTCTTAAACGATTATATCAAAAGAGGGGAGGTGACTCTTTTGAACTACAAATTACCGATCGGTACGAAGGATGTTCATTATTTTGGGCAAATTGCTGCAGTGAACGATTGTGTTTATAGATCTCGTGGTATCTCGCGTTATGTGGTTGTTGTGGATATTGACGAGATTTTAATTCCATACGCCTTTAATGACTGGATGGAAATGATGGACAACTTGACGTTAGCTGAACCGAAAGCGTCGTCTTTTTCATTCAGGACTACTTTTTTTGACACACATATGCCGGATGACACTAGAGGATATCGTCTGAAAGATTTAGCGACTCGTTATAAATTGAGAACATTGTTAAAAGTGTGGCGAGAGAACTATATATTTGAGTACAATAATCGTTGTAAAGTAGTTGGTAAGCCGGAACTGATAGACGTCATGGCTATACATACCGTGGCTAGACAAAAGCGAGCTCATAAGCTAATACATGTGAATTATACTACTGCGTTACTTCATCACTATCGGTTATTCAATTCTTCACCAACCGAATACCACAAACTAGTGCTAGGCGAAGTATATGGGTTCAAACTCACAACACTAGGATTGGACCCATGACAAACCCCAACGGTACGCATTTGACCACCCTAATCTCAGAAATCATAAATAAATAAATATCACCCCATAAGTAATAGAGTATTAAATATATTTACCCTATTTGTTATATTTTATCGGTGATTTTTATTGTCAGCAAATTGGCCAAATTATCTGTGTCACGAGCCTTTAGCAAAATTTGCTAAGCTAACCAAATTTAAATCAAATATGATAGTTGTTAGTTTATTATGGCCTTGTTATTCGCCTTGAATCAGTTGTTTCAGCCAGTTTTACGTAGAGAAAGAGTGTTTGGAGACAGCGAAAATCCCTCTGACGAAGTGGCGTGCACTGGTGCAGAGAGGGGCATCCATTTCAGGGGCCATCCAATCAAACTAGGTCATTTTGGGACTAACATATGGTTCAATAATTTGCTTGTTCGTAGGGGTCTTTAGCGGTGGGGGAAACCGGAGGACCCGGAGGAAACCCACGAGGTTGGACGTGCGACACTACCCCTTGTCTGTACAACCAAGGAATCGAAACCACGCCAGTTGACTCAATGACAGCCCTTATGATACAGTGCGCTTCCGCTAACCATTCGGCGATCCAACACCGTCCCCACCCCACCCCAACCATCCGCACTAGGATTAAGCTGTCTGTTATAAAATCAATTAAAATTTGTGAATACAGTTTCATTCAATAAACGGATACAGACAGAATGTGTGTCCACTATTATTAGAAATTTTAAAATTCCTCCATTCCTGATGATAGTTTTCTAAATAAGCAATCCCGCAGATTAAATAACTGTGGTCTGACCCCTATACAGATTTATACACGAGTTATGTTCCTTACCAATTGCAATTTCAATGCATAGAGTACATGGACTCAGACTAGCAATTATTTGCTCATTGACTTCAATGTTAAATGGCTGTAACATCACAGGCTGTAGATTTTTGCTCTACATTCCGTTGGTTCCAATCTTTATAGGCACAATGGAGACCACATTTGGCAATCTCCTCATCATAATTTTGTAGGGGGTTGACCGTTTAGATTTTTTACGACGGGGATTTGGAGTTGACTGGGATGAAAATCTCACTTCCGACACTACGATTGCTCTGCAGAAAGACACTTTACACCCCCTATCCCTCCGCTGTAATATCATCAGTATTACCCAAAACTGCTATGAAATGGCAAATTTGATCCCTTTTCTCCAATTCTAGACCAAAAAGTCAACCAAAAAATGCAGGAAGAGGGGAGAAAAAAAAAATTAAGGAAAAAATTGTCTATTTATAACTCGCACTACATTCGTGAAATAAGGGGAAAAAATTACAAGACTGACGTATTCAATTTCAAAGAGTGCATTAATCCTTTTTTTTCTTCTAATGTCTGTCAATTGATAAAACTTTCAAGTATAACCCTTTTTTTAAACAATTTTTTTTTTAGGTGGGTCCTATTTTTTCTGTATGCATGTATCGCCCAGGTACAGTGCGTATGTTAAAGGAGCTAAATCGCTAATATTTGGGGCCTAGAAATTGACACAAATGGGTTGCAACGCATATAATAATGTAATATGAATGTATATATATATATATAAACTGATTTACATTCAATCGTTTCCATTTTTACTCTAATTTTCAATCAGTTATGTTCGGCGAAATACGCCAGAATCTCCAGCTTCTGATTATTCCAGTCTACACGGATAGTATGTTAATAAGATGTAAATAAGATTAGGACACGTGATTGTTGGTGAGATTGTAGGTAACCCGTGGAATATGTCTAGCCTCGTTCTTCAAGTCCCTTGTTACAAATGGCGCTGAAAAGCATTACGGTACACGATTAGTGTACCAATGGTAAAATATTTATTTTCTCTTAAATATTGGATATTGGAAACCCATCTTTTCCCGGTAAGATCACAACATCAATGTCGATTTAAATTGACAAATAATTTGTGTTTTCAATGTCGAAGACTTAGGATGATATTGAGTTAGAGACTTGGCTACTTTAAGTAAGGTGAATGATTGGATATAATACGTGCACGGAATACAATTGTATTGGATATAATAAATGCTTTGACAAATGTCTTTATCAACCAAACGATAAAGACTAGAAAGTACATGCCGAATCGTCGCTCAGTAATAAATAGAAAATTCATTGTATAGAATTGTGTCCTTCGCTGTAACTTGTGTCCTACTTTTCTGCACTGAATGTTGTAATGAAGACGGACCTACGCCATACTGTGTGCTACGACCTACTCTTTCTTCGAATTCCTATTGTCAAGGGTTCTTTAACGTGCACGCAAACGTGTACACGGAACCTCGGTTTTTCGTCCCATCCGAACTACTAGACACTGCCCTTGCAGGCCATCCGTCCTATATCCACTGGCAAGGGGAAACCGCGCTTGACAATTCCGTGGAACGTTTTCGACCATCACCGGGATCGAACTCTGGATTGCTGGGTAGTGAATCATTGCCTTACTTATTGAGTCATCGCGGTTCCCCAGTTCAATGACACTGAAATGAGATTTTTGATGTGGGTAAAACTTCTGAAACTATCTTTAATTTATTAACGCAATCTAATTAAAATACAGACCTATATTTCGTTTCGTTTTTTTATGCTTTCGATGGCCCGCCTACACTACATGAAGATTTGACCAGTTGTACTGGAAGGTTGCGTCAGGGGTCGTACGAGCAGCCCTCGCCTCTATGACATTGTTTTCAGTGGTTTACCCACAGTTCCGTGCATGGCACGTCAAGAAGTCGACGTAACAGATGGTTTCATTGGCTAATCCCTCACGCCATCCAGAACGCCTGTTATATAACAACTCTTCCAGACACTCGGGTAGTACAGACAAATAAAACTTCATTTTAAACTATAAAGAACGAAACGAAATAGGATCTGTGTTTTAATCAGATTGGTATTAAAGGACAATATTGGTGCCAGTCAGTCATTATCACATATGTGATAGAGGTTAAACACATATTCCAAATACAATTTTAACACAGATATCATTGCTACGATAGCTGAGTAATACAGGTTTCCTGAATCGGAAGTGACGAACGCCAAAGGAAAACACGAGTCATACCTCTATATAACTGACTGATGTGACGAGTGATAACAGATACACGGCCGAATTTCTGCTCACTAATAATTCCTTTGAAGATCAAAAGTTGTTGTGTGAGACTGTAAGAGGATATCTGACAATTCATAAAAAGAATTGACTGCCACTAGATAAGAGAACACGAAAGAAAAACAGAAAAAGTCCGTGCATTACCATGTTTTTATAAGGTATAGAATGAATATAAACAAGGGAATGTACGGACTATTTCCTATTTTTCTCGTGTTCTCTTATCTAATGACATTCAATTACTTTATTGAATTGTCAGGTATCCTCTTACAGTCCCATATAGCAACTTCTGGTCTTCGAAGGAATTATTAGTGAGCAGAAATTTGGCCGTGTATCTGTTATCACTCGTCACATCAGTCAGTTATATAGAGGGATTACTCGTGTTTTCCTTAGGCGTTCGTCACTTCCGATTCAGGAAACCTGTATTACTCAGCTATCGTAGCAATGATCTCTGTTTTAAAATTATATTTGGAATGTGTTTAGCCAGCCAGGGCCTAAAATAACGTGCCTTGGAGCACGAACGTGCATCGAAATGAAAAATCCGTGCTTCGAAAATAAGAAAACCGTGCTCTGAAAAATGGTGTAGTGCTCTAAAAAAGTGTAGTCAGCGATGCCTCCTGACCCCTAATTGGGTGTTTCTTCTTGTGTTCTTGTGGTGTGGTCAGTTGCACAGATCAGATCAGATCACCTGGCGCTCACTCGCGACTACCTCGGATGAGTCGAGTGAGCGCCAGCCGCATCAGCATACTAGTCAGGTTTTTCAGTAGGCTTGGTATCCAGTCCGCTCCGCTGCGACCTTGACCGTCATTTTACTTTCACGTTAAAAAAGTTTGTTTTTGACTTATTTTCACGTATTTTCGGTGTTATCTGCGATTTTAAGGATTTAAATATGGATGGGGAACCGGAGCTCGATCCGCCGCCGCCTAAAAAGCAATGTAGGCAAGTGACATTGGGGGTTTTCCTGAAAAAAACTCCCATCCAGGGTCAAGCAACGGTAGCGGACCAAAGCGAAAGTGAAGAAGAAAAAGAAGACGAAATTCAGGGGGAGGGGCCCGCTCATGTAGACGAGACAGAAGGGCAGGATGAAACTCCTACTAAAACGGCTGAGCCGACAAAGCCACGCCAAACAGCTTGTCAGTTGAGTTTTCATGCGAAAAAAGCTGCTCGCGACAAATTAAATTCCTTTGTAAACTGCACCAGAATAGTCCACAGATGCCGGTTTCAAGCTCTCAATTTTCAAAATTTTCTGGGGGAGGCCTACCAGACCCCCCGTCGGCGCGCCTCGCGCCTTCGGCTCTCGCGGTCGGTCGGCTTCACCGATCGCGGCTCCGCGGACTCTAAATCCGTGCCCTGAGAATTGGTAGTTTATCTAGATCAACACCCTATTTGAACCAAAACAGAGAGATCCGGCATCTTGAATGGCAACATTTTATTAATAATTATTCAATTGTACCTTCAAAAAAAGTTGTTCACAACAAAATATTTACTGAATACATATTGCGTATCATATATGTACGTCTAAGGAGATTTGGTTTTAAACACAATGTTTACACAGACTGTTTATTCCGTGATAGGAAAGTAATCCTGGTTTATATTAAGTGACCGAGCCAAACGACACGGCCACAGAAAATACTAACTGAAATCGTTCGTTTGTTGTTGAAGAGACTTTATTTCGCTAACCTATACTAGGGTGTCCCACCATAAATAAATATCTCCAAATATCTCGACAATTACACCACGATATTTATATTGTAAATCAGTTTCAAACATTTTGAACGTAGTCTCGCTTAACCCGTCTACCGACCATTCTGCGTTTGATTAACAGGCCGGGATAGTCAAGACTACTTTTTTACGAAACATAACAGAAAGCTGGAACAAGAAATTGAATTTAGAAACACGCACCTTATGGTACAGATAATGATAAAGCAATTTAAAAAACAAAACGAACGTAATTTCTAAAGCTGCTGTAATAACCAATAAGCTAAATATTACTGCTATTCAGAACCAACAATAGTGAAGTGTGGGTAGAGCATAACACTGGATGTGTACAGCTGGCTGCCAAGAAACAACCTGGAAGTGAGATCGGCTAACCTTTCCAGGTCATAAGCCTCCATGTCCGCCATATTTATTTCACAGATTGGAAACAAGTAAGGCGGCTTGGGGGCGTTAACTTTTTTTTATTTAATTATTTCGGTATTTTTGCAACCGGAGTTCAGCTTTAATTCAGGTGAGGTGGATAAATGAATAAACCACATTATTCAACTATGTTGTAAGGATATGTGTATTGATTTTTCCTCATGGCTTTTATTAATTCTAAATTGATACAGATTGTCTAATTGTCCAACAGCAGATAAATTTGAATCGGTCTAGTTTGATATTTGTCAATTTAATGTCGTTGTGAAATGAAGCGAAGTAGCCGACGATTATATGTAATCTGGGTCGGACTAAAACTCATACATATTATCATAGAGACCCATAGCCAATTTTAGGGGGGTTGGATGGCCGAATGATTAGCGCGTGCGCGCTGTATCATAAGGCCTGTTATTGAGTCAACTGGCGTGGATTTGAATCCCTGATTGTACGTGACAAGGAGTAGGGTCGCCTCGTAGGTTTTCTCCGGGTCCTCCGGTTTCCTCCCACTGCTAAAGAATTATTGAAATAAAATTAAACCATATGTTAGTCCTGAAACGACCTAGTTTGTGTCGAGTGGTCGTTAAAACCCCATCTCTCTCTCTCTCTCTCTCTCTCTCCATAGCCAATTTTAAGTTTTTGAACTTATAGAAGACGTTGGCCTGAAATAAACATCCAACCCGACATTGTTCTACAACAGTGTTTTCAACAAAACAAATTACACCCGCTGTGGTGTAATAATTAATATGGAAGCGTAATTTGCAAAACACCCTTTGAGTTTAAAGGGCTAATCCCGATAATTTTTTGGAGAATAAAACTGTTTAATTTTGTTTTAAAATCCCTTAAAATCCTCTACCTAAGGGCCGAGCAACTAACTTAATATTTGTGATAAATTTTCAAACATCTGAAACCCGTCAGTCTTCATCTGGAAATGGAGACCAGTGTCCCAAGCTATATTATGCGGTGTCTAGATAAAACCAGACATTTTTTGTATAAAAATAATGTGTAGGCGCAATTTACCTTTCGTTATCAAGTACAGCATTTGGGCCATTCACTGTATAGACCTCTCAATGAACGGGAATCGATTATCAGGTCTCCCAACGAAAGAATTTACCCGAAAACTTAAAAGGGTTACGTGTCCGGATAAGCAGTTTTGACGGTCACGTCCAAACGACTCAAAATTTTGAGTTGAAATTTTGAGATAAGGTCAAAACACCATTCCTCTATATTTTGGCGCTTAAATTTCACACATACTCAGACTTTTGGTTTTGAGACTCTGTTCAAATACGGGATAGTCCCTTTAATGCTTATCTACACCCACGGGTGTAAATTATTTAAGTTCCTCATCAGAATGTCTGAGTGCAACACTCATCCCGAGGCAGGTTACACTACTGAAAGTGGCAGCTAGTTTCCACCAGAATTGGTGTAATGTTCTACACTAGTTGGGTGTTATCGGTTTACACCACTAAAGGTTAGAGTTTAACGCCCACTCGACACAAACTAGATCATTTCAGGACTTACATATGTTCAATCTTAATTCAATAATTAAGGGTCTTTTTAACAGTGGGGGGAAACCGGAGGTCCTGGAGAAAACCGACGAGGTTGGACAGGCGACCCTACTCCTTGTCACGTACAACCGTGGAATCGCACTTATGATACAGTGCGCACGTGCTAACCATTCGCCCCCCCCCCCCCCCCGTGGTAATGCAAAGCTTAGGTCTACACGGCACCGATAACATGTGCATTCTTTACATCGGGTGTAGTAATACAAACTGACCAGGGCTGAATCGGTGCCTTTTACTTATTTTACGCCTTCCAGTACTATTTTATGTGAACATTTAGACTAAATAGTACATATTTTTTTTTTATCTATATTCACTTCCAGTACTTTTATTTGTTTTCTTAATAATTTAGGAATTTAATTTTCAAATGAAAAAAGAAGAAGTTTATATTGAGAGCTAATTAACGCACCCTCGTGTTAACACTTCTCTTTAAATGATAGTAGCCACCAAACCGATATTTACTCCTGATCAATTTGATTTAAATATTGTATTATTTATATTGTTAATATATTTGAATATTGTATTATTTATATTGTTAATATATTTGAATATTGTATTATTTTAATTGTTAATATATTTGAATATTGTATTATTTATAGTAATCTTTTGTTGTATTATTTAAATTGTTCCCATAGTAATCATTTGAATATTGTTTTATTTTAATTGTTCATATAGTAATCATTTAAATACTGTCTTGTTTATATTGTTCATATAGTAATCATTTGAATATTGTATTATTTATATTGTTCATATGGTAATCATTTAAATATTGTATTCTTTTAGTAATCATTTGAATATTGTATTATTTATATTGTTCATATAGTAATCATTTGAATATTGTATTATTTATATTGTTCATATAGTAATCATTTGAATATTATATTATTTATATTGTTCATAATATAGTAATCACTAAAATATTGTATTATTTATAGTAATCATTTGATATAGTGTATTATTTATATTGTTCATATAGTAATCATTTGAATATTGTATTTTTGATATTGTTACCATAGTAATCATTTGAATATTGTATAGTTTTTATTGTTCATATAGTAATCATATTGTTTCCATAGTAATCATTTAAATACTGTATTATTTATATTAAATGGGCCACTTGTTCTTTATCTAATCCATACAACCAAACATTATGTACTAAATGATAACTTGGATAAACTAACATCTTTTAACACCACACAAAATTTCAACCCTGACTAAAACCCCAATTGTTTGACTGACCCAATAACCCGATTTGAATTCACGGGGAAAATAATTTCCTTGTAACTGTCACATGAATGGTAAAATGATGTAACGGGAAGTAAGAGCTATTAAAATGATGTAACGGGAAGTCTTAGCTATTAAATAAATAATTTACTACTTTATCCAGATGTATGAATTTAATTTTGAACAAAGTCATAAATACAACAACTTTAGACACGCCAAGTAGCAGATAATCAAAGCATTCTGATATACTAAGAGAGGACTGAAGTAGTTTAATTTAACTCCTTGAAAAGCACCGACCGATATGTACGACTCACTGATATTTAGAGGTAAGTCCATTTGTTTTACGAGTCATACATCTATTGGTACCCCTCACGTTGGTTATAGGCTGAATTTTTAATAATCAGGCGAATCTCAGATTTTGTTTATGACACTTAATGTTTTGATGCTACACCTTTAAAGGAGCTAAGTCTCTAACTAAATATTTCCATAATATTCGAAATTAAAAACAGGAATTAGAATTCAATATTGATCAGTTTCAATCAATATAGATGCTGTGATCAATTTCAATCAATATAGATGCTGTGATCAATTTCAATCAATATAGATGCTGTGATCTGACCGTGAAAATACACGATCCTAATATTCAATATTTAAGGCACAATTTTAACATTTTATAATCAGTACACGGGTCGTGTACCCTATGATTTCGGGTGCCATTTTGTAATGAACAAATACAAACATATCCTACAATACAATGTGGAAATAATTAGTAAAGGCTGATTCACAAAGGACAACATAATTTAAATAAAAAACGTGAAGAATGCACCTAGCACGTGTAAATTTGAACTGTTCACGTATGTCACCGAACATAATTGATTAGAAATTAAAATATTTTTTGTCCAAAAGTAAATATAAATCACTTTACATACATTCATAGTACATTAATATATGCTTTTAGAACCATTTTTGTCTATTTCAAAGTTTAAAAAAATAGAGCGTGACGCCTTTTAAATGGTTAGCATGTGCGCGCTGTATCATAAGGTCTGTCTTTGAGTCAACTGGCGAGGTTTCGATTCCTCGGTTGTACGTGACAAGGTGTAAGGTCGCCAGTCCAACCTCGTGGGTTTTTTTTTCCGTGTCCTCCGGTTTCCTCCCACTGCTAAAGACACCTACGCGCGAGCGAATTATTGAATTAAAATTGAACCATGTGTTAGTCCCGAAATGTGTTAGTCTCCCTCTCTCTCTCAATAGATGTAATTTATTATAGATGTTTTAGTATGTAAACTATTGTTTTTATATTATTATAGTTCAATGTTTGTACACGAGGAATAAACAAAGGCTCTCACCTGTATTGGATACACCACAATGTCATGAACTCGCAGCTATAGAGAGTTGGTGACCAGACTGTGTCTACGTTTAAAGAATTAATGTCACAGCAAAAACTTTTTATCGATAATCTATATTCTTAGAAGTTATGCCACAACAAGATTTTTTTGGGGGGATAATCTTCATTCACAGAATCTGTGGCACAACAAAAACTTTTTGACCGAGAATCTATTTTCACAGAATATGTGCCACAACACGAACTTTTTATGTTTTCCTTGAATACAGCAGGAATGTTTGGTCGTTACTAATGAACGCGGGGAAAGTCTGGAACATCATGTTTTTGGAATGGTCATCGTTTATAATAGACAGATGTGACAAATATATACATCCGTTGTAACTTTTATTAACAATGCAGTCTATATGATGCATTTTTAAAAGACCTTTCTAGATTGTAGTCTACTATTACCGTTAAACAGGTGTAGACAAGACGCAATGGATATCTATAAAAGCGTACTTGGGATTATTTTTCTCCTTGATGCGGCCTATAGCCGGGGAATTCATCTAAACCCTAATGGAACTTCAGCTAATTCCTCTATTGTTCTTTCATCAAAGGCGAACCAAGATGGAACCTTACGCGAAATACCCGACGTGTTGATCGATAGTTACTCTTGTGGAGATAACATGTGTAATTGTACGGGGAATGTTGCCGTGTGTTCTGGGCATCGACACTTATTATCCTACATTCCCAAACTACCCGCTAATATCTCACAGCTAACATTTTCGAATAACTTTTTACCACATATAAAAAACGACACCTTTTCTAATGTTTCGTCTTTGACGCATCTTTACTTAAAAGCAAATAATTTTAGCTACTGTTCGCGGTTTGCATTCCGTAGCTTAAAACAGCTTCAAATACTAGGAATTTATAAAGAGAAAGAAATAAAATATGGACTGTTATATTATTGTTTGATGGGCGTGATAAGTCCGAAGCTTCAAGAGCTTCAATTGATGAAATTAACGTTTAAGGATAGATTGATCAAAACATACTTCCTCTCTGCGATGAAGAACAGTCCAGTATCTAAAATTGTAATGAACTCGACTTATATCGATTATTACAACCACACTGACTTCACTCACCTGAAAAATCTCTCTGTCCTCAGTTTACGTACGTGTTGGATAAAAGAGATGGATTTTTCACCGATTCCAAAACCGAAACCGATTCCGACCTTAACGGAGTTGGTTTTATCAGACAATGCTTTGGTCAGTTTTCCCAAGTTCTGTGCCGATAATAACGCGATGTTTCCTAATTTGACACGTCTGTACATGGATGACAATTTTATTCGATTTATGCCACGACTGGGTCTAGATTGTATGAAGTTTCTTCACATCTTTTCTATTTCTGGTAACCCATTACACGAATTGGGGGAAAATACATTTTCCAGACTCCCCAATTTGCACACCATTTTCATCAGCGACAATTCAGGATCATCATTTCGGATCAGGGATCACGCCTTTAATAGTTCCAGCCTCATTAATCTTTATTTAAAGGGCAATGCCGAACACGTGCATCACTTGTATGTAGGGGCATTAAATAGTTGCGCAAACCTAGAAAAATTGGAACTATCCAATAGCCACCTTTACTCAAAATCAGACGAATACTTCGACGAACTCTTTGCAACATTGACCAAATTAAAAGTTCTAAATCTTTCTGATACCGGTATTGGATCATTACCTCCTGTTATTCCAAGAATAATGCCGAAGCTGGAGTCTCTTGATGTAAGTTACAATTATATTTCATGGTGGACAAACGATTATTTTAGAAACTTAACGTCGCTGCGAATATTAAACTTGACGTCTAATCAAATTGCGACAATTAACAAACATTCGTTTTCTTATGAAACACTACAAGGTTTATCATGGCTTGACTTATCATACAATCCTTATTCTTGTTCCTGTGCGAATTTACTCTGGTTTGCGCGATTACTGAAGATCAAGAGCTTTGCTGAAAAGCTTCACAAGTTCCCGAATAAATATACATGTTCAACTCCTAGTGATTGGCGGGGCATGAGGATTATTGATACACCTATAAGTAATCGCTTTTGTTTGTTAACCCCCGTTATAAGTTTGATAATAACATCAGTATCGATAGGAGTACTTCTTTTAATACTTGCGATATCTCTAGTTTACAGATATCGTTGGCACCTTCGGTACTTCGTCTACATACTCCGATACCACCACATCAGGCTCCAAAGATTCGCCACTGAAGGACGGAGCTATCGGTACGATATCTATTTAAGCTGTAGTGAAGACGATGTAGATTTTATTTTGGAAAATATTTTACCAAGACTAGAACACGAGTTGAATCTCCACGTCTTTCTCCCACAGAGAGATGGGATTGGAAATAAAATAGACAGTATAATCGAGAATATGGATGCTAGCAGGAGATTCATCTTGTGCATGTCGGATACTTTCGCTGTTGATCATTACTGTGAGTTCGAAGCAAGTGTAGCTTATGAACGAATCTTAAGTGAAAGACGAGATTTAATGATTGTGATTTTGTTAGAGGAACTGGGAATTGTTAATATTACTAAGACCGTTCATAGAATCTTAAAGGATGATGACTATATAAAATGGGGATGGAGTGAGGAAAGTATTGATTTATTTTGGCTGAAGTTAATTCAACATCTAAACTCTTCTGATGAACCTAGACCTTAGATTGTAGCTTAATTAAGGTGGTGGTGCCCCGTCTCATGCGTCGATCACTTTGTAGCGAGCAGCTCTTATGAATAACAGATATTTTCTTTTCTGGACAGTCGAAGGATACAGGACAAATGACGCAGTTATATTTGTGGACAACTGACACAGTTATATTTGTGGACAATTGACACAGTTATATTTGTGGACAATTGACACTGTTATATTTGTGGACAATTGATACTGTTATAATTTTGCAAGAAACCCACGCTATTTGTTACACAGTTTTAGTATGCTTGATGTATATTGTGTTAAGCTTGTAGCTTAATTAAGGTAGGGGCCTGAGGGTGCCCCGTCTCATGCGTCACTTTGTAGCGAGCAGCTCTTATGAAAAAAAGAAATATTTTCTTTTGTGGACAGTCGTTCTGTACAGGACAATTGGCAGTTATATTTGTGCACGAAACCCAGCATTAGGGGTCTTTAGCAGTTGGAGGAAACTGAAGGGCCCGGAGAAGACCCACGAGGTTGGACAGGCGACCAAACTCATTGTCACGTACAACCGGGGAATCGAAACCTCGCCAGATGAATCAATGATAGACCTTATGTCACAGATCGCACGCGCTAACCATTCGTTCATCTAACCTCTCTAAATGGTTTGATGTTTCGATTTCAATATCTGATGTTACACGACAAAAAAAAACTAACTCATCTCTACAATATGGATCAGACAAAACACGTCTAAATATGAAAGTACCCTAGCAATTGTTGTTAGCTGTTAGCAATATAACTATCATCCTGCACTAAGATTAAATTTCAATTTCGTTTCGGTTTTCTTTTCCATTTTTAACCAACTTCCTGCCATAATATCTAAACAACCCACTGACGACTGTATATCAATGCAGACCATTTGATAACAAAAGCACTTGTACTTTTTGTTTAAAAAAAGGAAATATTTTGATCCAAACAATAGTAGGAGAGGGGTCATAAAGGCTATATCTGTTCCCTAATGCCTTTTTTGTCCGAGTGTGTGTGTGTGTGTGTGTGTGGGTGTGGGTGTGTGTGTGTGTGTGTGTGCGTGTGTCAAGGGGGGGGGGGGCGCTCCGTCACTGCAGCTTTGGATGGGCTGTAAAACGAACAAATGAAATGGAGTTTATATAACGTCCTACTGTTCTGCTCCTAACCTGGGCTAATGAAGACGGGCATACGCCATACAGTGTGCTATGAGGGAAATTTTGCCCGGACAGCGGCACTACGGCCTACTCTTATATCGAATTCCAACTGCCAAGGGATCTTTTACGTGCACGCCAATGTGTACCGGGACCTCGGTTTTTCGTCCAATCCGAACGACTAGACAGCTTTCCTTGTCAGCCCCTCCGTCCTGCATCACAGACAAGGGAGAACCACGCCGGAAAATCTGGATGAACTTTCTCGGCTAATGCAGGGATCGAACACCCGACCTCCAGGCTAGCGAGCTAGCGTCTTACCCACTTAGCCACGTGATCCCCGTAAAACGAACAAATGAATATATTTATTCTGCAAGTTTATCATTAAATAATGCACGAAATTATACAGATTGACCCGTGTTCGATTGTATTATCTCAATCGAGCGCTCGACTTAGTATCTCGAGCGCTCGACTTAATTATCTAGAGGCACTATATAAGAGCGTTTCTAATTTAAATAAATATTAAGCCACCGTAGTATAACCTTTGACTTAAGAAAATAATTAAATAATGGTGAATCACGACACTCGTGATATCTAATATCCGGTAGGAGGCTTATGTCATAAGAATGGTTTATTTTTAGATTTTTCTGAAAGGAAAGGAAATCGAAAGTATAAGGTAGTATTTACAGCATTGATTGCATTCTGAACATCAGAGACACGCTACCTGCGGAGAAGTAAAGGCCAGCTACCATTTAATTTTCGTACGTTAGTTACTCACGCATTGATTGGACATTATGAGACCGAGTTGGGCAGAAAATATGCAGCCACTTGTCTTCGCCTTGAGTTTATTATTTTTAAATACTGATTTGTCAAATTGTTTACAGTGTTTAGATTACGAAGGAAAACCAGTTGACTGGTAAGTATTAATAATTCATGGTTCCAGCATATAGAACTATACTGTATGTATAACTTTAACTTTTTTATTTGCATATTATTACGTCCATTATACAAAACATACGCATACATTAATATACATGTATACAAAATATATATTTTACATGGAATAATATATTGGAATAACATGATATAATGAAATGAAAATATATAAAATGAGATATATATTCGATCTATATGTTTATGGATGGTTCCAGGCAGTAGCCTATATCATGGACCTTATAAAATAATGTATTATAATTTAAGGTCCATGCCTATATTTACATGGTAACCGACGTACATTTTGAACTCATCATATTTTTAATACTTCCAATATTATCAAACCCTGAATAATTAACAGTTTGGTTGTTATAATATAGCATTAAAGACATACGTTTTAAAGGAGCTAAATCGCTAATTTTGTTTTTGTCACCTAGCAATAAACACTGTAGTAGGGAATGTGGTAGGGTCGCCCTATGTCAGTATGTAGTATGTGCATAAAAAGTTTCAAACTAGTCGCCTAAACCCCTCAATTTATACTTGCTTGGCGTATGCACTATGCAAGCCAATCAATTATTGTGCAAGTGCAACCGTCGTGCATGCTTCGACTATAAAACTTGGTGCGTATCATTCATTGTGGGAGGAGGGGGGATAGGCCTAGTGATCTAGTGTGCCGTGGTTCGACCTCGAGCTGACTGGTCACCTCTGGCTTGCGGTTGTGGTTTTGATCCCTGGTGTGAGTGTATGTGGCTTGGAGATAGGAGCGCCTTCTCAACCTTGTGGGTTTACTCCGGGTACTCTGGTTTCCTCCCACAGGAAAGACCCCTGCGCGTGCACTAAGATAACAAAAATGAAAAATAAGACAACTTGTCTGTGATATCACCTTCGGTGGAAGCGGACGTTATAGGTAAGGTAATCTTATCATATGTAAGACACAGACCGGTAGTCAGAGTCGATAATCACCTCATATCAACCAGATTGTGTTGATTTTCATTTTCTTTCATTTGGGCTAGATTGTTTGAGCACATTTCTTACTCTTAGATAATAGATTCAGGGGGAAATTTGTATAATAAATATCTACTTGTTGCTTCACTGTGGGGAGCGCTGAATCGATGCACATACTTAACCGTATCGTAATTTAGTCACTTGATTCGTGAGGACGAATTCGGTGATTTTGTTTTTAATTGTAGGTTAACCTGCTGTACAGGATCGATGAATCGATTCACCACAGTGGATTAATTCATTCTTTTGTTTGAGAAATAGACTTTGGCGTATACATTTCATGATTTCGATTTAGTATTTCGGGCAAATCATTTATTTATTTGAGAAAGTAAGGGCACATGTCACATTACCAGAATCCATTGTTTAATTTAAAATAAAAAATATCAAATTATATCTTGTTTATTGTTTGTTTCATGACATAGCTGCCGCTGCATCCAGTATCGATCCCTGTCCTACCTACAGACACAAATGGGTCTCTACGCATACAATAATGTAATATGAATGTACATAAAGTTTATAAACTGATTTACATTCTTTAATTGAGGAATCCTATTCGGATATCTCTAAAGATGATTTTGACATTGCTTCCTTTGATGAAGACAGTCGCCTCTCCTCAGATGAAGAGGAAAGTTAAATTTAGGTTGATTGGGTCTGCAATAAAATGACATAGGTCTATGTTTTAAAAACCCAATACCACTCTTGTTGTAACTGAATAATATGTCCCAATCTTTATTCTGGTCAACAAATTGTACTATTTTACAATATTCCAATTAATTGATGATTCAAATTTCATCTTAACACACCTAATTTAAAAAATTGGAAAAATTCAACTAAATGATTTGAAAAGCCTGACGTAAAGCTTTTCAAATGTGACTTGGATTTAAAAATATTTTTAAACCCTTTGGACAAGTAAAATAGGATTTAATGGATAATTTACACAACAGGTAGGACACTAACATATCTAGTACTTAGAATAAGGCTATTTTTTATTTTCTGGAGCTGTCAAGCCAGCAAAGAGTGTTATTGTCCCTTTAAATGATTTTTAGTATGAAGGCAGTGGGCGATAATTACTGTATCACTGTTAATATCAAGATAAAAATTAGCATTCCGGCCATATTTTACTGCTTGTCACTTATTTTTGATGTATTGGACACCTGCTGTTCTTAATTTCATTTACCACCAAAAATATTCATTCATAAGTTAGTGGTGTGTATGGTATGGCAGCCTTCCTGTTGATAATTAGGGTTTTAAATCAACAAATTAAAGATCAAAAGTGTGATGAAATGAACTAAAAATATTGAACCATTCGGAAGTAATCGCTGGATTTGCCATACAGGCGTAACTCATTCAACGAATTTCACTTTTCAATTGAAAATTGTCATGCCTAGATTATGAGCCCTTTATTGTCGAATGTATTCATTATGTTTGGATGTGAATATGAGTATTACAACTATTATCAATGTCGCCTATATAACTTTAAAGTGTGTTTATGCATCATATTATAAAGGCCACACATCCGTTATATCATTTCATACTGTGGTATTCCGATCAAAATAGGACAGGGTCTGTGGTGGCAAAGTGAGTAAGATGCTGGTTTGCTAACCTGAAGATCTAGGGTTCACTTCAGGTGGTGGCCACAATGTTGTCAGTGGTGCAGGACGGAGGGTCTGGCAAGGAACAGTGTCTAGTCATTCTGATGGGACTAAAATCTGATGTCCCGCATACATACATGTATTTGCGTGCACGTAAACGAATTCCTTTCTTGACATTTAAAATAAGAGTATGAGTATAGGTCATAGTACCCCTGTCCATGCAAAATGTCCCTCATAGCACACTGTATGTCATTTTTCATTAGCCCAGGCCAGTCGGTGCAGAAAAGCAGAACGTTAAACACCATTTCATTTAAAATAAGACTGTAAAATCTCTTTTTATCCCTTGAAATAGAGGTGTTTTATAGATAAGTGGTTGTTTGAAGGTCCAATTGGAGTGGTGATGGGTGAACGGAAACATTCTAATTGGTGACCTTTGACCTCTTAGATTCAGTGGCCTTTTCACAACAAATTTTGTTCTTAATTTAGTGATTCTAACTTGTGTTATCTATCAGTCCATTGTAATGTTAGTTTCACAGATGCACCTTTCATGCTGAATAAATCAGTAATTAGTACTAATTGACCTTGTTCTTAAATGACCTTTCCACCAAAAATCCCATTCTTAATTAAATTATATTTCCTTATTCAGGGCACTTGTGAAACTAGATAACAAACCTTAATCTCTCAACCCTCCGTGTTTCGAGATAAGAGATGAGGCCATTATTGCATTTGTAAACAAAATTGACAATATTTTTAATCAAAACAACGATTGGTTATTGTTATTTATAATATTTCTGCCACACCCAACTACAATTAAGCATATAATCCTACCTGAAACGGGTACAAATCCCCTCTTTTTAAATCAAAGCGACAGTAGATCGCCTTTTCCGACATTTTAAATTTACGTCTGTACACACATAAAGGAGGGGCCTCGTGTGCAATAGCCAATCAAAGTACCCATCTGATCAGAGTTGCGCAGTAGGTATTACGGCGTAATTATGAACGTCCGAATCAATTTTGATAAAAACAACGCTTGATTTACTTTATTGTCAATATTTGCTAATAAATGAATGTTGTTTCAGTAGATTGGACTGCGTATGTGTAATAAGTACTAATAGTATAAAATTAACTTATTTTTAAGATGATACATACATTAATAAAGAAATTGAGTTTGCCACTTGGAACTAAAGGCATCCAATCGTAGCTAAAAACAAGCACATCAGTATATCTCAGCGTTTTTAGTTACGTTGTCGTAGCTATTGTGAAACTTGCAGCTTCCATATGTTGAATAAACCAATTTTGAGTTGGTACTATGGGTGGCACCCCCTACCACATCCACCACTGACAACTTAAGAATTGGGTTTCTGGGGTCTCCCATCCCAGCCATACACCACTAGCATCCTAAATCTTCTGCATCTTCCATGTTGAACAAAACTCGCCTAGCTCCTGGACTATATATGAAACCCCAAGTTATTCCGAGAATTTTTACAAATCTTTTCTTTTTATGGTCATTATAATAAGAATGGATGATTTTAGCTATAAATATGAAGTTTTAAACAATTCCGTATATAATAAATATGAATGAGAGAGAAAAAAATGTAAATATTTGTAAAGGACATACTTCGCGTAATGATATTTTTTAATGTTGTATACTATCAGAAAAATGTATTATTTTTATATTCTCATATAGATATCATGTTTATATACATTGTCAGCTAGCTAATGCCAAATCATTCATTATGATTTAAAATAATCAAACAAACACATCTATGTTCAATGGATACAACACAAAATCATTAACAGTGCCTATTGAATGATCATTGACACAGCGCAATTCATAACCGTGCTGTGAACACTTGTCTTGGCTATACTACTAAAAGTGAAAAAGTTGAATTTCATGATACACCCTGTTGAAGCCAATAGGGACCAGAATACATCAAAGAAAAGGAAAAAATACTGAAAATAATTATTACATTACTTTGTTGACCCGATAGTACAAAAATATGTATATGTTTCTGATTTTAATCTTAAACGATCTATGAGTTTATATGACACATAATGACTAATATGTATGATACAATATGTTGACTATGACTAGATAACAGCTGATCAATTTAAGCTTTGGAGATTACCCCAAAATTTTTATATTTTAATATTGTTTTTCAGGTTTGTTGTATACAAGTTACCAAAATTAGATCAAAATAAATCGAGCCCTATTCTTCATCATGGGTTAGGTCATTTTTATCTGGATGCCAATAATCCAGAATTTCAACTATCAAAATATTCTTTGAACTCTTCAAATGATGCCATTTATTACACTCTACAACAGATTTACACTGCCAAGGTATTGATACGAAAAGTTTATTTGCAAAATTTAATATAAAAACTCAATTTATATGGAAAACAATCACTGATTTTATTTCACACTACTTTTCAACAAGTTCCTCTTGTTGTTCTCAAGTAAGTAATGACAGTATAATAGCAAGAAATCAAATTATATACAACAAGGTAACAAAAACAGTAACTAATGTGAAACCGTCTAAGGGCTAATAAAAAGGACAATAATAACAATACAAAATGGACATCAAAGATATTGATTAAGGATTATTTAAGATATCATAACTCCTTGACCTTGGAAGATATAATCCCTCGTCTCTATATTAAGTTCAGGATTAAATCTCTTGATTCAGATATTTAATTTTCCAAAATGCCAAAAAAGTGATTTTTTATGACCCTTAAAATGGCTAAATCTCTTTGATTTGCCAATTTTATTTGATTTTATATGTTGTTCTCTTTTGTGGGATGACAATCTGGCTTTGTTTAATTAATAAAATTTAATGTCTATAGATAAAGCTAATGATGAGATAGAACTGATTTTATGTCCCTCCGTTGACACAGCAAGTCATAATGTAAACTAAAATTGGTAAAATCTCTTGAAACATTTGAAATAAGACATCACATAAACCCAAATTAGCATTTTATTTTGATCTAAATCAAAGCAGTTTAGTTCCTTCAAGGCTAATGTTCACCAAAATCAACCATTTTACATTATATTAGAGATTTTACTTTTTATTTACGCAACAAATTATAATGCAACAACATTTATCGACTGCTCGGATGACTAGCTGCTTTGGGAGTATATTTCATTGCAAAATTACATTGTTATTTTAATTTAGGATGACTCAATATTATATGGTATGTATAATGATGAACCACCAACCCAATATGGATCCGTCACCAATGGCCATACAAAAGGTAGAAGTTAGCCTATAATCATTAATCTGCATTATACAAAATATACTAAACAGCAAAAAAAACGTCAGTACGATTTCAAAATCAGAGGCACTTTAATCAAATCATTCTAGAAAACGACTTACTAAATAGATCAAAGCAATTTTTTGTAAACAGTATGTTGACACATTAGTGATTAATTCATCACAATTCCAAGACATTACGAGAAGGTTTAGTGTGTGTACACAGTCTATACATCAGTATTTGGTGTGTCCACAGCGAGTGTCAATAACAGCAGCGCAGCGTCTGTACATGGAGTGAATCAGACGATTGATGAACGCCATTGGCACCTGGAACCACAGCTTGGCACAATCCATCAGCTGTGTTTGGTCTCAGTACAATGTTATTAAGTCTCCTCTGAATTTCATCCCAAAGATGTTCAATCGGGTTTAAGTCCGAACTAAGGGCTGGCCAGTGCATAACGTTGACACCGTTCTGCCGTAGAAAGTCCCGAGTAACTCTGGCGGTATGGGCATGGGCGTTGTCATGCTGGAAAACGTTGTTTCGATGACATGCGAAATGTGGTATGACGTGGGGTCTGAGAGCTTGATCGATGTAGCACACTGCTGTGATGCCACCTCCTCTCCCTGGACAAAGATTTTGGAACACCACATTACCCACTCTCTGGTTCTGGCTGATTCCACCCCAAACCATTATGCTTGGATCTGCCCATGAGTCTCGTTCCATGACCTATTGCTCAGAATAACGCTGGCCACGTCGACGCCATATTCTGATCCTGCCATCTGTGAACTGACTCTCATCTGTGAACTTATCGGTACTGATGGGTCTTTCGTGTGTTCCCACTGTCTGACGTGCCGTCTCAGATGTCTGTGTAAAGGGATTCTGCCCGTGCTGTCGCACAACATGGTGGTCTTGTCGCCTTGTGGTAACCCTTGGTCTACCAGTTCGGGGGTGATTATCTGTGGTGTTGGTGGCCCGAAAGCATTGCTGAACCTGTAGATGGTCTGCACATTGACCTGGAAGTGATTGGCAACGGTTTGGGCAGTGTGGCCAGCATCGAGTCTTCCAAGGGCCTGGTTCCTCTGAGCTGTCGTGAGTCGTGGCATGCTGCTGACGTTGTAGTGTGGATAATTCAACCAAGTATGGGGGTACATTTTATAGGGCTGGTCCCGGTGAACAGCACATGCAGCATGAGTTAAGTGAAAATGATGGAGAACACATTACCATCTCAGAAGTCAGGTTGCGTTTTTGAGAACATTTCCTGGGTTCAATTCTTTGTTTGGGAAGGGGCCTTATTGCTCAGGCGAAATTGGAGATGTGGTCACATATATACAATAAAAACATTTGGCAAGATTTATGCAATGCGTCTATTCAGACTCAGAGTAACATACCAACCTGACGCTTCTTTTTGCTGCTTTGTATATATAATATTGTAGAATGAGGGACAAAATGAAAATTGATAGATAAATTTGGTGTTGAGAGGAGTGAGGTCAGGAATTGGGTCATTAAAGGACTATTATGCTGTTGTCACAGGGCCAGAAACAGCACATAATAAGAACTATTCTAATTACATTTCTGATGGAATGTTAACAATATCAGAAGTAATCATAAATAAGACTAACCTGTTATTTTTAGGTGCATGTGATGGGGGCCTTCATTGAGGAATAGGACGTGAGTGATATCATTTTTCGTCATAAAATACATGCAAATATCATATTTGATACAGGGATCTTAATTGGGAGATTATAGGTGGCTGCAGGCTTTAATGTTTGAAAAAAAAAACAATTCATAAAATTTAAGATAAATGTTTATTATAGGTGTGATAGCAAGTAATGAAAATCAAGGCTATTGGTTGGTACACAGTGTACCCAAATACCCTCCACGTAAAAGTGAATCTTACACCTGGCCAGAAAGTGCGACAATTTATGGTCAGAACTTCTTATGTATCACAATTGATTATGAGACAGTTGACAAGATAGGTATGTAGTCTTACAAAACATAACATCACTGTGTATACAAAACTTTGTGCTTGTACTGTGATAGCTGTTCTTCATATATAGACTCTGAGCTTGTTAGATCAAATGCTATCACATGACCTGCTCTGTTTCAGTTTTGTTAAGATAGAGACGACAGAAATACCCTCATGTCACAGGCAGCCATTTTTACTTGTAGAGCAAGGTTGTAATTAATAACAATACCAAAATTTAATCAGCCAAGACGTGAAACATTATTTAAATTTGAATATTTGCGTGAGCACTGCAACTTTTCAGGGTAGGATGAAAAACTTAGATCCACCAAATAATATAATGTTAGCTACCTTTAAAGGAGCTAAATCGCTAATATTTTGGACCTAGAAATTGGCACAAATGGGTCGCAACACATATAATAATGTAATATGAATTTATATAAACTGTTTTACATTCAATCGTGTCTGTTTTACTGTGAATTGTCATTAGTTATGTTCGGCGAAATACGCCAGAAGTCTCAACCGCAAGTCAGTTTCTAGCGTCTGGTTATTCCAGTCAACACCAAAATTATTTATTGCGCATGCTCTCCAAATAAGAATATGTTATCACCGTTTGACATGATCGACTTGTGGAATATGTCTAGCCCCATTCTTTGAGCACCTTGTTACAAATGGCGCTGAAACTCATTATGGTACACGATTCGTGTACCAATGGTAATGTGTTTATTTTGTCTTAAATATTGGATATCAGAAGCCCATCTTTTCCAGGTAAGATCACAACACCAATGCTGATTTAAATTGCAAAAAAAATCTTGTTTTCAATGTTGAAGATTTTGGATGATATTGAGTTAGGGACTTAGCTACTTTAAGTGTTTGTAACTTTAACTATGGGACTATTAAAATGGACCTGTCTGTCTCTCCTTCTAACTGAGCTAGAATGTTCAAACTTGGTATAGGTGTTTATTACGTGAATGCCTTGATGGAGTTCGAAGGTGAGCATTTTCTGCTTAGGGTAAGTAGAGATAAGCAAAATGATTGGTTGATGCTTTGGGACACGATAACTTTGGTTCAAATTGAGTGAGAGTGATGAAACTTGGCGGATAGTGTCGTCACATCAGTACCTTGACTAAGTTCGATAATGAGCATTTTCAGCTCAGGATATGCAGAGCAATAAGCAATTTGATTTGTTGAGACTTTGAAGCTCAACTACTATGTTTCTAATTCAGTGATAGTGGTGAAACTTCATGTATAGTTTCTTTACATCAATACCTTACTTAACAAAGTTTTATGCTCAGCATTTTCTGCTTAGGCAAAGTAGAGACTTCAATCTGATTGGTCGAGGCTTTGAAACACAATAACTTTCCTAACTGAGGTAGAATGTTCAAACTTGGTGTAGGTGTCTATTAAGTGAATGCCTTAGACTAAGCAGGAATAAGCAGTTTTATTGGTTGAGACCATGGAACACTATAATTTTGGTTCTAATTGGGCGAGACCGATGAAACTTTGAGTTCATTATATCAATATCTTGACTAACTTCCATGATGAGAATTTTCTACTTGGGCTAAGTAGCGATAAGCAATTTAATTGGTCAAGACTTTGGAACATAACAACTGTTCTTTTAACTGAGGTAGAATGTTTAAAATTGGTGTAGATGTTCATTAGGTGAATGTCTTGACTGAGTTCAATGATTAACATTTCATTGTTCGATGCTTTGGAACAAGATAACTTTGATTTTAACTGATGGAAAGTGATGAAACTTAGTGTATATAGTTTCACTACCAGGTACTTCAAAACCTTGACTGAGTTTGAATGTGAATATTTTATGATAAGACTAAGTATAGATAATCAATTTGATTGTTCGATACTTTTGAAAAAGATAAATGTGCAATTAATTAATATGTGTAATCTATTTATTTTTGGATTTTGGCAGGGGATATCAGCCTCACTGTTGTCTTGTTTACATTTCAGGAAAGCAGTATTTGTATAATTATCCCAAGTTTTATGATAAATATATGCCACCACAATTTGCTGATGACAATCCAAATATGGTTAAGGCTTTTGGGAAATTACATGTTCAGTCTCCACCATGGAACAACATGGCTGGTTTCAATTCAAGTGGTGGAACTCAATTTTACAGTTTTGCAAAGTTTTGTAATTTTGAAAGAGGTGTGATATATAGCTTTTACCTTAAATCATAAATTATTTCTTGATTAGTAGGAGGAAGAATAAGTGGTTATGTTACTGGTTATTATTATTATTTTTTATAGGTTCACATTATAATGTTTGTTTATGTATATTGCTGTCGCCCCTGTCTCTGTGTGTGTGTGTGTGTTTGAGTGTCTGTTTGTTGTCTACAGGTCACATTTCTTAATGGATGCACTTGAAACTTTACATACCTATTCACCCTTAAGATTATCATTATTGTTTTTGGTGCATGCCCAACCCCCAGTGGCAGAGCCATGCCCATTTTCTTTTTGTGTGTCGCCTACAGGCCGCAATTCTTAACTCATCACCATGAAACTTTACATACTTATTCCTTATTCCCAAGAATGATCCCTATTGTTTTTGGTGCAGAGATACACCCATTTTTTGAATCAGTTTGTCGTCCACAGGCCGCATTTCTTAACGGATCCACTTCAAACTTTGCATACTTATTCCTTATACCCTAAGGATCATCCCTATTGTTTTTGCTGCATGTGTGTCTGTGTGTTGCCTGCAGGCCACGATTCTTAATGGATTGTCTTGGAACTTGGCATATGTATTCCCTATAGACTAAAGACAACAACTGCATATCCCGACACCAAGGGGCAGAGCCACATCCCATTTTTGTGTTAATCTTATACAGGCCGCAATTCTGAATGGATCTGCTTGGAACTTGGCATATGTATGCCTTATAGCCTAAGGGTTGCAACTATTGATTTTGTTGCACACCCCGACTCCCAGGGGCAGGGTCACGCCCCAACTTTGCTTTTAGCACCCAAAGGCCACAATTCTAAATGGATTATCTTGGAACTTGGTATACTTATTCCTTATACCCTAAGGATGGCAACTATTGATGTTGGTACCACACCCACGTTTTGTTGATAATTTGGCTGTAAATGATATTCAGGATGCAATTATTAACAGATTTGGATCCAATTCGGAATGATCCAGCATAGGGTTGTACCTATTTATATTGATCCATGTCCAACCCCCAGGGGCAGAGCCACACTCAATTTTTGTGGTTTTTGTCTACAGACTGGAATTCTAAATGGATCATCTTGGAACTTGGTGTATTTATTCCTTATACTGTAAGGATAGCAACTATTTATTTTGGTGCATGTCCCATCCCCCAGTGGTGTGGTACCACATCCACTTTTTTGTTAATTTTTATCTGTATTTATTGTCTATAGGCTGCAATTCTGCAATTCTGTATACAGTAAAGACAGCAACTATTTATTTTGGTGCATGCGCCGACCCCCTGGGGCGGGGGGCACACCAACTTTTTTGTTAATATATAGTCTGTAAATTTGGTAAAACAAACCCAATGTCTAACCTTCTTTGCCTCTTGTCATATTACATTCATTGCAACCATTTCATCTTTCATTCTCTTCATTTTAAAAAGTACCATATCAATCAAAGCAAGAATGTGGACGTATATTTCAGCGTTAGTAATGCTCTTGTTTTTTGTGGCTGGTCTTCTGAAAACTGCAATGTAGACATATTCCCTCTCTCTGTCTCTCTCTCTCTACCTCCCCCCACCATCGCATTTTTGCAGTTAAAGCTTGAAAACACAGCACAGAATATTTAATAATTTGCTGTAATTGTTTATTCAGGCCTCAATTTATGAAATCTTGTTATGACTAGAAATTTTAAAACTTGATGGACTTGGTGATTGGGGCATCAGCAAAAATCCTATAGAATTTCCAAATTTTTAATGGTCTTGAATATCGGGGTACCTACCCCAATATTTTCAAATGCTTAATACAATGGCTGGATTTATTCTTTAAAGGAAAGGTTCATGTAAACAAGACATATTGTATATAATTCTGATAATTAAAAACAATATTGTTACATTTAAAATGAAGATACAAATTGGTTGTGAACGCCAACATGTGTGACATCATAGTGCACTACGTATTACATCATCTAGTCCAGATCTAGTTCACTTACCTTTAGAATAGTTTGTTGTTCAAAATAATTTTTTCCAACTTCCAATTAACGTTTCCGACAATTTATTCTTTGTGACTAAAGCTGAACATATTTGGAATGGCATCTGGTTTTAAACATTAACTAAGTGTTGCCCCAACAATTCACCACACAAACCCCGCACACAACTATCATTACCGAAATAGTCGGAAAGCAAGAGTCTTGTTGCTGAACTTAAATTTGTCTATATTTTATGACTGGTACACCAGTGTTCCTTTCTGCTGGTCATCTGGGTGGGATGGGAATTTTAAAATAGGTCACTTTCCTAATTTTGCAGGTCTTATTTAAGTACCCATAAGCTGCATGTCATTTGTATGGCTATTGCATTCTGACGTCAATAGTTTGTCGAAATAATTAGTAATCTTATTCTTAGTTTGGATTGGTTGAGAATAAGGGATGGACAGGAACATGGTGCACTCCTTTGTAATGACATTTATTTAATAAAATGAGCCTATTTGGTCTTTAATGTTTAATAATTTTTTAATTTTTCAACACAAAAGTAGGCCTACTTTTTGACAGAATATTTATTATGATTAAGCAAAATAATCAGCCTGGTTGAACATTTCCTTAAAACCAACCCACATTTATATTTATATTGTTTCTGATTGAGCAATTTTAACAGTTTGTTCATTTATATATTTAAACATACATTATGCAAGAGCTAAATCTGTCTATTGCAGGTCTTTCTTTAGGCCTGAAATGTTATCTAAATTATTAATTAGACATTAATTAACCTATCCAGACCATAATCAACTCTAGATGGCATCGTTAGCCTGCGATCTTTGGAGGATTATGATCCAATTTACTGCATAACTTTCCTTCTCGATTTAACGATTAAATGGATAATCAAGACTATGGTGTTTATCTTACTGACTTTAGTAATGATGATCGAGGCTAGGCGAAAATTTCAATCGCTTAGTTCTCGGTTCATAGTGGATCAATTTGAATGAAATTTTCAGCAAATTGCCTTTACATTATCTAGTTTTTAACTATTATAGTGAGAACTGCCAACTCGTTATCGAATCTCCCATAATGTATCTTTAATTATTTTGAAGATTTATATGCTGCCTGGCTTGCTCCATATTTTAAGTCTGCCATGTACGCAGAAACCTGGCAGGATGGAAGAGGAAAATTACCTTCAAACTCGGGATCTCGAGAAAATTTTCATAGGATGTCAATATCTCGAGAAAATTTACATAGGATGTCAATATCTCGAGAAAATAAACTCGAATTCTCGAGAAAATTTACACAGGATGTCAATATCCCAGGAAAATTATCAAGGGATTTCGAGAACATTAAATTGAGATCTCGAGAAAATTACCAGGTGATCACGGGATTTCGAGAAAGTATCGCAGGATCTCGAGACCTTCTACAAAATTTTGCATGACCCCTATACGCCTCCGTACAATAGGACTAGAATCTATAACTAAAATCAATAACTAACTGGCAAAAAGAAAATTAAACTAAAATCAATAAGTAACTGGCAAAAAGAAAATTAAACTAAAATCAGTAAGTAACTGGCAAAAAGAAAATAACTTTATGTTAAGGAAGGAGAAGTCAGTAAAATAGTCATTAACAACGGATTACAGAATTTCCAATTAAAATACTCGCATCAAATTAGGCAATAGTGGTAATGACAACTAATTTAAGCTCCGTTCAGATGGTTAGATTTTACAAAGGAACTGGCAAAAAGAAAATAAGTTTATGTTAAACGAAAGAGAAGTCTGTAAAATAGTCAATAACAACAGATTACAGAATTTCCAATTAAAATACTCGCATAAAATTAGGGAATAGTGGTAATGACAACTAATTTAAGCTCCGTTCAGATGGTTAGATTTTACACTTGCACTATGCGTGTAAGGATGGGGTGTCTGGAAAGAAAGGCGTCTATTCGTTCGGGTGGCTACCAAACCCGTACTTCCCCAACGTACCCCATGGCGTGCACGTAAAAGTACCAATGACAGTTGGAGATTGATGAAGAGTTGACTGCCCTGGTTAAATGTCACACATATGGCACACCGCATGGCGTTTGTTTGTTTTTGTTCATCTATGCAGGATGATAAACCTAATTTTATTTCCATGTTTAAAGCATATTTTTCGATGCGTCCAAGTTTTTTTTTATTTTTTTACATAAACGTGTATTTTTACTATACCCGAATACACCTAAAGTAAATTCACACGTGAATAAACATTTAGATCTGACTTGATGCTTATTTACAATAGGAGTAATTTTACATAATAGGTAAATTTTCTTTTATATAATCTGCGAATACGTCACATTGCCACTTGGACGAGCCTCACAGTAGACTGTTATTATATTAAATTAATTGACATGTATTGTGTCGCTATTCCGAGTATCAGTTTGCTGAAATACAATCTCATAAAAAATGTTATTTATTACAGTAATCCCGTGTCCATGTAATTTAAAAGGAGCTAAACCTTCTTAATGTATGTTAGACGGAGGGCGGGTTGCGAATGTTCTAATTCGAGTGCTTCCAATCCCACATTTCTCCGGGTACTCCGGTTTTCTGCCACTTCTAAAGACCCCTACGCACGCGCGCATAAAATGTACCATATGTTTTAACCCGAGCGCTTTAGATCATAAGGTCTGCTATTGAGTCAAGTGGCGTGGTTTCAGTCCCACATTTCTCAAGGTTATCAGGTTTTCATTCATTGTTAAAGGCCCCCAAACCCCAAGCGAAAGACTGGAATAAAATGTACCATATGTTAGTCCCACAAATGAACTAATTTGTGTTGATTGGACGTTAAACCCCATTCTTTCTCTTTAGGGCCATATAAAGTATTGAATTCGGTTCAACTGATGAAGCACAAGTCGTTTTGTTAACAAACTTTGGGATATGTTAAGCTTCGTTCATCGAGTTGCATCATTACAAATGGCGCTCGAAAGCATTTTGGCACCCGATTCATGTGTCAATGTTAAAATTTTCATTTTGTCTTAAATATTGGATATCATAAGCCCATCTTTTCATGGTAAGACAACATCGTCTATGTTGATTAAAATTGACCAATAAGTCGTGTTTGCAATGTCCGTGGATGATACTGAGTTAGCGAATTGCCTCCTTTAACTGTACAGGTATAGTTTGTGATTATTCAGATCCAGCTACAGGTATTTGTAAAAAAAACTGTTTATAACCGACGAGGGCAATAGTTGAATAAATCTTGATAATAACTGCGATATTTAGACATACACGTTAATAATATCTACGTCGCAATAGTGCGCCACAGCATGATCATACACCCGATTAGATTTTATTACTTACTTCGAGAAGGTATTTGTTGAGTAATAAAACCTTCTAGTAGTTTATCGAGGGCTGGCCGTCCTTACCGCACGGTACAAATATTATCACCACTAGAAGCAACAAATTCCAGAACAAGCCAGAACTCATACCAAAATGGCCGCTTTATACAAATGAGTATTTAGGGGAATACTAACCCGAACCCTAACCCTTTTAAGAGAAGTAAAAACTAAATTAGACCCAAGTTCAGTCTTTTAAAAAGGGTTAGGGTTCGGGTTAGTTATCCCCAAAATTCTCATTTATATAAAGCGGCCATTTTGGACTCCGGAAGCACCCGAACCTCGATAAACTACTAGAAGGTTTTATTTGTACCGTGCGGTAAGGACGGCCAGCCTCGATAAACTACTCGAAGGTTTTATTACTCAACAAATACCTTCTCGAAGTATGTAATAAAATCTAATCGGGTGGATCATATTAGGTTTTTGCAAAAATTTTTAAAAAAAACCCCAAAACAGCTCATACGCAATGAAATAGTGTATGAAACAATTATGAAAACTTGGCACACTACTAAACTGAAATGAATAATGTTTATAAATGAACAAGCCAACAGTGCAGTGATGTCCCCCCCCCCCACCCCCCCACCCCCCCGTCGAAATCACAAAATAAATAGATGACACATATTAATTAATTGCACATTTATTTTTTTCAAAAGTATCGATTGTCTATACTTAGTCTACACATAAATTGTTCACAATCAAACTCAGTCAAGGTTTTGAAGTATCACTCTCCATCAGTTAAAATTAAGGTTATATTGTCCCAAAGCATGATCAACCAGTAAAATTGCTTCCCGCTGTTAATCATTGAACTCAGCAGAAAATTTTCTTCATCAAACTTAGTCACGGTGTTGATATAATGAATCTATACTCTCACCCAGTACCAAAGTTATCGTTTACCAAAGTCTCAACCAATCAAATTGCTCATCTCTGTTTAGCCTCAGTAGAAAATGGGCTTGATCGAACTCTGTCAAGGTACTCACATAATAAACACCTACACCACGTTTCAACACTCTACATCAATTAGAAGAAGAGTTATTGTGTTCCAAAGTCTCTACCAACCAGATTGAAGTCTCTACTTTGCCTAAGCTGAAAATGCTCAGCATCGTACTTTGTTACCGTATTGATGTAACGAAACTGTACACGACACACGACGTTTCACCACTATCACTCAAATAGAATCAAAGTTGCTGAGCTCCAAAATCTCGACCAATCAAACTGATTATCGCCCTGCTTACCCTGAGCTGAACGTGCTCATTATCGAACTGAGTCAAGGTATGGGTATGATAAAACTATACATCAAGTTTCATCACTCTCACTTTATTAGAACTAAAGTTATTGTGTCCCAAAACATCAGCCAATTAAATTGTTTATCCCTGCTTACCCTAAGCAGAAAATGCCCATCGTCGGACTCCATCAAGGCATTGATCTCATAAACACCTACACCAACTTGGAACAATCTAGCTTAATTAGAAGAAGAGTTATTGTGTCCCAAGAGTTATGATGTGACGGACGGACAGAGACGGACACATTTTAATAGTCCCCCCTGCTTACTTCTAAAGGCAGGGGATAAATATGAAAAAAGTTTCTAGTAAGTATTGTAATGTTGAAATTCGGTGAGAATTAAGTAGGGAGATACGAAAATAAAATAGATGCAACACGAAAAGTTCTGAGCCCAGTGTCTGGCTATGCAGAATCTAACATGCTGTACTAAAATTATAGCAATATCTATCTATCTACATCTCTCTCTCTCTCTCTCCCTCTATAAAGTGTATGTGTGTATGTAGCCTATGTATGTTCGCCCATCCCACTTCGTCGCCGTGCCCCACTCCCACATATGAGGTATCAAATTAACCAGTATGACTCCGTGAATGTTTTAGGTCATGATTCATTTAGGTCAAAATCATTTATTAGTTTAACACAGTCAAAAATCAATATTGGATTGTGTGCAGCCGAACAGTTTTACTGCAATTAACGGTTAATGTAGGGTAACTCTGTACGTTATGGTAATTAAGTTAAATAATAGTAACTGGTGATGTAATCCAATTAGAAATATTTGTCGGTACTTGTCGGTGATTAGTGAGACCGCGAAATATCAGATAAGACCAGATCAGATTAGAACAAACAACATAAATTATTTATTTTGACCTAAATCGAGAGATTTAGTTTCTGACTCTGTGAAAACCATTTAAAAGTCTGTAACTGTAAAAATAATATCAAGATTTGTTTTCGTTTGTGTATGGCTACAACTATTTGTTAAGGCCAGCTCAATTTTTGTCATGGCTGAAGAGAAATTTTGAACTATGAAAAACGAAACGTAATAGACTGTATGTTTGAAATTAGATTTCGTTTTGTAAGCTACACTAATGTTATTGTATTTTTCATTTACATACAGGTATGGTGCCATGATGGTCACGTGTGATCTAAATGATAAAGGGGTTTGGTATGCTGTGTCAGTTACACCGTCAATCAAAGACAAACCACTCAATCGTATGATTCTACATTATCCAGAAAAAACTGTTCAGAGAAATTTCACGCTCTGTCTCTCTGTGATGCATTCAAGCTTTGGGAATTTTATGGGATTTGTGGAAGCTCTTGAATTTGATAAAGTTCTGGGAGCTAATCATTTCGTAATCCACCATTTGTCTTCGTCTCAATCAATCAAAATCGTCTTAAACGATTATGTCAAAAGAGGGGAGGTAACTCTTTTGAACTACAAATTACCGATCGGTACGAAGGATGTTCATTATTTTGCGCAAATTGCTGCAGTGAACGATTGTGTTTATAGATCTCGCGGTATCTCGCGTTGTGTGGTTGTTGTGGATATTGACGAGATTTTAATTCCATACACCTTTAATGATTGGATGGAAATGATGGACAACTTGACGTCAGCTGAACCGAAAGCGTCGTCTTTTTCATTCAGGACTACTTTTTTTGACACACATATGCCGGATGACACTAGAGGATATCGTCAGACAGATTTAGCGACTCGTTATAAATTGACAACATTGTTAAAAGTGTGGCGAGAGAACTATATATTTGAGTACAATAATCGTTGTAAAGTGATTGGCAAGCCGGAACTGATAGACGTCATGGCTATACATGGCGTGGCTAAACAAAAGCAAGCTCATACGCTAATACATGTGAATTATACTACTGCGTTACTTCATCACTATCGGTTAAAAAATTCTTCACCATCCAGGATTTTCAATGACAAAACTAGACAATATAGCAGCCGTGTTGTAGACCGTGTGATCAAAAGGTTTAATAGTATTCCTACGCCTTGTATACATGTGTGAAAGAGTATTGAACTTTACACGTGTGAAAGAGGATGACAAACCCAAACGGTACGCGCTTGACCACCCTAATCTCAGAAATCGTTAATAAATAAATATCACCACATAAGTAATAGCGTATTAAATATTTTTACCCTATTTGTATTCTGTTATCTTTTTTTGTTGTCTGCAAATTGGTCAAATTATCTGTGTTACGAGCCTCAAGCAAAATTTGCTAAGCTAAATAAATTTAAATCAAATATGAAAGTTGTTAGTTTATTATGGCCTTGTTATTCGCCTTGAATCAGTTGTTTCCGCCAGTTTTTACGTAGAGAAAGAGTTTTTGGAGACAGGGAAAATCTTCTTGACGAAGTGGCGTGTACTGGTGCAGAGGTGCACAGGAGTCGAAGGCCCCAGCCATCCATTTCAGGGGCCATCCAGTCAAAGAGTGATTTATTTTTTAATTTGAAATTATTGCCGTGAACTTTGATGTACAGGCTGTCCTCCTTAATTTTAATACAAAGTTTATGAGCATTTCACACTGATGAGCTTGTATGAAACACTATTGCTTTTGTTAATATTATTAGGCTTTCACCATTTTTTATTACTAAGATTATTGACCCCCGCCACTCAAAGAAAGCAGGGGACTATTAAAATGAGTTCACACGTCCGTCCGTCTCTGCCCGTCTGACTGTCTGTCACACTTTTTGGGACACAATAACTCTCCTTCTAATTGAGTTAGAATGTTCAAACTTGGAGTAGGGTTTCATTACGTAAATGCTGCGGCAGAGTTCAAAGATGAGCATTTTCTGTTTAGAGATAAGCAATTTGATTAGTTGATGCTTTTGGGCACGATAACTTTGATTCTAATTAAGAGAGAGTTATGAAACTTGGTGTGCAGTTTAATCACATCAATACCTTGACTAAGATTGATAATAAGCGTTTTCGTTAAGCAGAGAGATAAGCAATTTGATTGTTCGAGACTCTGCAGCTCGACAACTTTGATTCTAATTGAGTGATAGTAGTGCAACTTCGTGTATAGTTTCAATACATCAATACCTTAACAACGTTTGATGCTGAGCAAAGTAGAGACATCATTCTGATTGGTCGAGACTTTGGAACACAATAACTCTGCTTCAAATTTATATTTATAATAACTCTGCATTGTGTTAGAGTTACACACGTACTCTTTAAGTACGTTCAATCAACGATTAACTAACATTCAATGCGGGACAACCTTCAATAATAAAATCAACCATAGAAATATTTAAATTTTGATCCGATTTTGATGGCCCTTGGTTGTACGAAAAATCGCGTTTTAGCTTGTGGTCCCTCTATTGCTCACAATTTTCATAACATTTATCATCAAAACTGCCGGACAAAATAGCCGCACGTACGCAAATAGTGTAAAAACAAAATATGGTATATCAAGGTTGTGGACCCTCTATAGGCCACAATTTGTATCCGATTTTGATTAAACTTTAAATTTATGTTTATATCACGAAGATCTAGGTCCCTGGCGATAATCGCGCATAACCGAAGGTACCTTCCTGGATTATGACCCCTGACTGTTCAAAAAATCGCATTTGTAGCTTGTGGACCCGCTAGAAGTCATAAGTTGTATTCAATTTTAAATACTATATTTCACCCTTACACATCAACGAAGGTTGACAAAATGGCTGCTCCTTGTACGCAAAAATAGTCTTAAAGTATGTCATACCAAGGTTGTGGTCCTTCTAGAAGCACAATTTTTATCCGACTTTGATGAAACTTGAAATGTATGGTTTATAATCCAAAGATCGTGGTTCGTTTTGATATTCGTGCATATCGGACTGTAACGTCCTGGATTATGGACCATGATTGTACGGAAAATCACGTTTCTAGCTTGTGGTCCCTCTAGAGGTAAAATTTTTTATACAATTTAAAAAAAACCCAAAAAAAAACAAAAAAAAAACCATTTAAATTTATCACCGGCGGTTGATTTCCAAATTCATAAAAATCGGTCCAAAACTGCCTAACATGATGGACTTTACTTTAGAATGTCGAAACAGAACCTAAACACTACGAAACCTGTTTCAAAAATACGTAAAAACTGTCAATCAAAATCTCTCCAAATTAGTTTTACAACGAATGCTATACATAATGAAACTAGTTGTCTGAAAAAACAATTGAATGTTTCATGACTGGACAATGCATTCGTCGGTTTTATCTGTGTCCAATGTCCATGTTCTGGCGAAATTCATGAAAACCCATAAAAACTTTGCAAACTTTTAATCTTGTCGTACCAGATACATATTTTCCGGTCACAGATTAACGTCGGTTTTCCGAGACTGGGATTCCCGGAAATCCACGCGGCCTGCAGGCTGGAGTCCAACCATGAAACTATTCCATTGTTTTTCGGACAATTAGTTTCATTATGTATAACAATCGTTGTTATACTAAACCGTGGAGATTTCGATTTGACAGATTTTACGTATTTTTGAAGCAGGTTTCGAAGTGTGTTGGTTCTGTCATGCAAGATCTTTTTCGACGTTCCAAATTAAATGTTCGGTGCTAAGACCACGTAAAGATAAGTTTTAAATGTTCCTACTATAAATTAGAACAGGTTTCGCTTTAGTTTTTATATTTTACGCTGACATAGGCTATATTGGACCACATTGAAGTTGCTGTATTCACGGGCTTGGATAGCAGTAAACTCGTTTGCGGAAGTTAAATTTTCAAAAATTCACCGAGCTCGTACGCCTATACATCACGGAGCCATTTTATGTATAAATTTTATCTGATATTCAGGGGATATTCAGAAACAATACAAAGCTGCGCAAATAAACTGCTGTGGGTTTTCTTTTAGAGGTAACCCGTGTATGTTAATAACAGCCCAATTGGCTACACATGAACATAAACAGTTCACATGGGCGGCTTATCTGACGGCCCCATTTCACTCGCAAAGAGATACACTGTGAAAAGTGAAAATGGGAGTTTTTGATTTTTGTCTTAATAATGAGTAATTTTAATGAGTAATTGCTCCACCAATCCTCAGACATTCAGCAAACTAATCAACCGTCCAATCACGATTTGGGACAATCTGACCCACTCCTCTTGCAGTGTCACGGTCAATTCTTGCAGTGTTGTCGGTTGACGTTGACGTCGACGAACACGTCTCCCGATCATATTAAACGTAACACACTAAAGCAAAGATATGCTAAACAGTAAATCTTATGCAAGAACCGATAGGAAAGCAAACATGTGTTATAGTGTGTCTTTCTATATATTTTATTACTATTTAATTTTAGTCAATTTCATTTTAGTTAATTTTAATGTAAATCCTTTTATATATACATAGACTCTAGAATTACAGACTATGAAGATAATAATATTATATAATACTACATAAAATTAACTTTTCTATATATCTTGACCCTTTTTTTCTGTAAAATACTGAGTAGTAAAATAGTAAAAAAAGAAAATGGGTTATTATTATAAAGATCCTAAAATGTAAAAAAGAAAGTAGAATATAGGTTTAGATGTATGTATGTATGTATGTATGTATGTATGTATGTATGTATGTATGTATGTATGTATGTATGTATGTATGTATGTATGCATGCATGCATGCATGTATGTATAAAAAAGCTATAAAATTACATATTAGGATAAAGAAGACCACACAAAAAAAAAACAGTATTTAAATTTGAATATTGTAATATGCCATTGCAAAGACAAATTGGTAGTGTAAATACTGCTTATACTTTTATTAATTTATCATGGATCCTATATGTCAATAGATATTATGTACTTTTTTTTACCAAAGGACATATACAATTTTGGTATTCATAAATATTTGAAATATAGTAGAAAATTCTGGACGATTCAACTGGCTGATTTCCAAACATTTTTAAAATCCAAAATCAAAACTATAATTAAAAAAACAAGGGGTGGCATCTTGCAGTTACATTTTCTTTTTCGTCAGATGATTTTATATTTTCCAAACAATGACTGATTTAGTATGTAAAGCCCATGCCTTACTCTATAATTTAGTATTTATTATTTTCAATTGTTGTGTATAGAAATTGATAAATTCAGCGTTATAATCTGATTTACGTCAAACTGTATGGTTCGCCTCAAAACATTTTATGGCCTTCAGCCGGTATATTATAATGAGAATGCGCCCTTTTAACTATTTTAAGAATAAAATCAATGTTGTACCCTTGTGAATTTATTTATATAAAAACGCCAACAATGTTTTAGACACAATACAAAGCGCATAGTGATAGTGGAAATAAGAGACTATAAGTGCTTCTGGGTGTAGCAAGATGGCGGACGGTGCCTTCAAGCTACGTCATTTGTTGAATGCGTCATGAGCTATCCTGTTATTATATAGATCAACTTGTAGTTATGGTTTCACCTGCTAATTAGTGTTTAACTGTTATCTCTTATAATTATTAGTTTGATCTGCTAAATCCAAATAATTTCTAATTGTTATCAATACATTATGGTTTCTTTCCCCTAGTTTTCGATTTCTTGCCTGTGCGTTTAACACATTTCATCTTGTAGTTATGGTTTCACCTGCTAATTAGAGTTTAATTGTTAATCTCTTATAATTATTAGTTTGATCTGCTAAATTCAAATAATTTCTAATTGTTATCAATACATTACAATCTTTCAATTTGTCAATCCTTTGTAATTGTTTATCCATATTATTACTTCGATTTACTCCCACGTACTGTGCCAGTTTTATTGTTTAGGGATTAATCAAATAATTAACGATACAACAATGGGGATTAGTTAAGATTAAGGGTTTACCAGAGGATTAACAGTTTAATTTAATATTTTATTCCATTTTAAATCTACCTTTTTTTACACGTTATTATACTAAAATACAATATTTAAAATTTTTAGCATATACAAGTTATCATTTAAACATTTTATTTAATCAAACATTTTCCTATTAATAATACATCTTCAACAGAATATATCTTACAATCCAACTAAATGGGAGAAAGCATCCCCGTACTCGATGACTGTGTAATGCCCTTCATGGAGGCGCCGCTTTTTTGTTACCAGTCTGTCTTCCAACTGCCGGTACTTCCTGTTTCTGGGTTTGCTAGAGGCGCCGCTTTTTTGTTACCAGTCTGTCTTCCAACTGCCGATACTTCCTTTTTCTGGGTTTGGTAGAGGCACCAGCAGCAATCTGTTTCTCGCCTGTATACACCAGATTTTGGCCAACCTGAGCATTTGGTATGAAACTAACATCTACTTGAACGTTTGCCATCTTGTGATATCTGTCAGATCAATGTTGTTGACAAATGACAGTGGTGGTTCCATATATATATAGTGTCCTCTGAACGGAGTTCACCACTTAAGTAAGTTCTAACAAAAAATTGCTCATCATCATGATAAAATAAGATGAACACAGCTTACATGCCATATGCTGAACGAATAATCTGTTGAACACAGTTCTCTACAACATAACATTGGCCCACTTGATTAAGCCAATCATCATGATAAAATAAGATGAACACATAATCTGTTGAACACAGTTCTCTACAACATAAAATTGGCCCACTTGATTAAGCCAATTAAGGCTGTTAATTAAAATCCGATAATCCAGGATAATCCAGGGATTAAAAACTGGCACGGGGGGAGTACCCCATTACTTCTCTCATCTTGTCTTCTTAATTCTTAATTAATGATTAATCTGTTACATGGTTTCCAATTGTTAACTATATATTGCACCACATTTTTGTTATCAGTATTTGCTTGATAACGATATCTGTATGTGTATCGAAACGTAGCAAGCAAATAAATTCAGAAGTAGTATATCCATATAAGTGTTTTTAATAGATCAGTGGAGTTGACAGATAGTGGATGATCGCGCATTGCAAGTAATGTAATGTGCATGCGTTGTTGCTACGGTAAACACGAGGGGAAGTAATTATTTTTTAGTCAGGATTGTCAAGACTTCTTTTAGCCGCGGCTCAGAATTCTGAAGGTTACGCGGGCATTGCCTGTCCATCTATATCCGGTCAATGGTAATACTTTTCGGCGTGTAGAGTGAATGTTTAAAGAAAATGAAACACAGATTGAAATCGGCTTTATATTTGATATGCCTGCCATTTGTTCTTTTAATACTTTATACATACCAAAACTTTAATGGTGGAAGTATAACTTTTCAGCCGACAAGCTCAAACCAAACGTCTACAAACCAGGTTGTCGCCAAAAAAGCAAACTCGCAACTTGACAACGAAATACGAAGGAAGGCTCTGCCAGAGAAACCATGCGCCGTGAACCTCACTTGGCCTGAAAATAGTGATAGATGGCAAATTGTTGATAATATGAACAATTCATTTGTTTTTTCTGCATTTGCGGAACCAGAAGATCATCGAGTGAAAATTATGGGATTACATCGCCTGAATTTAAATTCAAGCAAAAGTTGTATTTGCTGGTTTTACAAGGACGCAAATAAACCAAGGATTGTTCAAACCAATGGCGCCATACTTCTTTTAGGTGAACATTATGACCTTAAGTAAGTATAATTTATTACGTTATTCTTATATGCGGTCCTCGTTGGTTCACTGGGCTGGCTTTCTTAGAAACAGTCAGGTTACGTCCATAGTAAGAAAACAAAGTGTATCTGACAATATTAATAATAATGTTGATAAATGTAGATAAAAATGAAATCACCATACGATGTAAGTTTTATTTATTCCTTATTCTTATATAGGAATCACGGTGGCTCACCGAGTAAAGTTCACCAGTTAAAGAAAGCTTTATTGAAAACAATCAACTATCTCTACGAAAACAAAATGTATCTAACAATATTAATAATTTTACAAATATATAAACAAAGACACTTGATCAGATTAAAACAAATGACATTTATTCAAATAGGATTAGAATCTATATAGAATACACTAAAATTAATAACTAATTGGCAAAAAGAAAATTAAACTAAAATCAATAAGTAACTGGCAAAAAGAAAATAAAGTTATGTTAAACGAAAGAGAAGTCAGTAAAATAGTCATTAACAACAGATTACAGAATTTCCAATTAAAATACTCGCATAAAATTAGGGAATACTGGTAGTGACAACTAATTTAAGCTCAGTTCAGATGGTTAGATTTTAGAAAGGAGTCGGCAAAAAGAAAATAAGTTTATATTAAACGGAAGAGAAGTCTGTAAAATAGTTAATAACAACGGATTACAGAATTTCCAATTAAAATACTCGCATAAAATTAGGGAATAGTGGTAATGACAACTAATTTAAGCTCCGTTCAGATGGTTAGATTTTACACTTGCACTATGCGTGTAAGGATGGGGTGTCTGGAAAGAAAGGCGTCTATTCGTTCGGGTGGCTACCAAACCCGAAGTTCCCCAACGTACCCCATGGCGTGCACGTAAAAGTACCAATGACAGTTGGAGATTGATGAAGAGTTGACTGCCCTGGTTAAATGTCACACATATGGCACACCGCATGGCGTTTGTTTTTGTTCATCTAGTTTATGCAGGATGATAAACCTAATTTTATTTCAATGTTTAAAGCATATTTTTCGATGCGTCCAAGTTTGTTTGTTTTTTTTTTACATAAACGTGTATTTTTACTACCTGAATACACCTAAAGTAAATTTACACGGGTATAAACAGACATTTAGATCTGACTTGATGCATATTTACACTACATAGGAGTAATTTTACATAATATGTATAAATTTTCTTTTATATAATCTGCGAATACGTCACATTGCCACTTGGACGAGCCTCATAGTAGACTGTTATTATATTAAATTAATTGACATGTATTGTGTCGCTATTCCGAGTATCAATTTGCTGCAATACAATCTCATAAAAAATGTTATTATTACAGTAATCCTTTATCTTTGTTATTGTGTCCATGTAATTTTAAAGGAGCTAAACCTTCTTAATGTATGTTAGACGGAGGGCGGGTTGCGAATGTTCTAATTCGAATGCTTCCAATCCCACATTTCTCCGGGTACTCCGGTTTTCTGCCACTTCTAAAGACCCCTACGCACGCGTACATAAAATGTACCATATGTTTAACCCGATCGCGCACAAGTGTGGCGCACTATTGCGACGTAGATATTAATAACGTGTATGTCTAAATATCGCAGATATTATCAAGATTTATTCAACGGTAATTAAGTGAAATAATAGTAACGGGAGATGTAATCCAATTAGAAATATTTGTCGGTTTTTGTCGGTGATTAGTGAGAACGCGAAATATCAGACAAGACCAGATCAGATTAGAACAAACAACTTAAATCATTTATTTTGACCTAAATCGAGAGTTTTAGTTTCTGACTCGGTGAAAACCATTTAAAAGCCTGTAACTGTAAAAATAATATCAAGATTTGTTTTCGTTTGTTTATGGCTAAATGTATTTGTTAAGGGGAGCTGAATTTTTGTCAGGGCTGAAAACTATGAAAAACGAAACGTAATAGGATGTATGTTTGAAATTAGATTTCGTTTTGTAAGCTACACTAAAGTTATTGTATTTTTCATTTACATACAGGTATGGTGCCATGATGATCACGTGTGATCTAAGTGATAAAGGGGTTTGGTATGCCGTGTCAGTTACACCGTCAATCAAAGACAAACCACTCAATCGTATGATTCTACATTATCCAGAAAAAACTGTTCAGAGAAATTTCACGCTCTGTCTCTCTGTGATGCATTCAAGCTTTGGGAATGTTATGGGATTTGTGGAGGCTCTTGAATTTGATAAAGTTCTGGGAGCTAATCATTTCGTAATCCACCATTTTTCTTCGTCTCAACCAATGAAAATCGTCTTAAACGATTATATCAAAAGAGGGGAGGTAACTCTTTTGAACTACAAATTACCGATCGGTACGAAGGATGTTCATTATTTTGGGCAAGTTGCTGCTCTGAACGATTGTGTTTATAGATCTCGCGGTATCTCGCGTTATGTGGTTGTTGTGGATATTGACGAGATTTTAATTCCATACACCTTTAATGATTGGATGGAAATGATGGACAACTTGACGTCAGCTGAACCGAAAGCGTCGTCTTTTTCATTCAAGAGTACTTTTTTTGACACACATATGCCGGATGACACTAGAGGATATCGTCAGACAGATTTAGCGACTCGTTATAAATTGAGAACATTGTTAAAAGTGTGGCGAGAGAACTATATATTTGAGTACAATGATCGTTGTAAAGTAGTTGGCAAGCCGGAACTGATAGACGTCATGGCTATACATGGCGTGGCTAAACAAAAGCGAGCTCATAAGCTAATAGAAATACATGTGAATTATACTACTGCGTTACTTCATCACTACCGGTTATTCAATTCTTCACCATCCAGGATTTTCAATGACAAAACTAGACTATATAGCAGCCGTGTTGTAGACCGTGTGATCAAAAGGTTTAATAGTATTCCTACGCCTTGTATACATGTGTGAACGAGTATTGAACTTTACGCGTGTGAAAGAGGATGACAAACCCAAACAGTACGCGCTTGACCACCCTAATCTCAGAAATCGTAAATAAATAAATATCACCCCATAAGTAATAGCGTATTAAATATTTCTAACCTATTTGTATTCTTTTATCGTTTTTTGTTGTCTGCAAATTGGTCAAATTATCTGTGTTACGAGCCTCAAGAAAAATTTGCTAAGCTAAATAAATTTAAAGGGACTATCCCGATTTGAACAGGGTCTCAAAAATAAAAGTCTGAGTATGTATGAAATTTAAACGCCAAAATATAGAGGAATGGTGTATTTACCTTGTCTAATACTTTCAGCTCAGAATATTGTGTCGTTTGGACGTGAACGTCAAAACTGCTTATCCGGACATGTAACCCTTTTAAGATTTCGGGTCAAATTTGTTGTTGAGTCACCTGATAATCGATCCCCGTTCCTTTAGAGGTCTATACAATGAATGACCCATGTGCTGTACTTGATAACGAAAGGTAAATTTCACCTACACATTATTTTTATCCAGACACTGCATTATAAAGGGTGGGACACCGGTTTCCATTTCCAGATGAAGACTGGCGGGTTTAAGTTGTTCGAAAATGCATCACATAACTTGAGTTAGTTGCTTGGCCCTAATGTAGAGGATTTTAAGGGATTTTAACACAAAATTAAGCAGTTTTATTCTCCAAAATCTTATTGGGATTGGCCCTTTAAATCAAATATGATAGTTGTTAGTAATAGCGTATTAAATATTTTTACCCTATTTGTATTCTTTTATCGGGGGGATGGGGGGGGTGGATGGCTGAATGGTTAGCGTGCGCGCGCTGTATCATAAAGTCTGTCATTGAGTCGACTGACGTGGTTTCGAATCCCCGGTTGTACGTGACAAGGAGTAGGGTCGCCTGTCCAACCTCGTGGGTTTTCTCCGGGTCCTCCAGTTTCCTCCCACTGCTAAAGACCCCTACGCGCAAGCGAATTATTGAAATAAAATTAAACCATATGTTAGTCCCGAAATGACCTAGTTTGTGTCGAGTGGACGTTAAACCCCATTTCTCTCTCTCTCGCTCTATTCTTTTATCGTTTTTTGTTGTCTGCAAATTGGTCAAATTATCTGTGTTACGAGCCTCAGAGTTTTTGGAGACAGGGAAAATCTTCTTGACGAAGTGGCGTATACTGGTGCGAAGGTGCACAGGGGTCGAAGGCCCCAGGCCATCCAGTTAAAGAGTGATTTTTTTTTTTAAATTTGAAATTATTCCCGTGAACTTTGATGCACAGGCTGCCCTCCTTAATTTTAATACAAACTTTTTGAACGTTTCACACTGCTGAGCTTGTATGAAACATTATTGCTTTTGTTAATATTATTAGGCTTTCACCATTTGTTATTACTAAGATTATTAACCCCCGCCTCTCAAAGAAAATGAAATGAAATGAAATGGAGTTTAACGTCCTACTGTTCTGCTCCTAACCTGGGCTAATGAAGACGGGCATACGCCATACAGTGTGCAATGAGGGAAATTTTGCCCGGACAGCGGCACTACGGCCTACTCTTATATCGAATTCCAACTGCCAAGGGATCTTTTACGGGAACGCCAATGTGTACAGGGGCCTCGGGTTTTCGTCCCATCCGAACGACTAGACAGCTTTCCTTGTCAGCCCCTCCGTCCTGCATCACTGACAAGGGAGAACCACGCCGGAAAATCTGGATGAACTTTCTCGGCCAATCCAGGGATCGAACACCCGGCCTCTCAAAGAAAGCGGTGGACTATTAAAATGAGTTCGTACGCCCGTCCGTTGTAAACAAGTCATGCTCTATCAATCTATTTCTGACAGAAACAATAACGTAAAATTCCACAACTGTGGATTACACGAAAATACAATACCAAACCTTTTTTTATGTGTGTCCACCTTCAATAGAACAAGACAATGTACTAATTAAAGTGACCTTACCTGATTGGGTCCAAATTTACTATCTTTACCGATCACAAGCCCCTTAAATCTTTATTTACCGCAGAAATGCGAAACCCTAGAATCCAACGATGGGCTATTATGTTGGACGAAATGAATTGTGAGATAAAACACACCCCTGGAAAGGATAACGAATGTGCCGGTATGTTGTCGCGATTAAAAGGTACACCAAGTGAATCGGATGATATTGATCGTGAATTGGCAGTCATTGATTCGGATAAACAGTACACACGGGTCGAGGTTCACAATGATTCAGGAAACGAAGATGACATTGAATACTCTTATTACGAAAATTTAGATTCGGATATTAACAAACTTAATATTAAAACCTTACAAAAAGCGGATGGAGAAATCACTAAGATTCGAACATTATTGAAATCCGATTCCGACGATAAAATATCAGATGAATTCGTGCTATTATCAGGTGTTCTTTATCATTTGGCAAAACCTATTAAACATGATCCCTGTCCATCACTACAACTTGTGATCCCTCAATCCCTTGTTTCCATGGTGCTCACACAGCTGCATAATAGTCCTTATAGTGGTCATTTGGGTATTGACAAAACATATGATCGCATACGTTCGCGTTACTATTGGGTGAGAATGTATGTCGATGTCGTTACTCATATAAAAAAGTGTGATAAATGGAATGTTCGGAAATTGAGAAAACACACACCGTTAATGCAGGACATGCCTGAATCAAACTATCCATTCCAGCGTATTGGTATTGACACATGTGGACCATATCCCGAAAGTAATCTAAATAATCGGTATTTAATAACGATTGTGGATCATCGTTCGGGCTGGCCTGAAGTTTTTGCTGTTAAAGACAAATGAGCCGACAAAGTTGCCAAATTACTTCTGGAGCACATTATTCCCAGATTTGGGTATCCAGAAGAAATTATATCCGACCGGGGAACTGAATATAACTGTCAATTAATAAAACAAATTACGGCGCAACTAAACATTTCACACATACGAACGAGTGCGTATCACCTAGCGGCTAACGGAAAAAACGAACGATTTCACAAATGGCTTAATGACACGATTGCCAGATATGTAAATAACAATCATACTGATTGGGACACCTACGTGCCGGGCATTCTGTTAGGATATCGCACTTCCATTTAAGATAGTACTTAATATACTCCATTTCTTTTAATGTATGGTAGAGACCCTGTCTTGTCCATGGATACTTTACTCAAACCTAAACTAAAGTATATGGGAGAGGACTATGTTCCCACCATGCTTCAACGAATTCACAACGCGTATGTGGATGTGAAGGACAATACACGCGAAAGTCGCGAAAATAATAAACGACCATATAATGCTTGCGCGCATAACACAACATTCGCGATTGGTGATCCGGTTTATTTTTATGATACAGCAACCAAGTTACATAAGTCTTCACTTGTTATGAGTGGCTTATCTTGTAAAAACGAGGCTATCCCCTCTGCGCGTACCCAACCTATGCGTACCTGCAGAGTAGTCAACCCAACAAGTTTAAATGACACGCGGTCTATGACTTGCAATCCCAGCATAACCGGTGCTGAGGACGTAGGGAATAAATTGACTAGTAATGACATTACTATCCCTGACCATGACACCGAAGACTATGACCAGACAGCGGAGGTTCATGATGACTCCCTGGAGGATCCTTCTGATCCTATAGCGGACGATTCCGATAGTGAGGACGACAGTCCTCTAGCGGACCTTAGATCACGACTGCGGGAAGATACAACTGCTGATCACAGTTTCTCCCGTCACCCTAAACGCTCGTTCAGTTCTTCGCTTAGTCCAGAGTTGGTTCGAAAACGCGTTCGTTTAGACGATGTGGTCGTATCATCCGACGATGATAACAACATTGATATTGAGACTGAGGTTTCCATCGGAATGCTACCAGCACGGTAGCTGACATGTTCGCACTTTTCATACGTGCGTTGCGAACTCTTTAGTAAGAGGCTATTGTAGGACTACGTCGCGTTTGCGCTACTTATAAGTTATTTAGTTTTCATTCGCGGTGGCACAGTCTTGCGGGAATTTTGTATATAGTTTGTTAGACTTTATATTTTATAATTATATATTTGTTTTCCTTTGGCTTGCGGTCAAAATTATTATTATTTTTACAGGATATCATGCAAGTCGGTCGCTGTCTCTCATTCATTTTTATTCTTGTTTTCAAATATTCTACGGCTAACGAAAATATTAAAATTGTTCATGTAACGGACAGCTATGCATCCTATATAAATAGCTGGCTATTAACGTTTAATTTTGATTTGAATCCTATTAAGAAGCAAATTTCTAAATTAGATCGTGTTTTAAAAACATTTTATGCTGATATTCGATCTCTACCTCTGTATCCCTCGAGTGATCCTGAGATTCCTCGAAGCCATTCAAACCTTACATCTGTTATGACTATCGAATATTATCAGTTACAAACTGAATTTACGAAATTACGCCTTTCCTATAATAATTTGGCTCTTCTCATTTCACAGCGGAACACGCGGAAGTCTCAACCAAAACGTAGTCTCATACCTATTGGTGGTGTCCTGTCCGATCTTTTTGGAACCGCAGATCAGGCAGATATCGATTAAATAAAAAGCCAAGTTGCAGCGCTTAAGACATCTCAGAAGGCCATGGTTCATGTATTAGAAAATAGTAAAGCAAGTAGCTTTAAATCACAAAGCCATAAATGCATTAATTGTACATGCCAATGATGTTACTCTTAAGATTACTAAATTGTATCACCAACTAACTGAGGGTTTACAAGCAGTCATAGCTCATACGGCTGCAGTTCAACAATTAAACTTAATTTTTCATTTAATTCGGTCAACTATGCCCAACCTTCATTTAGAAATAACTACTTTACATGGACATGTGATGGATGCTCTGTCAGGACAATTGTCATCAACACTTGTCTCCCCTAAATTATTTCTGAAGGCATTGTCAGGCGTCTATGAACAGTTACCACGTACTTTGCAAATGCCCTACCCTTTGTCAATAAATACTTTGCAATTGTATTATAAAAGTTTACAAGTTTCTATTATCCCCCGATTTTAACGCTTTTCAAATTATTGTAGCTTTACCTTTATTACAAAAGTCAGGAATGTTTGAAATTTATAAGATTGTATCTGTACCCTCACTATTACCTAGTCATAATGATACTTACATTGTTCCGTTAGAATCAGAGTATTTGGCTGTTTCCCAAGATCGAAATAAATTTTTGTAAATTTCAAAAACCTATCTTCTCGGTTCAGTCTAGTCCTTCATGTATTTCTACCTTATTTTTTCAAGATGTTCAAATGATCTCTAGACACTGTAAACATGTATTAACAACCATACCCCCTAGACCAATAATCCGATTACTACGTCCGGGTCATTGGTTACTCTTTCTACCTCGGCCAACTAGTTTAGACTTAGTTTGCCTTTCTAGCAATACCCCACCCCCTGCTATTGCATTGGAACGGGGGGTAAACACAATACAGTTACCTGCTAAATGTTTTGCTCATTCGCCCCATTTTAGTTTACCCTTTACTATGGAAAGAAACTCAAATTTCACGGTACGAAACACACCCTCCGATGCTTTCGATCTTTCTAAGTATCTTTCCACATTCCATACTATTAACATAAGTCGAATTTCCAATGCTCATCTGGCGAATAATACATTATTATCGACTCTATCGCCATTTGTTGTTCAAGATTCTCATTTAAATTCTTTATTTAATGACTTATATTACCTCAAACATCAATTGAGTACCTATGATACTCCCAAAGTTATTGACCATTTACCATGGAGTAATCTCTTATATTATGTATCTTTCTTATAATAGTTCTCTTTTGGTGTTATAAGTATAAGTTTGTAAAATATTTTCGGTGGCCAAACATGTAGATAGTAGGCATTCCTTTATACAGAGAGACACGACCGCTGCCAACGACACGATCGCTGACAACGACACGACCGCTGAAGACGAAGCCAAGGATACTACATCTCATCCTATAACACCTACACCCCTGATGTTAAAACGTCTCTTGCCTGGACCCACTGCCGATCCGTCACCACTCAGGAAACCCCGTCTGTTGTAGCTGATTTTGGTCTGTCTTCTCAGGTGTCAAGACGTAGTACCCGTTTCCCCGGTTGTACGTGACAAGGAGTAGGATCGCCTGTCCAACCTCGTAGGTTTTCTCTGGGTCCTCCGGTTTCCTCACGCTGCTAAAGAACCCTACGCGCAAGTGAATTATTGAAATAAAATTGAACCATGTGTTAGTCTCGAAATGACCTAGTTTGTGTCGAGTGGGCGTGCGTTGAATATGTAGCACCATGAGCCTTCTGTCTGACGTGGAGAGCGTCTGTGGGAAACCGGTCGCCACATCCTACATACGACCCATGCATCTTTTCTTACTACATATTTCTGTAGCCTTGTGATCGTCTAGAATTTGTCTCTAGCTGTCTTTACTTCTGCTTCACGTTGTGTATTTACTTCTTCCAGTTTCTTAAGATTGTTTGTCTTACCAGGAATAATAATGCATAGTTCGCTTCTTCATTTTATATAGCATATAACTGAATACAGGTTTACAAGCATAGCACAAATTACAATACAATATAGCTAAAACCACTTCTCCACCCTATCCAGCCTCTCGACTGTCTAGGATGTACCCTCGATCTCTGAAATCTAATGCAAGTCTGACTTACAGGGTTCCCCGGTTTCTTTTAAAGGTAAATGAATATCATGCACCATAAAGCGTGATCATGGCCCTGAACTTGTGTAATTAACAAAATGAGTGGTTACTTTAAATCAAATGATGCAATTAGAATAATTCCACTCACGTGTAATTCTGGTGGTAAATGATTGACATATGTTTTCGATAAAGAGCTCTTTTTTATATGTCAACTGTCAATTACAGACTAAGTTGATTTAGTGCACACTATATATGTGAATATGTTTGAAATTACTAACTTGCCAAAGATATTAATTAATGAAATATAAAGGCATCTTATTTCAAGAGCAAAAATTCTAGCAATATTATTACAAAACCCCGTTTTCTTTCTCTCTGTTCTTTTAACCGTGTACCAGTTGGCAGATCTTTAAGCATCTTTATTCCGTTCATGTTCAGTCAGAGAGAGAGAGAGAGAGAGAGAGAGAGAGAGAGAGAGAAATGAAATGGAGTTTAACGTCCTACTGGTTTGCTCCGAACTGAGCTAATGAAGACGGGCATACGCCATACAGTGTGCTATAAGGGACATTTTGCCAGAACAGCGGCACTACGGCCTACTCTTATGTGGAATTTCAACTGTCAAGGGATCTTTTACGTGCACGCCAACGTGTACACGGGACCTCGGTTTTTCGTCCCATTCGAACGACTAGAGAACAGTCCTTGTCAGGCCCTCCGTCCTGCATCACTGACAAGGGGGGGGGGGAACCACGCCGAAAAATCTGGATGAACTTTCTCGGCCAATGCAGGGATCAAAAACCCGACCTCCAGGCTAGCAAGCCACCGTTTAACCGTGACCCCCTCTCAGAGAGAGAGAGAGAGAGTGAGGGGTGGGGAGTAACGTCTACTCACCAGAAACTAGGACTTTTCAATATGAATTTTAATAAATCGCTTTCGAGTAGGGTCTTTAGTAGTGGGGGGAAACTGGAGAAACTTTAGATCACCCAAGAGGTTTGGCCGGAGACACAATACGTATACGAATGTTTGATCGAAATCACGCCATTTGACAGACCCACAGCGCAGGAGTTAACCCACTCGACCCCCAAGATCCCGGTTTAAAGGGACTATCCCTTATTTGAACAGAGTCTCAAAAATAAAAGTCTGAGTATGTATTGAATTTAAACGCCAAAATATCGAGGAATGAGGAATTGGACGTGACCATCAAAACTGCTTATCCGGACACGTAACTCTTTTAAGATTTCGGGTCAATTTTTTCGTTGGGAGACCTGATAATCGATTCCCGTTTGGTAGAGGATTTTCGGGGATTTTAAAACAAAATTAAACAGTTTTATTCTCCAAAAAATTATCGGGATTAGCCCTTTAAAGAAATACTGCAACTGAAATTTAATAATAAAAATTTTAATAGAAATTATAGTAAGTCGACAGAGGTATAATATATATATACAAGTCATTCAGTAACAAAAACACCGAATGAGTTTTGAATTTAAAACAAAGGCTTGATTTATAGAATATCTTCAATTACAAAAACCATGTTTCCACGCATAGTAATGTGTTGGAACCTGATTCAGTGGGAGTTTGTAAGAGTCGTATTGTTATTTTCGAAGTCGTGACATAATAAGTCGTTTTGTCCTTTGTCGCTGAATTTGTTTAGTAAGGTATGTAATAGTTGACACAACAACGCAAGACACGATAACAGCGGCTCGGATAAATCCGGTAGTCGAGAAGAACCAGCCTTCGTCCATTGTGTATGTATAACCATCGCCGTATCCTCGCACATGAGCATATGCGTTAAAGATAAGATCGACTGTCCACAATTTGAAGAAAATGACGAACACATCTTTGATCAGGTATATGTTTAAACTGTTCATGAGGCCCGGTAGGAAGAAAACGGCCCAGCTTGTAAGAATAATACAACTTGCTAGCAAATCGATTCCCGACATTTTGTTCAGCTCAGAATAGCTTGATACAACTGCCAAAAGTGAACCAACACCAACAGTCAGGACGATCTTATCCACGCGGTCTCCAAACGCCGAGAACACCATTTTGAATCTAGGTTTAAACTATGAACTTGTCTGCCTGGAAAAAAAATATAGGCTATTTGATTCAAATGAATTGTTAATTGAATTACGGAAATGTAGTTGTTTTTCGACGTGCAAGCCTACTGCAAGACAACCGCAGCACGCGGACTATAAAATGGGATTTGACGTCCTACTTTTCTACGCCAACCATGCTGTGTGGTGTGACTATGAGTATGTTGGACGGGGGGGGGGGGGGCATACACCTAGATTTCGATTTCTTTCAAGGTTTTTATTTACGTCACACGAGACCTGGGATTTTCGTCCAATCGGAAAGACTAGTAGGCTAATCGCTGTGACTTATTTCAACACTGACAATGAGGAAGGCACTACACGCTGAAAAATCCCGACGTACTTTTTCGGCTAGCCTAAGACCAGGATCCAGCGCCTATGTGAACCACTGTGTAGCTTCCGGACTACAGCTAACTCATCCCACAATTCATTGTAAATATGCCTAGGCTATAGATCTTCTAAGACAGGGACAAATCTAAAAAGTATCAAGTAGGATAAAGCTAAACCAAAACGCTAGCTCCCTTAGTTCTTACAGCTTAATCGCCTATAGGCCTAGTAGGCTAAAGGCTGACCACACTTGTCTCTGCTAAACCCCGAGTCCTAAATGGATAGGCTCGGCCTAGACTTAGATTTAATTCCATTAGGCCTATTAATATTCTCATCGTCAAACCTAGGCAGCAACCGCCGGTAGGGCCTACAAGACAGTATCGTTACCCCCCACCCTTAGTTTTCTCACCTGGTATTTGATTGAAGGAGGAAATAATGATATCTGTATCATGCACTCTTGGTCCACCACATTAGACTAGAGACGCGTAGTTTGGTTTGTATCCCCTTTCATAATATCCACGTTTCGCATTGTTTACTTTTTTTTAGTTAGTGACAGTTTTACGTCATATCGGCAATGACGTCATAAACAAGGTCAAATTCCCGCCATTATGTCTATAGGCCTATTTTGGAGTATTCCGATAATGATTACAAAGACGATCTCTGTATGACTATTCCACCGCACTCAAAGAAAAATGTAGCTATCCAATCACCGTTTTCTTTTCCTGATATTTTCTGATAAATAGCGACAAGATGGTGACTATTTTGAAGTGAATATTTTCGTAGTAATGATGGCGTCTTGTCACGTTAGCTGTGAACGACTTTTTTTCGGGTACCGAAGAGAATGTCTTCCTGACCGGCAGCCAGCCCTTGCAACATCGTTGGCAAATGTGTGTACACCTCGAAGGGGTATATGTAGAAAATAAATGGAAACCATCGACATGGTGTTTAACGTCCATTCGACACAAACTAGGTCATTTAGGGACTAACACATGGTTCAATTTTATTTCAATAATTCGCTTGCGCGTAGGTGTCTTTAGCAGTGGGAGAAAAACCGGAGGACCCGGAGAACACCCACGAGGTTGGACAGGCGATCCAACTCCTTTCCCGTCAAAACAACATTTTACACCCACGGCCACAATGAAATATAATAACCCGAAACATAAATTATCGATATACGCGATGTTCTGTGGCTGAATTAAAGTAGCTAAGTCTCTAACTCAATGTCATCAAAAGTCTTCGACATTGAAAACACGAATTATTTGACAATTTAAAGCAGCAATGATGTTGTGATCTTAGGCTACCGGGAAAAGATTGGCTTCTGATATCCAATATTAAGGACAAAATAAACATTTTACCATTAGTACCCGAATCATGTACCATAATGCGTTTCAGCGCCATTTGTAACAAAGGACTTGAAGAAAGAGACTATAGACATATTCCACAAATCCTTATCTGGAGAGCATGCGCAATAAATACTATCGGTGTAGACATGAATAACCAGACGCTAGAGATTGCCATGATTTAAAACTAGAGTAAAAACGAAAACGATTGAATGTAAATCAGTTTATATACATTCATAGACATTATTATATACGTTGCGACCCATGTGTGTTAATCTCTAGGTCCCAGAAAGTAGCGATTTAGTTCCTTTAATTAGCTTTTAAAGGAATACGTTGATAGTTTTAACAGTAATACATTTTCCTTCAATTCTGAGGTCATCTGTCCCTATTTTACGAAAACCGCACCTCTCCCATCAACAGAGCAGCGAGGGTCAACATCCACACCACGAAACAGAGCGGGTTTATAAACTCCGCCCACCCACCATACCCCGCCCCGCCACCACACACCACGTGTCCTTCAAAAACAAGAATAACACAATAACGGATAAGATGTTTTGTTTTTACAATAGAGAATATATATAAATACAAAAACAAATAACTATGTCCCATCTAACAACATCACATACTAAATATTACTTATAAACTTCAAATGGCTAGAATTCCAATTAGGCCTACTGCCTAACAACATCACATATAAACTTCAAATGGCAAGACATTCAAATTAGGCCTACTGTCTATTGCATTATATAAAATTATTATAAACAATATCTATATTGTAAGACTTATAATGTCTACTATCGCCAAATACAAACAAAAAAAATATTCTGGTTTTCAGAGAGAGAGAAAGAGAGAAAAATGGGGTTTAACGTCCACTGGACACAAACTAGGTCATTCCGGGACTAACATATGGTTTAATTTTATTTCAATAATTCGCTTGCGCGTAGGGGTCTTTAGCAGTGGGAGGAAACCGGAGAAAACCCACGAGGTTGGACAGGCGACCCTTCTCCTTGTCACGTACAATCGGGGATTCGAAACCACGGCAGTCGACTCAATGACAGACTTTATGATACAGCGCGCGCACGCTAACCATTCAGCCCCCCCCCCCCTGGTTTTCAGATATTTCCGCGTTATTTAAAAGAGCCACATCATTTGTTTTCATGTTAAACGGCACTATTAACCAACCGGCACTATTAACCATAACCATACATTATGGGAGAAAAGATAAAGAGCTGGCGGTTCTCACTATAATAGTTAAAAACTAGATCATGTAAAGGCAATAAAATCCTCAGTTCCGCATCTGATTTGTAGGAAAGATTGTCTGAGAAACAGAATATTTTTTTTATTTTTTTGTTTGCATGTAAAACAAATATTATAATAATAACAAAGTAGATGAAAATGACGTCAATACGAACATAGAGCACATTAATATGCTGGTCACCGTGTCATAAAAAATAGTTCCACTGCAGCCGGCATGATTTCTATTCATAGCCGCTTGTAATAAAGGTATAAAATGATTCCAGAAATTAACTTTTTTGGCGCGCATTCTGCTGTCTATTGTGAACACTGCCTGAGAATTATTGGTTTCTAAACGGACGTAGGATTTCTCCGGGGGGATATATTTGGGGTATACCTTTTCATTGTTCATTTTTGGCCTCCTGTAAAAAAACCAAAGAAGAGGTACCAGTCATGTCGCCTATAATAAATACATTTTTGATACGATGGTGAATAGGTAAATACTGTCGAAAAGATCTGGGGCCTGTTTCACGAAATTTTAACTGAAGATAAAATCCAAATTTTAGTAGATACTTCAATTTTGATTGGCTAAGCACTAAAATCAATCTAATATTATCCAATCAAATTACTAAAATTTGGATTTTATCTTAGTTAAAATTTGGTGAAACAGGCCCCAGGCCGCGATTTCACAAAGCATTCTTAGACTTAAATTAATAATTAACTCAAAATTGTTCGCTTTATTTTAACTAAAATATTTTAATCACTATTTATGAGAAATATCTTTGATCCAGAATCACAAAACTTTGCGCATAGTTTCTAATACAACAAAAGTTTTATAAAGAACTAAAATATATTCCTTTATAAAACTTTTGTTGTTTTAGAAACTATGCGCAAAGTTTTGTGATTCTGGATCAAAGATATTTCTCATAAATAGTGATTAAAAGCTGAGTAGATTCTTAACTTAAGTCTGAGAATGCTTTGCGAACTCGGGACCAGACCTCTCCCAGGCCTGTAAAATGCTTAAATTCTTCCCTTTAGCTTATGTACCTTAATGAAATGTCGGTCAATGTTACATAGGTGATAAGAGATCATTGCTACAATAGATGCGTAATAAATATTTGATTAAACCGGTGATGCAAGCAAAAGGAAAACACGAGCAATTCCTGTATAGAACTGAATGAAATTGAGAGCGATAATAGATACGCGGTCGATTTTTAGCTCACGGGTAATTCCTTCGAAGACGAAAAGTTTTAATATTAGACCAGAGGTTATCTGTTCGAAACTCACAATCTATAAAACGAACTGGCTGTCATGAGATAAAGAGAAAGCGAGAAAAATAGAAAAAGTCCGCACATTACCTTGTTTTTTTAAAAATTAATTCTCTACTTAAAAATAAACTTTAAACGATAATTATAGTTTATTCCGGTAGCCCTATAAATAATGATACATTTTCTCGCTTTCTCCTGATTTGTGATCCACGAGGTGGAGACAGGAGTAATTATAAAAAATAATAAAGTATTTAACCAGTTCTATTACATATTATGTAATATTGGCTGACACCAACATTCTCCTTTAAACGCACCACTTTCCTGCACAAACCGACCTAATACGGGAATACGTCATTCAGTGTGCATTAAGGGAACTTTTGAATTCCATCTGTTAAGGACTCTTTTTAAAGTGTACGCCAACATATACACGGAACATTGGCGGACATCAACAGTGTCCTTTAAACGCCCACTTTCCTGCACAGACCGACCTAATGAAGACGGGAACAGTGTGCATTTAGGGAACTTTTGAATCCCATCTGTCAAGGGCTCTTTAAAGTGTACGCCAACGTATACATGGAACCTTGATTATTCGTCCCATCCGAACGACTAGATGCTGTTCCTTGCCATCACTGACAAACAAAAACCTCGCTTGGTAAGTGAGCCAACGCCTTACTCACCGAGCCGCCGTAACTCATTTTTTCATCGATGGATACAGAATTATTGCATACTTACCCTGTTTTAATAAAACTCGCCCACATATCTATAAATGCCTGACTAACTGCCTTGTCTTCCTCGTTATATGTGTGATATTTATGCCCAGTAAATGGGGTACCAAATAAATAAAATAGATCCAGACCATGTGGTACACCTGTATTGTAAAATAACGGTATTTAGAGAGAAAAAAAAACAGGACCCATGTGCATAAAACATATTAAGTACAAACCCATAAAAGCACCCTTAAACATACATTATGCAAGAGCTAAATATGCCTATTGCAAGTCTTTATTTGGGCTTCAGATGTTATAGAAATTATTAATTAAGCCTTTAGTTACATGACTAGCCCAAAATCAACTCTGTAGACCCTCGGATGGCTTGGATATAGCTTGGATTTAAACAGTCGCCCATTTAAAATTAAATAAAAAAATGGCCGATCAAGCTAACGTTTACCGTTAGTCACTACTATTACAACCGGAGACAGCCGATGAAAGGCGTACCAAGCGAGGGTACCATAGCCATTGAGAATGTTACTTGATAATCGAGAATATGTGGGTAGAGTTATCGCCTCAATCTGTTTTACAGACCTAATGCGACATCCGTCTTTTATCTCTGTCCAAGATGACTGACCTTTAAAAGGTCAGACCTCTGTAGTTCTAAGGGTGACGTCACATCACATGTTTACCAACAAAGCAAGATGGCATCGATAACGCCAAAAATGATTACTTCTGTGGCTTGTTTTTGTTGTTTTAAAACAAACACGAGCAGGTCAATCAGATTAGACGGTAAAAATGTACTTCTGAAAGAATTCAGAGTAAACAAACAGAAAAAAACGTCAAATTGATGATCACACGTGCGTTGTTTACATCGAACGTAGTAATATGAACTGGTACGGGCAAAATTATATCGTTTTACCCATTTTACGCCTCCGCGTACTATTTTCTGTACCTATTTACGCTAAATATGGAATATTTTTTTATCAAGATATACTTCAAACACCTTTATTTATTTTTCTAATACTAAAAAAAAATGTTTCAGAATTTAATTTGTCGAAAGAAAAGAGTTAATATTTTGTAGTCATTAAGTCGCATCAATGTCATCCTTATCAGTGATTGTAGCGGCCAATCGAATATTCACTGCGGATCAGTGTGTTATCGTCTGTCAATCAATCGATCGGCAATTCTCGTAGACGGTGCGGACACAGCTGATGCCTATTTCTAGTCCAAACTTCTAACAGCGACAACTCCGTTCAGAGTAAGTTATTTGACTGAAATTCTCAATATTTTCTTTTTTTTATCATCTATTTTTCAATTATTATAGCAAGAATGTCAATTTTTTTTTTATTAAACTCTTAACTAATATATCTTTAAGGAAAATCCTTATTGCAAGTCGTATGCTGATAACAACTTAATCCTTAAACTCTTCCTGATATTATCTTGTTCTTCACATTTATTGTTTTTAATTCCGACTTTTTAAGAACGGATAATAATTTGTGTTCACGCTGCCAATTTTTCATAACATGTAAAATCGTCGTTTGCTATAGAATTTTATAAAGTGCCTCGAGTGGAATATTAGATCGCCACTTTAGAGGAAATGAAACTGAACTTGTACTATATAGAAACGAACCAGTTTGTGTTGAGTGGACGTTTTCAAAAATTGATGGACATGGAACACGATTATCAGGATGAAAAAGTACATACATGCTTTTCATTTGTCCCTTTAATGAGGATAATAATGAGATGACAGCATTGATTGATATCGTAATTTACTATTCGTATCTGTTTCCATGGGGTTAGAGGATTCCCGCGTGCACCAAGAGCAGACACGTTTCCAGGGCAGGGCGGGGCGAGGCAAGGCGGGGGGGGGGGGGCGGCTCACCTGCTGCTGGAAAACATTTTATTTCTCTCCTACAGCATAGCAATGCTGCCGTTTAGGCCCCACCCCACTCTAATCCCTTACACGTGTTCACCTAAATTTAATAAAATGATCGGGTAATCCCCCAGACCCCACGACGAACTTGACCCTGTCTTCACCCGAACCCTGTCCTGCTCAAATTACCGTACACGACAATAAAGAGATTCGGGGGATTCCTTGAAATAGTATCAGAACTTTTGACATAAATTCATACCGTCAGTGGCAGACTGGGTCTGAAAATATTGGTTGCCAGGAGACAAAGGGGGCCCACCCACCAGTACAATTCAATCATTTAATTTTTAAAATGAATAAATTAAATTTTCAAAAAATATGTAAGTGGAAACAAAGTTAACAAACAGATGTAATTAGAATTTTCATGCTAATAATGCTTTTCTAATATTTATATATTTTTTGATAATTTATATTTTAAATATATTGTCTAATGTCTAAGAGGGCCCACTTCCTCAGGGGCTCACTTGTCATTGGACAAGCTGACAACCTGGCCAGTCCACCACTGCTTACCGTGATGTTGAGGAGTTGAGGCCAATGTTGATATGTAATCAAAACTATAGAAATAAACATCCTTATTTCTCTCTGCTAGATGATCGGCTAGTTTTACGGCAGGGGCAATAAACGTACTGTCTCCAATTATCTACAATGTAATTATATTATAATTTAGTTCGAACACCGTTAGAACTTTTGGGTAAGACCAAACCAAATCCAAATATATTGGGTCGATGAGCTTCCCCACTAAATAATAATCAGAAAAGTATGGGAAAATATTTTCAACGGAAACCGGAGGAATAGTAGTGAACACTGACAAGAAGGAACCACACCGGAAAATCTGGATGAACTTTCTCGGCCAGAGAACAGAAACAATATTGTTACTAAATTATTTGTCACAATAGGGGGTTGGAAGGCTGAATGGTTAGCGCGTTGTGTTATAAGGTCTTTCATTGAGTCAACTGGCGTGGTTGTACGTGCGAGAAGTGGGGTCGCCTGTCCATCCTCGAGGGTTTTCTCCGGGTCCTCCAGCTTCCTCTCAAGGCTAAAGACACCTATTTGTCACAATAATATCCAGATATTGTTAAAATTTGTACTTGCCCCTGATACGGCTAAAAATACATCAGTTCCATTGTTAGGATCAATATCAGCAGCATATTCTTCTTGTAGTACAGCTTATATGAAACAGTTAAAAACTAATAGAGTTTCTGTATCACGTAAACAAACGGGCTCAGATGTTGGTAACGTAAATTCGTATTTGGTTGGAGTAAAATTGTTCGATATAGAGTCCATGTTTGATCTCAAAAGTAAACCAGAAACAGGGCCATTTTGACTTAAAGACGGTATATTGTCCGCATGGTCCTGGGGCCTGTTTCACGAAATTTTAACTAAGATCCAAATTTTAGTAATTTGATTGGATAATATTAGATTGATTTTAGTGCTTAGCCAATCAAAATTGAAGTATCTACTAAAATTTGTATTTTATCTTTAGTTAAAATTTCGAGAAACAGGGCCCTGGCCTTTAAGAGAAGTAATGCAATCTTTGGTTAAACATGGGCCCAGTTGAAGCCTAATGATTTTATCGCGGAGGGGCGGGAAGCCGTAGTTCTCTTGTTTCGAAAGTACAGATATATGCTAAGTGGTATTTTTGGGAACAGTGCACGTCAAAGTAAGCACGTAGCTAGCAGTTTAAAGAGGGGAGGGGGCTGGGCCACATTCATTGGGGCCCCCCAAAAAGTTCTTGCTTAACATTTTACTTAGGTACCACTTTGACGATTGCACCGTGGACAGACTTTTATGCACTTTTATATAATGCATGTAATTTATAATTTTATTGGGGGAACAATGATCAGAATACGACCCCTTTTCACTGGTGATACAATGGCCCCAAAGACATGTTCAGCCAGATTGATGAGTTTACCAATTAATCCCCAGCCCAACTTTATAATTACAACACAGATTTCCGTTTCTGGAATACTGTTCGGTAAATCGTAGTTAATTTTGTTCACCTGGACCAAGTCTAGTGATTCTCCTTTCCCCATCGACATCAATGTTATATCCATGGTCTTTTACATTTTGTTTAAACCTTCCAATGATCTTAGTCTAACCATAGGCAACACATTAATCTGATATAATTATTGAAGGGGAGTAACCGTCTCGTTTTTTTCTCCACGCATGTTTGTTAAATTTGTGTCTACTTACTCCCAGATCCTTTCGCCTCAAAATCATGACAGTAAATGTAAATTCAAACACTTAGATTATAGACCAAAATGTCAATAAGACGAACTACGTTAATGGATTCAAGGAATAATTGTGGTCCGAACCCTGCTTAAAATAACAAGAAGAGTAATAAACCTTTATTTTCAGTAAAAGCGTCCGACAAGAAAAGTTTTGAACTAGAAACTCTAGTCTGAATCCATCTAGTGTTGAGGGTTTATTTTAATTATATATATTATACTTACCTACAGCTAAATCTTTATATTTGTTGACAGCGAAAGGTATAAAATAAATGGCATTTCCTATGTCTTCCACTATAGATATACCCGTCATAAATTTCCACGCTTAAAAACACAATCACATATACGGTTTAAACAATATTTTATTTCTTTAGTGAGTCACAGATACAGTAGAATCTGTATGAGCAGCCACTCCTATTCAGCGACATCTCCTTGTAAGCGGTCACGATAAATTCCCCCCGTAGAAATTCTGTTGTTTCATCTCTTTATTCAACGGTCAATCCTCTAACGCGGCCAGCGGTCACTATTTTACTAATAAATTCAACAAAACATCGCCCATTCAACGGCCATTGTTGAATGATACCATCTTGCCGTTCTTTGTAACACCCCCGCTAATCCCGTGAGTAGTAGTTAATTAACTGGACCCCCACTGATCAGGTAAAAAGAAATGTAAAAATAACAATCAACCCGGGATTATCTGTTAATTAATCTTTTGTTTTATTAAACGACTAACCTGATCATTGTTTTCACGCGTAACGACACATTATTTGATACTGATTGAATAAAATAAAAGTACCGAGTTTTGTCACGATCATCTAGTATCTCTCTTAGCGCCTCCTATAACATTACATACAGAGTTACACCCCCTGTAAATAGGTGATAAAAGTATCAATACAAACATAAATTTGACCTTAATATATACATAATGTTAAATTCACTTTGTACAAAGTATATCTAACATACTATATATGGATACACTAACAAGCATTGCTGCTTATGTAAAATCGCTTCCATAAACAATGATCATTCTGAAGATAGACGACTGGATAGGTTTGATTTACAAATTTTACAGGGTGCAGAAGGTGAAGGTAAAGATCCATTGGAAAGAAAGTACAATACACATACAAGTAGATTATAACGGTAGATATTCAGTAAGACGATTTCGATGCCAAGGCCCAAAATTTGTTCGCCAAGTTTTATGAGTTCACCTGCTTTCGGAGGGAGGGGGGAGGTTTGGTAATGATCTAGGCAGTTTTAAAGCGTTTAGTTATTATTATTATTATTACAGCATATTTATAGTGCACCCTTTCATATAACATGTTCAGGGGCACTTTACAAAGTGACAATGTAAATCACACATAAACAACAAGATTATGATAGTTTGATAAAGTCATGTACTATTTAAACGATGGAGGAATTGCCCTCAAAAGAAATTCCTTCAGATATACCCGTAATGTTAAACAATAGCATGATGCACAAGACCACGATTTATATATATTATGTGTATAAAATAACCATCAAATAGTCTAGTGTATGGTTATCTTCAATAGCCGGCTTGATCTCGCTTTAACTATGTACATCTTATCAAGCCATTCACGTAATACCCTGCATATTTCGGCACTAATTTCAATTGGGTACAAGCCCAGCATGTGAGCCAATCAGATTCCTCGATCGTCGCGAATATCAAGTCTCGCGCTTCAAGCTCAATGTTTACCTGTGATAATCGAGTTTGCAAAGTTCAAGGTGCGTTCAATGTCAAGGTTTCCGTGGAGGCCGCGATGTCACAACCTCTGATTGGACGTTACTGTTCATGTGTCTGTAGATAACGTAGCTATAAGTTCGGGAAGTGTGAAGTAATCTAGCAACGTCCAGATGCTGTAAAACTCGCAGTTGTTGCTTCAGGAATAGGTGTATGGTACCCTTAGCGTGTTGAAGGTGGGGAGTTCGTCAGATATTCTGAGGGATGAATTTCTATAGCATTTATGTGATTGGTATGTGTTACCTTGGTAACTGAGACGCGCCATCTTGGTAACTGATACGTCTTACCTTGGCAACAGATTCGAGTAATTTTGGTAACCGATGAGCGTTAATATCCAGGTAATTAATGAAATAAAACACCATTAGCTAACTCTCAGTGGCAAATTGTTCACATCTAAAATAACCAGGGCGATAACATCCGGGATACTGCTAAGCTGGTCATTCTTGAATTGCAGTTTTAAAGTAATAACTAAATATAAGGTACATACCACTCCAAGACCCTTCATTTTGTGTAACTCCCATTAAAAACGCTTCGCCGTTAATTGGTCTCTCCGCCAGTAAGATCTCTGGATTGTCTGGAAGGAAATCGTCTCCAATGCTTACTGTAAATGGCAGGAACCAGATATACGCCTACAAGGAAGGAAACAAATAAAGTAACAGAGAAAGAAAAATGAGATTTTACATCCATTCAACACAAACTAGGTCATTTCGGGACTAACACAACACAATTTTCAATAATTTGCTTGTGCGTAGGGGTCTTTAGCAGTGGTGGGTGCAGGGGGGGGGGGGGTGCGAATAACCAAGGGGCGAAGACAAGAGAAACACTACGAGCCTAGAAGGCAGGCGAACATTCTCGGCTCAGCCTCGCTTGACTCAGTGATACTCTATGACCTAAAGCACACACGTTAGACAATTTGTCGAGACCCCCACGCTATTAAATAAAAGAGAGAGATAGAGAGAGAGAGAGAGAGAGAGAGGGAGAGAGAGAGAGGGAGGGATGGGTTTTAAAGTCCACTCGACACAAACTAGGTCATTTCGGGACTAACCTATGGTTTAATTTTATTTCAATAATTCGCTTGCGCGTAGGGGTCTTTAGCAGTGGGAGGAAACAAGAGGGCCCGGAGAAAACCCACGAGGTTGGACAGGCGACCCTACTCCTTGTCACGTACAACCGGGGATTCGAAACCAAGCCAGTTGACTCAATGACAGGCTGTATGATACAGTACGCACGTGCTAACCATTCGGCTACCCCCCCCCCCCATTAAGTAAAAGACAATCTATTTCGTTCATAAAAAATCTCTCCAAGAAAGAACAAACAACTATGAAAAGCAAGATGTAACCTTCGAATTGATAATGCGGCACAACATAATAAAATCCATTTAACCGTCAGAATAAAAATCCATTTGGTGTTATCATTTAAACATACATTATGCAAGAGCTAAATCTGCCTATTGCAGGTCTTTCTTTAGGCCTGCCCAACCTCGTTGATTTTCTCCGGGTCCTCCGGTTTCCCCCCACTGCTAAAGACCCCTACGCGCATGCGAATTACTGAAATAAAATTAAACCATATGTTAGTCCCGAAATCACCTAGTGGACGTTACCCCCCTCTCTCTCTCTCTCTCTCTCTCTCTCTCTCTCTCTCTAGTTAGCTAGCAGTTTAAAGAAGGACGGGCGGGGGTGGGGGGGACCTGAGCTGCAGTCATTGGAATTGGAACACCCAAATAAGTTCTTGTTTAACATTATATACTTAGGTACCACTTTGGCCATTGCACCGTGGACAGACTTTTATGCGCTTTTATATAAAGCATATAATTTATAATTTTAATGGGAGACAATAATCAGAATACGACCCCTCGACCCCTTTTCACAATGACGTATACATGCCATGGTATGTAAAGGGTTGGCTACCCCTGGGCTACTCTTATTATCGTTGGTTAGATATTACTAGCGGTTGGCCAGGCGTTGCACGGATACAGCTCCGAACCGCAAGTAGCATAGCGCTGAAACCGGAAGTATGGTTGCCCTAATACCCAATCTTCAGCTCCGAGACAGCCTTAGTGTAACCGCCAACTCCTTTCACGAACGATTGTCAATAAAGTCACTGGATTTTCGTCCCATTCGAACTACTAGACGCTTGTATCATTGACCAGGATAAACCAAACACTGAAAAAATCCGGAAAACCAGACACTGGGAAATCCGGAAGAACTTTCCTGGCCAGTACCGTAATAGAACCTCAGAAGCTACTAGTCAATGAACCAGCGAACTACTCACTGAACCGCAGTGGCTCCCTCAACTACGAATGCCCATAAAACAATTGGTACATATATTATTAGAATTAGCATACGTTACATCAAATCTAAAATTGTTGATTTTCTCTTTATCAACCATTTTCAAACACTCTTTTACTTCTAAAAGATTATCCCGCATACAGCCAACAGATTTAGCAAAATTCTCCGTCCTTTTACGAGAGAATTCCGGATATCTGAGAACACACCAATATGCCAATGATGAACCACTCTCCAAGATGGCGTAACGAAACAAACCTGTCAATAAATAATAATACAGCATACCATAATTATTATACAAGGCCTTTCTAATTATAATAATAATAATAATAATAATAATTTACGTTTATGATTGCGCTCACTCCATCCACATTGCATGCCCTAAGCGCATGGAAATGAAATGAAATGTGATTTAACGTACTATTGTTTTGCTCTGAACTGGGCTAATGAAGAGGGGTGTGCTATGAGGGAAATTTTGCCCTGACAGCGGCACTACGGCCTACTCTTATATCGCATTCCAACTGTCAAGGGAACTTTTACGTGCACGCCAAAGTGTACACGGGACCTCGGTTTTTCGTCCCATCCGAACGATAAGGCAGCTGTCCTTGTCAGACCCTCCGGCCTGCATCACTGACAAAGGGGAACCACGCCGACCAATGCAGAGGATCGAACATCCGACCTCCAAGCTAGCGAGCCAGCGTCCTACCCACTTAGCCACTGTGATCCTCCATCCCAATTCTTATTCTTTCTTACCTTTACTTAAAGGTGACGAAGCGTGAAGACCAACATCACAAGCTCCAGCACTGTGTCCTTGTATTGTCACTTTATTTTTATCACCTCCAAAATATCCGATGTTCTCCTGTACCCACTGTAAGGCTTTCACTTGGTCCATTACACCGTAGTTTCCCGTGAAGTGCTTAGGATCGCCGCTTAAAAAGCCTAAAAAATATCAGGTTAAAGCGAGAATTTCATATTTTATTAGTTATATTTTTAAAATAAAGCCCTAAAATAGATGGTATCTATAAACAGGCCTACCTTGTTAAAGAATAATCCTATTAATCCTATAATTCACTATTGCCAGTTGAGAAATTGGCAAAAATATAATTTTCAACTTTCAAAGATAGCTATTCCATGGAGGATAGAAAAACAAGGGAGGTAATTGTGTTATTATTTCCACTGTGAATGATTTTTAAGTGTGAGAATGATACCTATAAGCTATGATCGTATAATAGTGAGTTGACAACGTATTAAGCAAAAGACATACATGTAGAAATAATTATGTTTTGACTTTCTTAGAAAATATGAAATTCTCGCTTTAAGCACTGAAACCAGCCATAAAGTCGATTATAAAAAATGTTAACCTTGATAACCTATTCCAGCACCGAAGAAGTTCACATGGGACTCCATTCTGTGCTTGCTAATGACTAGAGAAGCCCCGTCAAAACGTCGCTCGGTAATAAACAGTAGTTGTATTCCATAGATGTCAGTGACACAATTTATCAGAGAAAGGATGGTCTATTGTCAGCTTCCTGACATTGCCATATATATTAAAATCACAAATTTTCAGGTTGACAAAATGCCCAAATTGTATAAGCGACAGGTCTGTATAGAAAGTGTTGTAATAATATCTGGGATGGTTCCTGAAATATGTACCGGAAGCTAAACCGTCGATGCAATGAGGGACGGAGCCCATTTCAGTATTTTTCTTCCAAACTGTGGGCTGAATTGGTGAGCTTAAAAACAGAATCCTAAGGTTGTAATCGATATAAATGTTGATTCTATTTGTAAGTGAAGGGGGACATAAGAAAAAGAAGGACATTCAGATCAAAGAAGTTGAATGCTATTAAATTTCACAATTTCTCTAAGTTGTACTGGAAGGTCGCGTCAGGGGTCATACGAGCGGCGTTTGACCCTATGACGTCATACATTGATTACTCAATCAGCGTTGACGTTTCTAGGGATTTACCCACAGTTCCGTAAAGAGCACGCCAAGATCTCGCCGTAACAAACCGTTTCATTGGCTAATTCCTCACATCAACTAGAACGCCTGTTATATAACAACTCTTCAAGATCCTAGTGTTGTGAAGACAAGTAAAACGAATTTTTGAACTATGAAAAACGAAACGAAGTACTATACACATACTAACCTAATGGTCCAAGGCGGTAGTTCATTGATACGAAAATAACACCAGCTTTAAGTGCTAGCACATCACCATGCAACATGGACCCCATCCCTACTTCATTAGATCCACCATGTATATGAACCAACACTTCTAATAAACCACCACTGTTCTAGAAATAAAAATAGTTCTCATCATTAATACTTCTAATAAACCATCACTGTTCTAGAAATAAAAATAGTTCTTATCATTAATCTCTAAATTCCAATATTACATTGGTCGGATAAGATTTTCTGACTAGACCTACACTGATATTTCACCCCGTGTATACAGATATACCTACAGATAAAACATGACCGAACCCGAATTGATTTCATGGATAAATAGCAGAACAGGGACATATACGGGAACTTGAGCATTGGGGGGGAGGGAAGAACGTCGAGTTAGGCACTAGAGGATTAATCGATAATTTGATAAAATCAGAAGCTCTCAAACAATATTCTGTTCATACATGTAAGGGATTAGAGTGAAGTTGTGGCCAGAACCGCGGCAATTGTTTGCACCTTCGATTTGTTCGACGTTATTTCGACGAATGTAGGAGGAAAGAAATATGTCCTATGATAAACAAATATCATCCACAGCCTTCGACACTGAAAACACGACTTATTATTTGTCAATTTAAATCAACATTGATGTTGTTATCTTAGGGTGAACAGATGGGCTTCTGATATCCAGTATTTAAGACAAAATGAACATTTTAAAATTGGCAGAAATTTCAACGTGAAACAATGGCTAAATATATTTGTTAACGCCAGCTTACTTTTTGTCAAGGTCGCTGAGATGTAAATAAGGATAGGGCATGTGATTGTTGGCGAGATAATAGGAAAGGGTTAGGGTAAGCATTGAGGCTAGGTCCAGGGTTAGGGTTTGGGTTGGGATTAGCTCGATAGCCCTGCTAACATCTCCTGATCTATGACGAAAAATTGAGCTGGCCTTATCATTTAGCACTATCCGTGAAACATAACAAACAAGCTCAATGTGGACATTGCTAGTTATGCCCCTTTAATAAAGATTTCTTGGTTTGTTGAATTTCGACGATATTTGTTGCTATCAATATTGAAAAAGACAGCTCATTATTTTGTCTACGCAATTCAAAGGGAGCCTGTCTTCTTGATAATAGACCATTGTTATGCCTGTATGTCAGTGCTGTTGTCATGGTTTCTCCAATTAGTATTAACAACAGATATAACTAAAGATACAGACAAAATAGATTAGGCGCTATGTGAGATTTTGCATAGAAGTATGTGTTTAGTAACGGTACATTAGGTAAAAGCTATTGAATTAATTGATAACCAGGTTTCAGCACATTATGTTCATTTCTATGTACATGTAATAGGTTTTGTATGATTTTTATAGAAAAATCGTTGTCGGAAAATACAGGGAGAGAGAAATGGGGTTCAACTAGGTAATTTCGGGAATAACACATTGTTCAATTTTATTTCAATAATTCGCTTGCGCGTAGGAGTCTTTAGCAGTGGGAGGAAACCGGAGGACCCGGGGAATCTAAACCACGCCAGTTGACTCAATGATAGAACTTATGATACAGCGCACACGTGCTAACCATTCGCCATCTTTGTATATTGTAACGCAAAGTATAATTTTATAACCTAATCCATTGTATCATTTTAAAATGTTACGCCGTGTGCCATTATGGGGATGCTCGATTCACAGTCCAGAACGTCCCGAATTGACAGAATTGCAATCGAGTAACGCGGAATTCAGTTCTGTCACAGTTCTGTCAGTCCCGACTACGGAGGTGGTGTGAGTAGAATCGTGACGTAATTAACCACAACGAATATGTTTCGGCTGCAAAGATATTTACTTATTCAGTCGCGACGCATGCGTTGTAGCCCGAAATCCACCTTTTCACTCGATTGTCACAATTTTTGGGATTGAGAGAATTTAATTCCGGAACGTTCAATCGAGTATCACCTATATCATTTAATATCCTTTAAAATACAGATGTGACGTCATCCTTTGATGTTGGCGTACCATTATTTCAAATAATGGTACGGGCAATGTGCCAAGCGTACATTATGTATACTAGTTGCAATATTGGACCCGCGTGACGTATTTCATTGAAATGTACGTGCTGGATAGTGTTTTTATTTTAAGTTGTTTAATGGTCTCGTGCAAGACATTGTGGAATATATAGATATTGCCCTGGTGCTCTACCACTCGTACAATATCAATATATTACTTAACGTTTCGCACTTGAACATTAAACAACACATAATGCCAGAGGTCCTTATAATGTAATGTCATGAACTTTTATACACTACCATGTTATGTATATATACTATAACGGTACACGTCCTTATAAAATGTAATGCTATGTATCCTTATACAATGTAATACCGTGTATCGTTATATCATACAACACCATTTATCAACACTGATCAGAAGTGAATATTCGCTAGGCCGCTACAACCACTCAAAGCCCTGTATAGGGAAAGTTACGACAACTCATTTCCAGGCGCCATTTTGGGTCCCAATTATGACGCCATAAAAGCTACGACGTCATGGCTTCATACAGGTTTACATACCAAAATTTGTTTTTTTTCTTGCAGTATTAGGCGTTGAGGGATAACGTTTTACCCTAAACAAAATGCAAAAGAAACCAATGCAGTTTCGTTCCGTGATAAATATAGGCCTATCACACAAAATCATACTCAAAATCGGGGAACTTTCTGAGAGCGATATCTCGTAATCAGTGTGTTTTACTATTTACTGGTGGGATTATAAATGATTTCTTTTTAAAATTACCCAAACACAGAGTGGTTATGCAAGCGAAATGTGCCGAAGAATCGAATTTGATAAACATCAATTCAAAAAAAGTATTTTTATATGGTACCGGGTGTTTCTTTCATAATGGCCGCTAAATTTGGTAATATTATTATTATTAACATTATTACAGCATATTTATAGCGCGCCCTTTCATAAAACATGTTCAGGGGCACTTTACAAAGTGACAATATAATCATAAATAAACAACAAGATTATGGACATCTTAACGATTGTATACAGAGTCAGTTAAAAGCCTCATTAAATAAATGTGTTTTCAGTTGTTTTTTAAAAGGATATAAGGTCCATGATCTCATGTACGTAATGTTCGGCCATTATATCGTGGTTATGTACGCGAAATGAGCGGAAATCGAATTTGACAAACATCAATTAAAGAAATGTATTCTTCATGTGGTGCCGGGCATTTCTTTTAAAATGGCTGCCGAATTTGGCAATATAAGGCCATTTAACAAAATACCCATAAATTTGGTATAATAAAAGAGCATCTCTTAAGATACGTAAGATATGACTTTTGCTATGTCTTTTATATGGTTTTCGATGTCTCTGAATTTGAATATAAATTTTGAAAATACAAAATAGCAGCAACACAAATTGGCGGATATTCAATTAATCGTCATTTTTCCTGTTGGATATTAGATAGTGTCTCTAAACTATGAGGTACACGGTAGTTCGATGTACCCTGTAGTTACGATACAGTCTCCAAACCGTGTTTACACTGTAGTTTGGGTGTAGTTCGTCAAATGAAGATGAACTTTACGATATATCCATCCTGAAATAACAAAAAATGAATATATTGTAAACGCGCTTTAAATATCTGGATGCGATAGACTTCGTGATAGAAAATTCAAGGTACATTATATCATTGGCAATAATAAAATCCAATTTTAGTTTTTAGTGACACACTGTTAACCACCAATAGATGTTTTAATGACAATAAGTCATAAAATGTATTCAGCTCGACGTAAGACTTAAATATAGATACAGTTGGTTTAACTTGAATAGAGATTTTAATTATCTATGCTGCATATATGCATATATCACCTTGCAGCTGAATCACATTATATATCTTTTTAGTTGATGTTCATATCGTCTTACGTATTTGTCAACATCAAGGCGAACTTGTTCTATTGTCCCATTAGCCTATTCAGACTTGTTACCACGAATTTACTCACGCCACCCTCGCATAGTTATGAATATTCTTGTTTCACTTGACTAAAGAAACATTTTTTTAGGAATGTGTGCTTTTATAGATTGTACACTTGTTTGCTATATCAAATAGCGGAGACGGGGTTTCAGCCGGCTGATTTAAATTATTTCTTTAAATACAGTAAAGCTTGAAATATGTCAGTTTTCACTCTTTAGAATGTTTTTGTAAATAAGTTTTTATTGTAGTTTCCGTGACGTATTCCCAATAAGCGTTAGAAACAAAGATATATACCCTTAATCCTGGTGCCGATAAATGTTGGGTTGTGTGGAACATGCTAATAAATCCCAGGTACGATATATGTTTGATACTGGTTGATAACAGCATCAGAGCAACATGATTGTTTTCATTGGAAATAAGACGCAAATATTCAAAGGGGTCAGACAAACTCTAAACCAACTGCGTCCCCTTCACCGAGCCCCTTCAAAGGGGGCCATGTCTGTTTACCTGTGGAATAACATGCATTTGTATCTGTTAAATTTGTGTGGTAGACAGATTGATATTATTTATACAAAGGCGGGGGGGTGATAACGCCTTACCCCAAACAAATTGCAAAAGAAACCAGGAAGTTTCGTAGAGCGATATTTCATAATCAGTTTGTTTTAGTGGTGGGGGAATAAATAATTTCTTTTTAAATTTTTCAAATTCAAAGTGGTCATAGAGGCGAACTATGCCGAAAAACGAATTTGACAAAAATCAAAAAATGTATTTTTCAAATGTATGGCGCCGGGCATTTCTTTCAAAATGACTGTCAAATTTAAAATGGCATTTTCCGACAAGACCAGCGATAATCTCGTAAGATATGACTTTTACTATGTCTTTTAAATGGTTTTCGACGTCTCTTAAAGTTCACCGCCGAAGTCGTGAAACGCACCGTCGGGGGATTTGTTAGGGCCTGTCTCCCCCAGAAAATTTCTAGAAATTTCAAGCCGGAAAACGCGTTGTCTTGCCAGGCCGTGAATACGGCAACCTGAAAGTGGTCCAATCAACAAATCAATCAATCGGGCAGGCTGTTGTCGTTGCATTCACATGACACCAGACGTGCCACTGATGAAACAAATATGCCCGAAGCAAATGTCGCTGTTAGTGCGACCCATCTGTGACAATTTCTAGGTCCCAAATATTAGCGATTTAGCTCCTTTAAAAGCGAATTCAAGTTAAATATGTTTAATAGCGCTTTTATCTAGTGTATCTTTTATTTTGATTTTTCTTATAGAATAAGGCTATATAGCAATTATGTGCGCTTTGTGTTGTATAATACTAATAATAGTATGTTCAGCTATACTTCTCGTTTAAAAAATGTATGTTTTATCTCCTATAGACACTTATTCGCTGAAATCTATGACATCCAACGATATAATATGGCATATTAATACTATTATAATAGATACGGTAATGGGTTGGTAGAGTTACTTGGGACCCAAAATGGCGTCTTTGTACAATTAACGTCATATTTGCATGACGTCATATGAAATTCCTTGCTTCACAGTTGTCGCAACTTTATCTATACACGGCTTTGCAACCACTGATAAGGATGACATCAATGCGACTTAATGAGTCTCAAATATTACCTTTTTACCACCGACAAATTAAATTCTAAAACATTATTTTTGATGTTATTAGAAAAATAAATAAAGACGTTTGGCGTATTTGCAGGTACAAATTATTTCCTATTTAGTGTAAATGGATATTAAAATGACTAAAAGGCAGTGTTCTGCCCGAATCAGTAACGTCTTATGTAAACAATGCACGCGCCATTCAGCCAATGATTGACACCTCGTGCTGTGACAGTCATCTTTTACAGATATATTAGAAAGACTTTCGTAATTCTCTGTTAAACAGATTGCCATTTATCCTGTACCATAATGTAATGTATCATGTCGTGTATCCTTATATAATGCAATACCATGTATCCGTATATTCATACATGTATAATAAAATATATTATAATTATATAAAGCCTTGCATCATTATAGAGTATAACGCAATGTACCCATATATGCAACAATATGCTGTTATGTCATATGTCCTTATAGAGTGTGACGCCATGTACCTTTATATAATGCAATACCGTGTGTCATTATGTAATGTAATGTATCCTTATATATAATGTAATGTCATGTATCATTCTGTAATATAATGCCGTGTATCATTATATAATGTAATACAACGCATCCTTATAAAATAGTTTAAACAGGTACCTACAACACCTGTCCGTACTGGAATATATACATTCAGATATAAACAATCTTCACTCTGTCTATTGAAACCAGGTTGATGAAACTCTGTATATTCCCATATAGATCCAATCTGTAAACACGCCGGTGATAGAACAGTAGCATTGTATATCTCATCTCCCCAACCTTCATGGTCAACCGGGTACTACAAAAATATAGGATAATATTATTTATTCATTGTGTTACGATATGCACCTTTATTGGAACAGCTTTAGTCGTAACCACAGTGCTTTCGAATACAGATTATACCTCGTAGATACAGTGTTTACAAGTAAACATTACCTCGTAACGACAGTGTTTACGAGTAAACATTACCCCGTAAATATTATATTTACGAATAAACATTATTTCCTAGACACAGTTTGAGAAACTACCATAACCAATACATATTGTAACCCTCTGGCAAATTCTTAATCCTAACTCTAACCATGGATTAATCTTTATCGGGATTTAGAGTGTCACTTATGTATGGCAGTATATTAGATTCAAAATTCTAACATGCTATCGTTTAATTTCTAACTTCTAGGCCTATCCATGTAATTTCTAACTTCTAGGCCTATCCATGTAATTTCTAACTTCTAGGCCTATCCATGTAATTTCTAACTTCTATTCATGTAATGTCTAAATTAAGACAATGTATAATCCTACTTCTTTATTTGTTCAGTGTAAATTTTAATTCTGTTTCATTTTTTAAAGACGAAAAATGTCTACTTCATTATCGCTTTACATGTTTAGCATTTAGCGTCCAACAAATTTAGAAATTTGATACTTCTATCTAGCAACCATCATTATGACGTAATTGAGCACTTGATCGGGACTATTATGTTGATACAAACGACTCGCTCGTTTATATCAACAAAATGGTCCCGACCAGTGCTCAATTACCAAATGACCACGCAGTGGCGACACCAAACTACTTCTTAATGATGGTTGCTAGGTATAAATGATGGTTGCTAGGTATAAATGTTAATTTCTCGTCTGCCCTTAGCATTAACCAGGAGGTCCGTGGTTCGATCCCGGCGATGCCTGATGGTCGAGAACGTTCCCAGTGATTTTCTAACGTTTTTTCTCCTTGTCAGTTGTATATTATGACGGAGCTCCTGGCAAGGGTAGTGTCTAGTAGTTCGGATGGAACGGAAAAAACAGGCCCCATGTACATGTTGGCGGGCAGCTGTCCGGGAAAAAATTCACCCCGTAGCACAATATATGGCGTATGCCCGTTTTCATGAACCACAGTTGGTGCAGAGAAGTAGGACGTTAAACCCCATTTCATTTAATTTTTGTAATTCTAGTTCTTGAAAAGATATTTGGGGTGGTTTAGGGAGGCAAATGGAACAGCCAAACATCTGTAATAACATTTGAAGTACATTTCCCACGATAAATCTCACTATTTTTGAAAAAAATCAAGTAATATGCTCATTTGGCACCATTATGTTGTAGTATTGGGTAGTATGTGGTGATATTGGAGTGGTATTCGGGTACCCCGCTACTTCATCTTATTTCATGTCTTATCTAACAGATTCATTTCGCCAATGTGTGTTAAATAATTATGATATAATGAGAGAGGGAGAGAGAGAGATATGGGGTTTAACGTCCACTCGACACAAACTAGGTCATTTTGGGACTAACATATGGTTCAATTTCCATAATTCGCTTGCGCGTAGAGGTCTTTAGCAGTGGGAGGAAACCGGGGGGGGGGGCGGAGAAAACCCACGAGGTTGGACAGGCGACCCTACTCCTTCTCACGTACAACCGGGGAATCGGAACCACGCCCGTTGACTCAATGACAGACTTTATGATACAGCACGCACGTGCTAACTTACCATTCAGTCATCCACCCACCCCCCCTTATGATGTAATACCCTCTGTGTTAATTTGATATAGGTGGTAACAACTGATAATATTATCTATGTTTTCCTGAAAATTATAACACATGATGCAATCATAAAGTAGCATTCCCAGATATATTTTAGTGAATAAAATAAAATGAAAGTAAAATGGGGTTAACAATCCAACATTTCTGCACTGACAGAGCCGGCGAGGACGGGCTTGTGCCATGCAGTGTGGTATCGGAAAATTCCAACCACTCTTCATCGAATTCAAGGACAGCTGTCTAGTCGTTCGGATGTGACGAAAAACCGAGGTCCCGTGTATTCATTGGCTTGCACATAAAAGATCCCTTGAGAGTTGGAATTCGATATAAGAATAGGCCGTAGTGCCGCTGTCCGGGCAAAATGATCCTCATAGCACACTGTATGGCGTATGCCCGTCTTCATTAGCCCAGTTCGGAGCAGAACAGTAGGACGTTAAACCCCATTTCACTTCATTTCATTTCATCGAATTCCAAAAGCAAGCTGTCAAGGGTTATTTTACGTGCACGCCAACAATTACACATGTGGACCTCGGTTTTTCGTACGTGTCATTCGACCGACAAGACACATAATTGCCAGCCCCTCCATACTGTACCACTGTCTGGGGGGAACCAGTCCGGAAAATCACCGTCACATCGGTAGAGCTAATATTCAAATGAGGATTTCCGAATGGCTCAATATTCTGATGTAAAATATTCTGACATGATGGATTGGCTATATGGTCACATTTTATCAAATGATTTATATGCCTTTACGTTGTCGTATGGACTATGGGACCGTACCTTTAGCATTCCAAACACAGCAGAAATATATTTAAAAAAGCAGAACCTTAGTTTTCTGATATAGATAAAAAAAATAGGTCATATTTTTTAAAGAAATTCTTGGCGTAGGAATGGCATTGCATCATTGAGGTATGTTGCAGGGAATTATTTATGAATGCTCGTTTGTCTTATACATGTACGATGTTAAATTTCAATACACCGTTAGTTTATCACTTGGGTTATCTCACCTTGTTTTGCGTACGTGCCTGGAGTGGGATGAGGGAATCACAGAAATTAGGCAAATAATTGCACAGCTCACTATTCCCTGAACAATTAATGAACAGACAGAGGGGTCCAAGTCTGGTACAGGGCCTGGTTAACTAAGCTTCATTTTTTAAAATCCAGACCAGAACTGCTTCTACAATGAAAGTCTCTTTCAAAATGAACAGAGAGAGAGAGAGAGAGAGAGAGAGAGAGACTAGGTCATTTCGGGATTAACATATTTTTCAATTTTATTCTAATAATTCGCTAGCGCCAAGGGGTCCTTAGCAGTGGGAGGACACCGGAGGACCCGGAGAAAACCTATGAGGTTGAGCAGGCGACCCGTTTCCTTGTGACGTACAACCGGGGAATCGAAACCACGTCAGTTGACTCAATGACAGACCTTATAATACAACGCGCACGCGCTGACCATTCGGCCACCCTGCGAACATTAAGTTGACTCAATGACAGACCTTATAATACAACGCGCACGCGCTGACCATTCAGCCACCCTGCGAACATTAAGCCGGGGCTAAAATATTACGTTCAAATTCACATCAGAGATACACTATGTAAGATATAGGAAATAGATAAATTGGTCGTTTTTTAATATATAGTTTTTAAAATAGATAATGAGAAAGGAATAATATTGAAAAGTTCAGTCAAATTAACGTATTCTGTGATTTTATTAGTGTTTGAAGTATTCACGATTATATAGTCTCGGTTGTCAAGTATCATTGTTACGATAATAACCAACGTCTTGATTATCAATTTTTGAATTAAATTAATAAATGACGACCGTGTTTCAATCCATTCAAAATCAGGACCATCTGATAGTCTAGAGAGTTGATTATGGGCTTGCCATGTGAATAAATATCTAAGAATTTATATAACATTTGAAATTAACAGAAAGACCTGCAATAGGCAGATTTAGCTCTTAGATAATGCATTGTTAAGTGGGATGATGGAATTCAGAGACAAATAACTCGTCTGAAACCGCTTCACGATCCGGATAAAATAGTAACGGTGTTACAAATGTGTACCAATGTTCATTTTTCTTTACTTGTCTGCACTCTAGGATCAAGATCATTTACACGACAAAATACGAGTTAGTGATCAAATAATTATATGTCATTAGAGAAAAGGCATATTTTTAAAATTTGTTACAAAAAAAAAATGGCATAAAAGATCACGACACTCTTCCTCGGAATTTCCAGCTTGGTTTTCCTTTGTCAGTGGTGCAAGGCAGATGACCTGACAAATAATAGTGTTTAGTCGTTAGTACGGGACGAAAAACCGATGTCCCACTTACACCTTGGTGTGTGCACGTAAAAGAAGAACCCCTGACAGTTGGAATTTGGACGACAAACCTCGTGGGTTTTCTACGGTTCCTCCGGTTTCCCCCAACTGCTAAAGACTCATTATTGAAATCAAATTGAACCGTATGTTAGTCCCAAAATGTCCTAGTTTGTGTCGAGTGGACGTTAAACCCCATCTCTCTCCCTCTCCCTCTCTCTCTCTCTCTCTCTCTCTCTCTCACAAATACTGTGTTTTAGCCGTATACAATTTGTTATAGTATTGTAAATATCCGTATTATACAAGAAATAAAATAGCGTTTAAACCAAATTGTTTTATATTTGCTTGTATATATAGTGTCAATAACACAACTAGATAATATATCTCGGTGGTTATTACTTTTCCGTCAGTTTTCCTCGGAGAATAACATCATAGTAATTAGAATATCAATCATAGTTTCATTGCCAGCCGATTCGTGACTTATGACTTGTTTGAAAGTGTTAAATATGTGAAATTCATTAGGAACCGTCTCGACAGAAACATTATTAGGCGGTGCTGTCGATCACGGATCATTTAATGTAATAATTGGATTTTAGGTAGGTTAACTATACTGATAATAGTATCATTTACTGATAACCCAAGAGTTATCGGCAGTACAGCAGTTGAGGCGTGTAGTAATCAGGGGAATTCGCTTCAGAGAGAGAGAGAGAGAAATGGGGTTTAACGTCCACTCGACACAAACTAGGTCATTTCGGGACTAACATATGGTTTAATTTTATTTGAATAATTCGCCTGCGCATAGGGGTCTTTAGCAGTAGGGGGAAACCGGAGGACCCGGAGAAAACCCACGAGGTTGGACAGGCGACCCTACTCCTTGTCACGTACAACGGGGGATTCGAAACCACGCCAGTCGACTCAATGACAGACTTTATGATACAGCACGCGCACGCTAACCATTCAGCCATCCAACCCCCCGAATTCGCTTCAAAGAGAGAGAGAGAGAGAGAGAGAAATGGGGTTTAACGTCCACTCGACACAAACTAGGTCATTTCGGGACTAACATATAGTTTATTTTTATTTCAATTATTCGCCTGCGCATAGGGGTCTTTAGCAGTAGGGGGAAACCGGAGGACCCGGAGAAAACCCACGAGGTTGGACAGGCGACCCTATTCCTTGTCACGTGCAACGGGGGATTCGAAACCGCGCCAGTCGACTCAATGACAGACTTTATGATACAGCGCGCGCACGCTAACCATTCAGCTGTCCAACCCCCCGAATTCGCTTCAAGCAATCTGATTAGAATACAGATCTATATTTCGTTTCGTTTTTTTTTATACTTTCGGTGGCCTACACTACATGAAGATCTGACCGGTTGTGGCGATCAGAGGTCATACGAGCGGCTTTTGACCTATGGCGTCAGACATTTGATTAACAAATCAAGATTGATGTTACTAGTAGATTACCCACAGTTCCGTGCAAAACACGCCTAAAGCTCGTGATAACAAATCTTCAAGATCCTAGTGTAGTAAAGACAAGTACATGTAAAACGAAATTTTAAGCTATAAAAACGAAACGAAATAGGATCTGTGTTTTAATCAGTTGCGCTTCAAGCATCTCGTGTGTCTTTGTGATCATTATAGGTAGGGTAATGAAGGCGGCCATACACTATTGAAATATTTAAGCAGCAGGCTATGGGGGTGGTGAAAATTCCTAAGACATTTGTATTTATCAGCTATTAAAGTACCTGGATAGCTATATTGGGACCAGATATCAGAAATACAAGTGGAATATTTGTGATAACGATAGGATTATCCTAGACTTTCATAATGTTATTACCATCAACGATAAAAAATGTTAAAATTAATGGGTTCTTACTGCGAATTGGTGATTGTTGGATCTAAGGTATGTAAAAGGATGCTCTTAAATGAAATGGGGTTTAACATAGTCTGCACCGACAAAGACTTCTAAAATTAATGGGTTCTTACAGCGAATTGGTGATTGTTGGATCTAAGGTATGTAAAGGGGTGCACTTAAATAAAATGGGGTTTAACATAGTCTGCACCGACTGGGCTAATGAAGACGGGCATATACGCGATACAGTGTGCTATGAGGGGAATTTTGCACGGAAAGTAGCGCAACGATCTACTCTTACTTCGAATTCCAACTGCTAAGGAATCTTTTACGTGTACGCCAATGTGTAAACGGAACCTCGCGTTTTCGTCCCATCCGAACGACTAGACACTGCCCTTGCCAAGCCATCCGTCCTGCATCACAACCGCGCCGGGATATCCAGAAAACGCATAATCCGGTCATGTATTTGAAAAAAATATAAAACATATAGTTATCTTCAAAAAGAAATGAAATGGGTTTAACGCCCTGTATGTCCTTTTGTACATACAGCACCTCTGACCGTATTCATTTCCAATAAAAGTATGTCAAATATTTGCTATTGTGGAAGGTAGAGAGACACAATCGTACGAGAGAGAGAGTGAGAGAAACAACGTCATTTCGGGACTAACATATGGTTCAATTTTGTATCAATACTGCGTTTACGCGTCTTTAGCAGTGGGAGGAAACCGGAAGACCTAGGTAAAACCCATGAGATTGGACATGCGACCCTACTCCTTGTCACGTACAACCGGGTAATCGAAACCAAGCCAGTTGACTCAATGATACAACGTGCTAGCCATTCAAATCCCCCTCAATCGTACCAGATACATGCTGGATTTCCTGAAAACACCTATGGGGAGCCGACAAGACAAAAATGTAAGGGTATCACTAACTGGTGGCCTGTCTGCTCCAGTAATGTAAGGGGCGCTCCGTATGTGTTGATCTAATGGCTAGCGGTCGTGAGGGCATCGAGAGACTTAAAAGTCAAGTACTAGACCCGGCGATTAAACCGCGGAAATAAAGAAGTTGGTGGAGGATAATCCAATAATTTACCTAGGCTTTAAAATTTATGGTTAATAAATAGCGACTAACGACAGATACAATTTTAAAATGGATCCTACCTCAACCGAGTCACGTGACAAACAAGACTACTTAAATAGATTCTTAAGGCATAGGGTAGTTCTCCAATCTGATTAAAATACAGATCTATATTTCGTTTCGTTTTTTATACTTTCGATGGCCTCTACTACATGAAGATCTGACAAGTTATAGCGATAGGTCACGTCAGGGGTCAAACGACCGGCTTATGACCCTATGACGTCAGACATTTGATTAACCAATCAGCATTGATGTTACTAGTGGATTACCCACAGTTTCGTACAAAACACGCCTAAAGCTCGCCGTAACAGACCGTTTCATTGGCTTATCCCTGACACCATTCAGAACACGAGTTAAATAACAACTCTTCCAGATCCAAGTGTAGTAAATACAAGTAAAACGAAATTTTGAACTATAAAAACGAAACGAAATAGGATCTGTGTTTTAACCAGATTGGGCAGTTCTCTTGTGATTTAATTGTTTTGAGGAGCATTTTGAAGCATTGATATATATTTATTAGTTTGAATATGTTTTGAGTCCGACATCATCAAATCACGCAGTTTGTACGCAGGGAGGCATGTTTAATAAGAATCAAATCACCATAGTTAATCTCCAATACAGGGCTTAGACCTTTAAACTATAAGTCTAGCTAAACAACGGGACATCTCTCATTGATTTGGTTTTATGTCAAGTGTTAGGCTGTGATATTAATCTATAGGATTGATTCTATTGATCTTAGTCGTAGACAGACATAAACAATCAACTGGTAATCAATCATACTTCATCATATAAACACCGCTATAACAATAAATCGTTAGAAGCCCGACTGTGATGTAAGCATAGGCTAATTCTACTGCCGGAATAGCGTACATAAGTGACATAGTGACCTACTGAGGGAGGGGGGGTTGGGATATAGTTATCTTCAAAAAGAGAGAGAGAGAAAAGGGGTTTAACGTCCACTCGACACAAACTAGGTCATTTCGGGACTAACATATGGTTTAATTTACTTTCAATAATTCGCTTGCGCGTAGGGGTCTTTAGCAGTGGGAGGAAACCGGGGGACCGGGAGAAAACCCACGAGATTGGACAGGCGACCCTACTCCTTGTCACGTACAACCGGGGATTCGAACCCACGCCAGTTGACTCAATGACAGGCCTTATGATACGGCGCGCGCGTGCTAACCATTCGGCCATCCACTCCCCCTCCCACCCCTATCTTCAAAAAAAAAATGAAAAGGGGTTTAACGCCCTACTTTTTGTCCTTTTCTACATACAGAGAGAGAGAGAGAGAGAGAGAGAGAGAGAGAGAGATGGGGGTTAAAGTCCACTCGACACAAACTAGGTCATTTCGGGACTAACATATGGTTCAATTTTGTTTCAATAATTCGCTTTGCGCCTAGTGGTCTAGAGTGCCGCGCTTTGACCTCTAGCTGGCCGGTCGCCTCAGGTTTGCGGCTGTGGTTTCGATCGCGTATGTGACTTGGATATAGGGGCGCCTTCTCAACCTCGTGGGTTTTCTCCGGGTACTCCGGTTTCCTCCCACAGGAAAGACCCCTGCGCGTGTGCTAAGATAATAATTATAATAAAAAAAATGGAAAATAAGTCTTGTCAGCGATATCGCCTTCGATGGAAGCGGACGTTAAACACTAAGAACAACAACAACTACTGAGGACACTAACCTAAACCCTTTTTGTTTGAGCATTGTTGCCCAGTTGAACATAGTCACCCACTGGGAACATTCACCCTGGATCATTTTGGGACATTGTTGCCCAGTAGTTGAATTCTGGCCATTTGCATGAGGCATGCGTAAGAATTGCGTAATATATTGAAGTGACTACGTCACTCGTGTTGTTTCAATATCGTTCTCGACCATTAAACCACAGTTCAAATCACTATTTCGTCCATTAAATTTGGACTACTGACAGTCGACAGACAACCCTAAGCCGACTTGACATAAACTAGGTCATTTTGGGGCTAACATATAGTACAATTGCACGTAGGGTTTTATATCTTGGGCCAGCATTGTTGTACCACCTACACCATACTCCTGAAGCAATGACCCGAGAAACCCTCTCTGTCCATTGCTGGATTGGCTTCTGATACTTGAGCTTTTGAGGGAGTGTGTTAATTCTTCCCGTTCTATCAAATCTATCCCAAATACAGCAACATGACACCCCTTCGTTTAATCTGGGTCTTCCCTAAAACTTTGGAAAGTGATTTAAGGTATTAAAAACGGTGAAAGTATTGTTCGTCTCCAAACAGTATTGTTTACACTGCAGCCGTTTGATAGCCTCGTTTGTCACGCAATTAATCTTTCTGCAATATTCAGCTATGCACTAGTTAATTGGGCGTAATAAAATTGTGAGTCATGACGTAACGTTATGTAAACAAATTTGGTCCAATTTGGAACCCTGTTTAAAGCGTAATGATATTGTTACGCAGTTAGTTATTGGTTGTTAATCGGACTATTGACCAGTCATAATCTTGAACAGAAATTTGCTTCCATCACAACAGTGTTAATTGGGATTTGCTCTAATCAAACGAAACACTGCGAGGAGTATGCACCTACTCTCGAAAGGCAGCCCCTGGGGTCCGACAGGCAATAATATTAACCAGTTATAGAGATTCGTCGAATCTTTCCGAAATTTAATTATTGCGAATTATTGCGAATCAACACTAGACTACTGTCGGGCATTAGGGGGGGGGGACTGAATAGTTAGCACGTGCCCGCTGTATCATAAGGTCTGTCATTGAGTCAACTGGCGTAGTTTCGATTCCCCGGTTGTACGTGACAAGGAATAAGGTCGCCTCTCCAGACCCGTGGGTTTTTCTCCGGGTCCTCCGGTTTCCTTCCACTGCTTTAGATCACCACGCGCAAGCGAATTATTGAAATAAAATTAAACAATATGTTAATCCCGAAATAACCTAGTTTGTGCCAAGTGGACGTTAAACCCCATCTCTCCCTCACCCCCTTCTCTCTCTCTCTCTCTCTCTCTCTCTCTCTCTCTCTCTTGGGAATTATTTACAATAATTTTTTGAACAAATAAATTCGACAATCATGAATCATCTAATTCGGCACCACAAGATGTGGTAAATCACGGGTTTTGATTTGGCAAAAACTGTCTTGTAAATAAGAAAATTAGCTTAGTTTTCTGAGCTTGAATATTGATGGATTTTTTGCGAAGTGATTTATCTTAAAATTTCTATTCTTTTTTAACGAACGGCCGTTTGATAGTCTGAGTTCTACCATCTTTCTGGTGTCAAGACAATGTTCTCCTACATTTCAAAATTTAATAAGTAACTAAATTGATTTCAAATATTAATTTAAAATCTAATCCGGCGAAACAAAACACTACTGGATTATTTTCAATATATTTGGAGGCATATGGAAGAGAGAGAGAGAGAGAGCATATGGAACAGAGAGAGAGAGAGAGAGAGAGAGAGAGAGAGAGGGGGGTTTAACGTCCACTCGACACAATTTAGGTCATTTCGGGACTAACATATGGTTCAATTTTATTTCAATAATTCGCTTACGCGTACGGGTCTTTAGCAGTGGGAGGAAACCGGAGGACCCGGAGAGAACCTACGAAGTTAAACAAGCGACCCACTCCTTCACACGTTCAAGCGCGGAATCAAAACCACGCTACTTGACTCAATGACAGGTCTTCTGATTCAACGCGCACGCGTTAACCATTCGGTCACCCAGCCCCCCAAGAGGACAGGATTAGTTTTTACGAACACATATTATCGGTCGACATGTAAATTTCTATATCTGGCAGTATCAAGTCAAACTTGGTGAAATGAAAAGAATTAGGGTTATAACGTCCTACTGTCCTGCACCGACTGGGCTAATGGAAATGAAGGTTATTTTGCACGGGCAGCAGCACTCCTACTTTTACTTCGAAATCCAAATGTCATGTGGTGTTTTACGTGCACGCCAATGTGTACACGGGACCTCGGTTTTTCGTCCCTTCAAACTATATACTATACGTTGTTCCTTGCCAGGTCTCCCGCCCTGTTTCCGACGTGGTGTCTTCTTGTCAGTAATACAGGACGTATGGCCTGACAAGGACAACTGTATAGTGATTCGGATGAGGTCCCGTGTATACATAAGCGTGCATGTCAAAGATCCCTTGGCAGTTCGAATTCGATATAAGATTAGGCCATAGTGCCGCTGTCCGGGGGAAAATTTCCCTCGTAGCACACTGTATGGCGTATGCTCATTTTCATTATCCTAGTTGGAGCAGAACAGTAGGACGTTAAGCCCTATTTCATTCATTTCTCGATCCCTGCGCCACTGCAGAGGGGAACCACGCCCGAAAATTCCGGAATCGTTTGTTTTGGTAAAAGTATGCATAGCATGAACCAATTATTTAAACAACATATAAGTTCGTTACTTACTTCAAATCTCAAGTTCCCGACTGGTGGTGCGGCATAGGGTATTCCAAAATATCTCTCAATGTCACCAATATCCTTTACCGTGTGTACATACCCTTTAACCTTGCCTAATCTAGTATCCCGAGTCACATATTGAACGGATTCTTTCTCCGATATTACAGCCTGTACACATGTCAACAATAATATGACAATGGCTAAAAGTTTTCCCCAGTTGGGAATGAGTAACGGTATATTTCTGACAATACTACAACCCCACGGCAACATGGTGGCAAGTATCCGTTAAGAATAGTTTTGGAGAGCGTTAAATCCCAAAGTATTCGTCATAAAAATAACACTACACTCGCTTACACCACACACGAGCCATTCATCATCAAAGCGAACGTCCACAGGATTCATTTAACTGCTTGTTAGCTTGAGAAGAATTTCCTATTTCTTCAGCATATTAATAGTACGCCACAGAAAGAGGAATATTGTGTTATGTGTTAACGTAATCCGTAGACATTCCTGTAAATGGTTATAGATTACTCCCCAAAGAACACAAGCAATTTATGAATGTTATGTATGAGATGATATGTTATTTAAAAACAACTATGCATGAATAGCCTGCCATGTTTCGTCTGTTGATGAGAACAGAATACCTTATAATAATAAAGAAATAGGTTTTGTAATGCTACAAATATATTGACGAATTTGTAAAATAAATGCTAGGGAAACTCTTAGAACGTGGATTTAAAGTGACCCAAGGAGAGAGAAAGAGAGAGAGAGGGGGGAGAGAGAGAGAGAGGGAGAGAGAGAGATGTGTGGAGGGGGGGGGGGCAGAGATACGTAACGTCCTCTCAAAACAATGTCAATTTGGGACTAACATAATATGATACCATTTTATTTTAAATATTCGCTTGTGCGTAGGGTCTTTCGAAGTGGGGAGACAACCGGAGGACCCGGAGAAAATCCATGGGGTTAGGCAGACGACCCTACTACGTATCAAGTACAAGCGTGGGGTGAAAACTGCACTCCCTGACTCAGTGACAGATATAATGATCTAAAGCGTACTCAGCCTCAGTAGCACAACTAACGATGCTTGAGTGGCGACTCTATTGGAGACATCAAACCGGTAGGAACCACTCACTTGTCCTTCTGCACAAAATCCTGCGGTAATTTAGAATTGAATTATGTTTGGACCAATAGGATTTATAATAGACATACTATTGTGTATGGTTTCAAATTATTGAGAGAGAGAGAGAGAGAGAGGGGGTCATGTTCACTCGATACAAACTAGGTCATTTCGGGACTGAGACATGGTTCAATTTTATTTCAATAATTCGCTTGCTCGTAGGGGTCTTTAGTAGTGAGAGGAAACCGGAGGACCCGGAGAAAACCCACGAGGTTGGACAGGCGACCTTACTCCTTGTCACGTACAACCGGAGAATCGAAACCACACCAATTGACTCAGTGACAGACCTTATGATACAACACGCACGCGCTAACCATTCGGCCATCCAACCCCCCTGTTTATAAGGTAGTTATTTATTAATATAATAATGATAATAATAATAATAATAATAATAATAATATATATTGTTTATAGACCGTTACACACAAATTGTCTCAACCGTCTTTACATGGGCGTACTACACATAGTATATACATAGTAATAAATGAATAAAAGCTATCATTATTCAGCATGAATAATATACAATGTCTTGTATTGACTTCCGATACGGATGTTTACATGACAGGATGCAGCCTTGGGATAATGGCCCCAAGCAGAATCACAATGATAAGGATATTTCCTCCACATAAACCAAAGGTAATCGATTACTAGAATTGTTATATTCAGTTTAAAGAGCCATTATCACACTAATAAATATTATAAATGGTACTTATTTTTAAAAATGTATAATTTAAAAATAACTCTAGGCCGACCTACTTACTCGGGCTTACACGGGCTTTCTTTAGATCTCATTTACAACACTTAAAAGTTGGCCAAATTTCTAATTTAAAATTTAAAACATGAATATTTGGACGATTGATCTCAATGTGTGTATATGGGAGCCGCGGTGGTTCAGTGAGTAACAAGTTGGCTAGCTAACCTGGAGGTCCCCTGTTCAATCCCGGTGTTGACCGAGAAAATTTATTCTCCGGAGTGGTTCCCCCTTGTCAGTGATGTGGGGCGCAGGGCCTTGCAAGGGAAGCGTATGGTCGTTCGGATTCGGATGCCACAAATACGCAAGTCCCGTGAAATGAAATGAAATGGGTTTTAACGTTCTACTGTTCTGCTCCGAACTGGGCTAATGAAGACGGGCGTACGCCATACAGTGTGCTATGAGGGAAAATTATGCCCGGACAGCGGCATTACGGCCTACTCTTATATCGAATTCCAACTGCATCAATGACAAGGGAGAAACACGCCGGAAAATCTGGATGAACTTTCTCGTCCAATGTAGGGATCGAAAACCCGACCTCCAGGCTAGTGAGCCAGCATCTTACCCACTTAGTCACCGTGATTCTCCCTCCCCCAAGTCCCGTGTACACATGGCTTCTTTAATACATATACTAATGGTTATGATGATTATCATGTGGAATATGTCACAATATGTCTATTTATTTGTATACTTCCTACCAAAAAGTAGTTGCCCCACCTTTGGGAGAAATTGCCAGACACCATTTCCGTTTTCGTTGGTACTGAATTGTGTCTAGTCCTGGTGAATTCGTTTTGCATTCCAGCTAGGGAGACATTTCACGATCGGGAAGAGGGTCGGGGAGAGCAGTGTGGGTGTGTGTGTGTGTGTGTGTGTGTGTCACAGTGTGATTGGTCAATCTGTGTTTTTTCATACTCCTCGCAGTGTTTCGTTTGATTAGAGTTATTCCCACTAAACACTGCTTTAATGGAAGCAAATTTCTGTTCCAAATTATGACTGGTCAATAGTCCGATTAACAACCAATAGCTAACTGCATAACAATATCGTTACATTTTAAACAACGTTCCAAATTGGACCAACTATGTTTACATAACGTTACGTCATGACTCACGATTTTATTATTCCCAATTAACCAGTGCATCGCAGAATATTGCAGAAAAATAAATTGAGTGACAAACGAGACTATCAACACGAATACAATGTAAACAATACTGTTTGGAGACGAAGAATACTTTCACCGTTTTTAATACCTTAAATCAATGTCCAAAGTTTTAGGGAAGACCCCAGATTAAACGAAGGGCTGTCAAGTTGCTGTACTTGGGATAGATTTGATTGAACGGGTAGAATACACACACTCCCTCAAAAGCTCAAGTATCAGAAGCCAATCTAACAATGGGCAGAGAAGGATTTTTAGACGTATAAGATAGCATGACAACCTGGGCTTGGCTTTACAACCACCGTACATCAAAGGGAGATGACTGACGTTGACCAAGATGAATTATAAAACAATACTAGATGATCAATCAAATGAACCTTCAAATAAAATAGAGTGAAGTTAACAACCTACAGATGAGTGAAGCGATTCTTAAAAAAAAAGAAAGTCCGGACTGTGTCAAAGATCGTGACAGGATGCATTCGGAACCTTTATGGGACGATCTCGTGTTGTTTTTTTTTATATATAAATATAACATCTAATACATGATATTTTGGACAGGTTAATTCAATTAAGATTGTATACAGTCCGGACACGTGGAGTTTCGTTTCGTTTTTTATAGTTCAAAATTTCGTTTTACATTTCTTTACTACACTAGGATCTGTTATATAATCCGAGTTATTGTTGATGTGAGGGATTAGCCAATGAAACGGCCCGTTGCAACGAGTTCTTGGCGTGCGATGCACAGAACTGTGGTATCCCACTAGAAACATCAACGCTGATTGGTTATGTCTGACATCATAGGGTCAAAAGCCGCTCGTATAACCCGTGACGTGACTTTCTACTACAACTGGTCAGATCTTAGTGTAGTAGAGGCCATGACGATATATATATCGGTATTTTAATCCGATTGAATAAAACAGTGGTGTATTCAGTTGTATGGATAGAGTTTACAGTCGTTGGGACGTACTTAAGCTGTTAAACAAAAAGCGGCGTTTTCGTGAAAAAAATGAAATTGTGTCAGCCGTATTGTCCTTCTGCTGTTCCGTCAGTAAAATCCAATTTGTTTCCCATCAAGGTGACCAAATATGCCACATCGAGTGGACATACCACCCCTTGCTTATTAGGTACGCTGCTGGTTACATTTAAGGGCCATAAAGCAAACAAACAAATTGTACTACACACGCAAAATAACCACCTAAGCAACGCCGACTCGACTAGGAAAGAAACTAGCTCACTAACCAGGAGGTCCTGGTGTCAATCCAATAGCAGGCTGAGACAGTTCTTCGGCATTTTGGCGAGATTTTTCCTTGGCAGTGGTGCAGGGTGAAGAGCGGGGATGCTGGAAAGAAACGGCTCCTTGTTGTTCTGATTGGACGACAAACTGATTTAGGTCAAAATATAGTATTGAACTGGATTGATCTAGTGAACGGGGACGTTCCCCGGGATTGTTCGGCACAATTTCACCTTGGTGCAAGACTGGGGGGAGGGAAGCTGACAAGGACAGCAGTCTAGCCACTCGCATGGGACGAAAAACTTAGGTCCCGTGTACACTGTTGGAAATCGATATAAGAGTAGGCCGTATTGCTAATATCCGGGAAAAATTTCCCAGGTAGCTCACTGCAGGGTATATTCCCATCTTCATTAGCCCAGTCGGTACAAGAAAGTAAGACGCTAAACCCCATTTCAGAATTCGTATTGCGTCCAACGAGGAGCCGTGGTAGCTCTTTGGGTGGGGCGCTCTCTCACTGACCTGGAAGTCCCGTGTTTGATCCAGGTGTTGACCTAGAAAGTTCATCGAGATTATCGGGCGTCCCCCGCCCTCCTTGTCAGTGGTACAGCTGGGCGGAGGATCTGGCAAGGCACAGCGTCTAGTCATTCGGATAGAACAAAAAGTAGGACGTTAAACTCCCTTTCATTCATTTAGCTTCCAATCGCATGATGTAGTGTGGTAGAATTTGATATTCCGTAATGTCTTGACACAAAAACCTAATTTTAGCACCTGTCTGCTGTATATCGCACCTGCTTACACCTGTCTACAAGCTTTCATGATGGAAACCCGACCTTTAACAGGTTACCCATGTCATTAGTATTATTAATGATAGAAGGTTTCGTGTATAACACGGAGAAAGATAAAAACTTATCTTCTAGAAAACAACGTTAATAACATTGGCGAGTAGAGTCAGAATATTTTTTAAAAATCAACCAGGCTATTGGCAAACTTCCATATCTTTATAGTTATAAAATATTTTTTGGTTTCTTCATTCAGTTATCATTTTATTCGTTGGAGGTGTTGTATTGATTGATGCGAATCGTTTGGGGTTAATTATAGATATACTGTATCTTTATAGAGGTTAATAGCATAGATGCGCTATATCTTTATTTGATATCTATGGTTAATATATCTATACTAATATTTGTGACTGTCGTTTGTCTGTCTGTCTGTTCGGGGTTGGCGGCTACACTAGGTCTGCTCCGAGTCTGAAATTTGGGGTATAGGGGTAGCTCGGACCGGGGAGTAACATAGGCCAGGTGGCGTTAGTCTACCACTACCGGTTTCGGAGTTATGACCCCCGAGCGAAGCCGGTCTGTTCAGGGTTGGCGGCTACACTAGGTATGCCCCGAGTCTGAAATTTGGGGTATAGGGGTAGCTCGGACCGGGGAGTAACATAGACCAGGTGGCGTTAATCTACCACTTCCGGTTTCGGAGTTATGACCCCCGAGCGAAGTCCGTCTGTTCGGGGTTGGCGGCTACATCTTCCCCGAGTCTGAAATTTGGGGTTTAGGGGTAACTCGGACCGGGGAGTAACTTAGGCCAGGTGGCGTTAGTCTACCACTTCCGGTTTCGAAGTTATGACCCCCGAGCGAAGCCGGTCTGTTCGGGGTTGGCGGCTACACTAGGTCTGCCCCGAGTCTGAAATTTGGGGTATAGGGGTAGCTCGGACCGGGGAGTAACATAGGCCAGGTGGCGTTAGTCTACCACTTCCGGTTTCGGAGTTATGACCCCCGAGCGAAGTCTGTCTGTTCGGGGTTGGCGGCTACACTAGGTCTGCCCCGAGTCTGAAATTTGGGGCATAGGGGTAGCTCGGACCGGGGAGTAACATAGGCCAGGTGGTGTTAGTCTACCACTTCCGGTTTCGGAGTTATGACCCCCGAGCGAAGCCGGTCTGTTCGGAGTTGGCGGCTACACTAGGTCTGCCCCGAGTCTGAAATTTGGGGTATAGGGGTCGCTCGAACAGGGGAGTAACATAGGCCAGGTGGCGTTAGTGTACCACTTCCGGTTTCCGAGTTATGACCCCCGAGCGAAGCCGGGTATCCTGCTAGTATATATATAAATATACACCCCTTTGGTGCAAATTGCCCAGATGTACATGCATAATTCTGATTGTTCAGAATGTTGAAAAACGTCCAAAATTCGTCTAGTGTGTAGGTCCAGACTATGAAAACGTCATCTAAAAACCGCCCATAGAAATCTGGTTTTAATGGACAGAGTGGCAGAACTTCCCTTTCCCATTCCGCCATGAAGAGATTTGCATAACTCGGGGCAAATCGTTTTCCCATCGCAGTTCCGGAAGACTGAAGGTATACTTGGTCGTTAAAAGCGAAGTCATTCCTCCTCAGACAAATGTCGAGTAGTTTGAGGATTTCTTCGTCCGGCCTGGATGCTTGCGGGTTCCTAAGAAATGCTTTCCTAACTGCTTTAATACCTGTGTTATTATCAATGTTCGTGTACATGCTTTGTACGTCGATGGATATTAAAACGGTGTGTTCGGGGACTCTTAACTGTTTGATTTTCTGAATGAAATCGTTAGTGTCTTTAAGGTAGGATGGGTGTTGGCATGCTAGGGGTAATAAGAAATGGTCTATATATTGTGATACGTTGTATGATTCGCTGCCACAGTCTGATATTATTGGGCGTCCCTTTGGGTATTTTATTAGGTATAAACCATTCTGTTTCTGGATTTTTATGTATTTTTGGTAGTGTATAGAAATGTCTTTGTCGGCAGTCAGATTTAGCAGACAGAACAGACACTAAGCTAGTTGACCAACATTTTAATTCCTAAATCAACAATTTTAGTCGAAAGCACCAAGAAATGTTTATTCCACTTCCAATTAATAAAATTGACAACGATTTTTTAATCTTTGTGTATATGACAGATGTTAAATGAGGTAGAACCACATTACAAAACAGTATTACATGGTGACCATTCAGGGCAGAGTTCTATTCTCGAAGTAGATAGCACTCTGTGCGCAGAATGAACTTCGATCTTACCTTGATGACATCTGGATTATCTGTAGCAGTGTTATTACTGTTTATTGATGAGTTTCTAGGCGACGGTGTAACAATCTCTGTATCATTTTTCTTATCAAACTGATCTACTGGTAACATTTCTACTAACGTAGCCAATTGTTCTAACTCAGTTTGAAATTGAACAAATTTATCAACCTGTAAAATTGAATTATGAAATATAATAAAATATTTAACGAATATCGAATTCCAACTGTCAAGGGATCTTTTACGTTCACGCCACTGTGTACATTCGATTGTCTACAAGCTGTGAAATTTAAAATATCAATATAAAAACATGTCCTAAGGGTCGATAATTTGCCTTTATCGATAACAGTGGCTGTTATATTCACGGATTTCAGATCAAAATATAATAAGAAAAAAATCAATATTATTTGTTCTCGATTCGTAACAAACTGTGAAAATCAAATTATCAATATATTAACATGTCTTATTTTATAAAGTAGAGCTGATAATTTGTCTTTTAAGCGTAGTTTAAAGCGATAATTTCATATTTTCTAAGAAAGTCAAAACATAATTTTTTTTTGTTCCACAGTTATTTCATCTAGAAACTGGCGTGGTTTCGTATCCCCGGTTGTACGTGACAAGGAGTAGGGTCGCCTGTTCAACCTCGTGGGTTTTCTCCGGGTCCTCCGGTTTCCTCCCACTGCTAAAGACCCCTACGCGCAAGCGAATTAATGAAATAAAATTAACCATATGTTAGTCCCAAAATGACCTAGTTTGTGTCGAGCGGACGTTAAACCATCTCTCTCTCTCTCTCTCTCTCTCTCTCCATTCATTACACAGACGCCAATAAAGGGGGGGGGCGGAATTTTTTAAAAACATTATGTTTGGGAATACCCGATTCCTCTCGGGATCAGGGGTGTGGTGACCCATGATTTTGCATGAATGAGGAACAAGATCACGTCCGGGCCCCTAAATAACAATATTTATATATATATATATATGTGCGGGTGCCCCCCCCCCCCCGGTAATATTGGGCTGTGAGGAACATGCTAGGGTCGATTTGTAGCATATCTGACCAACGGTATCTTTTTGACACTGGTTAAGTATTATCATTATAATGTTGAAAGCCGCATTGAAACTGCGAGGGGGCACAAAAACTCAAGAGGGCGCTAAAACTCAAAAGCCTGTCTCTTTTCATCTGCTCGGGATTAACTGTACTATTCTCAATTTGCTGCCCTCGTCAATTATTTGTGAATTCTAGATATATTCTTCAAAAAAATTAGAGGATATTGAAATGTAAATACCTATGCAGGTTTTGATATGATAAATAGTCATGGACCCTTGACATGCGTTGAGAGTATGTTCACAGATGAAGACCTTATCGCTCCAAAAGATCCACTGAGCTGCATGTGCGACACGCAATAGCGCCATTCACTTGGGAGGGGTTCATTGTCAAATTTGATACTTCAAGGAAGGGTTCTTGCATAAGATTTACTGTTTAGCGTATCTTTGCTTTAGTGTGTTACGTTTAATTTGATCGGAAGACATGTTCGTCGACGTCAACGTCAACCGACAACACTGCAAGAATTGGCCGTGGCACTGCAAGAGGAGTGGGTCAGATTGTCCCAAATCGTGATTGGACGGTTGATTAGAAGCATGCTACGACGATTTGCTGAATGTCTGAGGATTGGTGGAGCAATTACTCATTATTAAGACAAAAATCAAAAACGTCCATTTTCACTTTTCACAGTGTATCTCTTTGCGAGTGAAATGGGGCCGTCAGGTAAGCCACCCATATGAACTGTTTATGTTCATGTGTAGACAATTGGCCTGTTATTAACATACACTGATTACCTCTAATAAAAACAGCAGTGCATTTCATCAGTTTTGTATTGTTTCTGAATATCCCCTACCTTTTTTGAAGAGTATATATTCTTATCTCTTTGTCGGAAATAGAAATATATAGAGGATATTTGTCGTTTTAGAGTGAATAACATATTTTATTTCATCGAGAAGCAAGAAAACTTATATTTTCACGAATGCGTAGCATGAGTGAAATATAAAGTTTTCTTGCTTAGAGATGAAATAAAATATGTTATTCACGACAAAACGACAAATGTTCTATTTATTTTATGATTTTAAAATCATTTTTGGTCAAAACAACATGGACTACTGCTAGCCAGTGGAATAACACTTTTATTTCACTGATAAAACGCGGTATTCCACTACTGATCATAAAATAAAAGGTGTTTCTACCCTCAGAGAGACACAATAGCTGTGCCACGGATACCATCCAGACTATATTGCGCGAATATATTTATGGAAATATAAATGTCACAAGAATCTGGTGGTGTGCACACCCTCTCCCCCTTTGAAATATCCTGTAGTATCCGCCCATTACTTATATCAGTAATAGAGAGAAAGAGAGGGGTTTGACGTCCACTCGACACAAACTAGGTCATTTCGGGACTAACATATGATTCAATGTTATTCATTAATTCGCTTCCGCGTAGGGGTCTTTAGCAGTGGGAGGAAACCGGAACCCATGAGGTTAAACAGGTGACCCTACTTTTTGTCACGTGCAACCAGGGACTCAAAACCATGTCAGATGACTCATTAGCAGGCCTTAATAATGATAAAACGCACGGGCGCTAACCATTTAGCCACCCCCCCCCCCCCTGCCCTCATAGGACATAGGACGCTTATACCCATTTCATTTTATTTCTACCAACTTTTCTCTAAAACAATAATAATTTATTTCTCAATCAGAAAAAATTGTTGTAATCAAGTATAATTAACACTAATGAGAATAATAATATACCCGTGTAATTCACTGAAACTTCTCATATAATAACATTATTAACAGCAGTTGATTATCAGTAGTAAATATCGAGACTGTTCATAAATTAACATTGTTATCAGCAGTAGATTTCATTAATTTCATTAAGACATTTTGAATAGGCAGAATTCATTATTATCAGCAGCAGATTTTATAAATACATTTAAAATGGGCTGATTTTATTAATACATTTAAAACGGGCTTACTTCATTAATATAAATGTACATTTAAAAATAGGCTGATTTCATTACTATAAGCAGTAGATTTCATTAATACATTTAAAATGAGCTGATCTCATTAATACATTTAAAATAGGCTGAGTTCATTAATACATTTAAAATGGGCTGATTTCAATAATACATTTAAAATGGGCTGATTTCATGATTTCATTAATACATTTAAAATAGGCGGAGGTTATTAATACATTTGAAATAGGCGGAGGTCATTATATCGGCATTAGATTTCATTAATATATTTAAAATATCAAAAATAGGCCATGTACATTAATAAAATAAAATAGAAATTGATTTCATTAAACATACATTATGCAAGAGCTAAATCTGCTTATTGCAGGACTTTCTTTAGGCCTGAAATGTTTTCTAAATTACTAATTAGACATTAATTAACTTATCCAGGCCATAATCAACCCTCGATGGGATCTGATGGGATCTGATTTCTCCGATATTAAATAGATTAGAACAGTTCGGCGTTATTTTGATTTAAGCTAAAAATGGAGGAGCGAGACTTAGCTTTGAACAACCAGTAGGGTGATTGAAATTATTGCACACGTCTTGTCAAACCTTCAAAGTATAATATCTTCGTTCGCAATAGAGTAATTTGTATGAAGTTTTCAAATTATTCATTTGACATTATCTATTTTCGAACTATTGTAGCAAGAATGGCTAGCTCTTTATCTAAATCTTACATAATGTATCTTTAATACAATTTTATAAGAGAATATATGACAGGACTTAAATAACGGGTGTATAAAATTAAAGTTATACCCTACTGACCCGGTGTTATAATCCATATTTAACCACTCTGATCACAGGCAGACCCTGTAAGTGTAGTGGGGCCCTGAAGGCGGCTGAAGTTCTTAAAATTCATGGTTTAAACTAAGTCTAGCATCCTTCAGTATCACAACCTGATTAAGATACAGATCTATATTTCATTTCGTTTTTTCAATCTTTCGATGGCCTACACCTAGTGTAGTACAGACAAATAAAATGAAATTTTGAAATATAAAAAACGAAACGAAATAGCATCTGTGTTGTAATCAGCTTGTCAGTTTCATGCAAAATTTCTTTCTGAAAGTAACTTTTTTTGCAGCAAGAGACCACTGACGATAGCTGGGAATTTTTATCTGTGGAATGATTTTAATAATTTCACATTAGACTTTATTTCAACAGAATAAATCATGGAATAATTTCACATAAAGCAACAGAATAATTTCACATTAGAGTTTATATTAACAGTATAAGTCATGGAATAATTTCACATACAACTTTATATTAAGAGAATACGTCACGGAATAATTTCACATACAAGTTTATATTAACAGAATTAGCCACGGAATAATTTCACATTAGACTTTATATTAACAGAATAATTTCACATAAGACATTATATTAATAATATAAGTCATGGAATAATTTCACGTTAGACTTTATATTAACAGAATAATTTCACGTTAGACTTTATATCAACAGAATAAGTCATGGAATAATTTTACATAATACTTTATATTAACACTAGTATATGTCATGAAATAATTTCACATAAGAGTTTATATTAACAATATAAGTCATAGAATAATTTCACATTAGACTTTATATTAACAGAATAAGCCATGGAATAATTACACCTAATATTTTATTTTAGCCAAGTAGAACATTAGTATTATCTATTTTTGATATAGCTTGAACAGCCAGCTCTTTATCTAGATATTACATAATACCCCTTTAACAGAATATAACATAGACTGATTTCACATAAGACGTTATATTAAAAGTAGTTTAATATGGGTATATCAACAAACTGAAATTCTGATACAAAATATATAAAAAAAACATTTCTAAAAATATAGTAAAATATGACATGTATAAATACAAGAATTGTATAAGGTTAATTACCCGACATAAGCTTCGGCACAAACAAACAAAAAATGAAATGAAATGGGGTTTAACGAGTTTAATGTCCCACTGTTCTGAGCCGAACTGGGCTAACGAAGACGTGAGGGAAGTTTTGCCCGGATAGCGGCACTACGGCCTACTCTTATATCAAATTCCAGGTGTAAAGGGATCCTTTACATGCACGCCAATGTGTACACGGGACCTCGGTTTATCAATCCATCCGAACGGCTAGACAGCTGTCCTTGTCAGATGTATCATTTTATAAGTTTCGTATCATAAGATGCATCATTTTATAAGTTTCGTATCATAAAATGGCACTAGAAATATACTGTTAGAGTAGTGATTCTCAACCAGTGTGCGGCAAAAATTTTAACGGCACACTAAGAAAATGCGAAAAACCATGTGATACCAACTTACTGGTGTCTACTGATAAGTTGTGTTTGCCTTTATTTAGTTTGAGTCATTCTATATGTTTATGGTAAGTCATTCTATCTATGTCTACGGTTGTATGCCGTCATTTCATATATATTTAGCCAGGCAAAAAAGGTTGAGGACCACTGTGTTAGAGCTTAATACACCCTTGAAAATGCACCCAAATCTCGTAAATTGGATATTGCTTCAAATATTGACTTTTCCCTCCATAGCCTTAGAAACATCAACAGCATTAGCTGTATTATTCATTGCACGTATTTTAATTCTTTTCTTCTGTTTAGCCAACATCTTCTGTTGAACTCGGTGAAATTCTCGTAACCTTTCATCTTCTCTTCTTTCCTTTTCCTAAAACACACAGAAAATAATTATGTTTAGAAACATAAAGAGTGTTGTGAGAGAGAGAGAGAGAGAGAGAGAGAGAGAGAGAGAGAGAGATGGGGTTTAACGTCCACTCAACACAAACTAGGTCATTTCAGGACTAACATATGGTTTTATTTTATTTCAATAATCTGCATGATTGCGTGTAGGGGTCTTTAGCAGTGGGAGGAAACCGGAGGACCCGGATAAAACCCACAAGGTTGGACAGGCGACCCTAATCCTGGTCACGTATAACCGGGGAATCGAAACCACGCCAGTTGACTCAATGACAGACCTTATGATACAGCACGCACGTGCTAACCATTCGGCCATCCAACCCCCCAAAGAGTGTTGAATCCAAACAATGCAGACAACGGCATTTCGTGAATAACACATCTTTATTTAAAGAATCCCAAAAAGATGACTAAAATAAAATCACACCCGAAGAAAAGAAAAGGAAGGGCGAAAGAGTCCCTATAACAGCGCAGGAAAATTTGGATCTCAGTGATAAAGGGTCGAAACGCGTCCTCGATAAAAAAATTTTAATCTTCACACATTCTTGTTAAGTTTGTTGCCTGTGATTTATTTAGCAGTGGGATGAAAGAGAGAGAGAGAGAGAGAGAAATGGGGTTTAACGTCCACTCGACACAAACTAGGTCATTTCGGGACTAAATATGGTTTAATTTTCTTTCAATAATTCGCTTGCGCGTAGGGGTCTTTAGCAGTGGGAGGAAACCGGAGAACCCGGAGAAAACCCACGAGATTGGACAGGCGACCCTACTCCTTGTCACGTAGAACCGGGGATTCGAAACCACGCCAGTCGACTCAATATAGACTTTATGATACAGCGCGCGCACGCTAACCATTCAGCCATCCAACCCCCCTAGAGGGATGAAACAGGGAGTGCTGTGGTAGTCGAGCGGTGAGTGGACTGGACTCTTGACCCGAATGCCCACGGTTCACAACTTAGTGTAAGCAGAGAAGATACTGCTGGAGGTTTCAAGCCCTGCCTCCACTGGCATGACAATTGTGGGACAATAAAAAAAAAGGTTGAGCTGTGGACACTTAAAAGGGTTTAAACTTTGAACTTACAGTCTGATGAGATCGTACAACCAGTGCTCTGCCTTCTTCTGTTTCACTTCGGGGTTGTGAATATAACATTTGCTTCTGTAGTCGTTCTGATGTACTTACACTCTGTTCTACAACCAGCACAATCTTCGCCCACTATAAAATACAAACATCGTAAAAATAACCATGTTATTTTCTTCTGCTTTGAGAGAGAGAGAGAGAGAGAGAGAGATGGGGTTTAACGTCCACTTGATCACACACTGGATCATTCCGGGATTAACATATGGTTCAATTTTATTTCAATAATTCGCTTGCAGTGGGAGGAAACCGAAGGACCCAGAGAAAACCCATGAGGTTTGACAGGTGACCCTGCTCCTTGTCACGAACAACAGGGGAATCGAAACCCCGCCAGTTGTCTCAATGACAGACATTCGACCTTCTCATGCTTTGAGAGCCAGAGGATGTAAATTATGTATTCGCATTTTATAAATATTTTAAACAAAATACTATTCGCATTTTATAAACATTTTAAACAAAATACTAGAATTTCAACCTTCCAAGGCACAGAAATGACAGTAGAATTAAAATTTACTTTGTCTTAGATGGGGATGTGAATACAATAGAAAACTTCAAATGGCCATAACTTGGAATTGAATTATATTTGGACCAATAGATTTATAATAGAAATACTATTGTATATGGTTTAAAATAACCTTCATTATGAGAGACAATGTCCACTCGATACAAACTAGGTCATTTCGGGACTAACATATGGTTCAATTTTATTTCAATAATCCGATTGCGCGTAGGGGCCTTTAGCAATGGGAGGACATCAGAGTACCCGGAGAAAACCCAAGAGGCCGGACAGACGACCCTACTCCTTGTCACGTACAACCGGTAGCATGTGTCCTGCAATGTAACATGATTGATATTTTGCCCAAGCAGCGCCACGTCTGCCTTCTCTTCATCGTATTTCAGCACCCCTAGATGTATATAAGGTAGCTACACAAGAACTTGTTTTTTTTGTCCCATCCGAATGACTAGAGGTCTTTTCCTTGCCACCACACTGGACAATCAAAAGGTCTCTGTCTCATATCAATAATAGAATCATAGCTTCAGAATTGTTTGCTTAGTTCAAACAAAACCATATTAACATAATAATATTTTCAGGAAATACTTGCTTTCTAACAATGTAGTTGCAGACATGAGAACGCTTGTTTCAGAAAATCTATTTAATTTGATTGATGAGTATATACTGAATAATCTGGTTATGATTTTTTTGATTAATATAGGTCTGTGTCCTTCTGATTAGCTATTGGATTTAAACAGGTGCGGGTTTGAATTTCTAATGTCTATTCTGTATGAGCTGTTATGTTTACGCTGAACCAATATTTAAATTAAATACAATACAAGCAGACAAACGAGAGAGGTATGTCTGAGTATTTATCCTATCATTATAAATATTCACTCATTACTGTCACAATGTGCCTATTTATTCTGGTTAGAAGCACTAATAAATAATCGTGTGTTCATGATTTAACTTCAAATCAGCAAATAACCAGTTCAGATGGACACAACTAAAGTCTCTAATTGTCATTTGAGTGATTGATGAATCTCTTGTAAACTGTATATATATATAGATATATAAAATTACGTAGACAAAAGAAATAAACACATGTTTATGGCTAACGTTTTCAGTTCTCTTGAACCTCTTCAAGCCATACTGATATAATATAATATAATATAATATAATATAATATAATATAATATAATATAATATAATATAATATAATAATAATAATAATATAATTATAATAATAATAATATAATATAATATAATATAATATAATATAATATAATATAATATAATATAATATAATCTGAAGAGGTTCAAGAGAACTGAAAACGTTAGAATTGAATTACCCAAATAAGTTAATAAATCATTAAAAAGACTATGAATTAGTACGGAGAGAGAAATGGGGTTTAACCTCCACTCAACACAAACTAGGTCATTTCAGGACTAACATATGGTTTAATTTTATTTCAATAATTCGCTTGCGCATAGGGGTCACTGACTGACAGACCTTATGGTCTAATGCGCATGCATTAAACAATTTGGTGACCCACCCACCCTCCATGAACTAACAAATAAACGTCTTACCTGTCTCAACCATTCCTTCTCTGTACTGGCAATAAGTTGGTAAGTATTACCCATCATAGCAATCAACATGTTTACCAACAATAGTGTAACCAGCACCATATATACCAGAAATATTATCTAATTTTAATTAAAACAAATATAGAGAGATATTAGTAAAAACAACGATATTGATTAGAGGTAGTTTTAAAGAGAGATTTTCCCTAAGCTTTACTGTCTTAAAACTCTATATCAAGTCCTTATCTAATTTTAATTAAAACAAATATAGAGATATTGGTAAAAACTACGATGATTAGAATTCGTTTTAAAGAGAGATTTTCCCTAAGCTTTACTGTCTTAAAACTCTATATCAAGTCCTTAAATAAATTTTTTATTCACTATTAATGCATCTGATGTTTCTATTATTCTAATAAATGATAGCTGGTGTTCTGTTTTTAGCGTGTTTCCAGATTGAATAATATCTGGTTAATGGATCTAATGTTTCTATTATTTAAATAAATAATTGTTGGTATTGTTTTTAGTGTGTTTCCAGATTGAATAATATCTGCTTCATCATTAGCAAAGACCATGGGCTATTTACATGGAAGAATTTTTATTCCAGAAGAATTAAAAGATTTGTCTTTCAATTTCAAGAGGAAATGGGTATTTTATGTGAACAAGATATTTGTACTAGCATCACCAGCATTTATGAAGGACACTATGTATATAATGGGGGGAAACATCTATTCCTAGGGACAATACATGCATAACTTACTTTCACAAGGGCACTAAAACCAGGTTCTAAATTATCAAAATTATCATAAAAATCCTCAAATTGTCCACCTGACATTGTAAACATGGCTAATATGGATTCTATCGGATCAGCAAAAACACTGTCTTGGTGACGGAATTGTATAAATAAGGCTGAAATAACAGGTTAAAGGTGGGATTAAGGTGTCAAGTTTGCCTAATCAGGCTGTGTGTGATTCAGTGAGATTGTGACATCATTTGACTAAATGAGCTTTTGTAAAATTTTGCACAGCAATTAATTCAAATTCCCAAAAATAAAATACATTATGTCATCCGACATTGGACACAGTCAACTAATGTCATCGATTAGTTTTTCGTCTGGAGAAAATAATTGCCAAATATATTAAACATTTCTCCAAAAGAACTGGGAAGAAAATATATTTCCTTGACTTTAAGGGCATGCAAATTATGTAAGTCAAAAAAATGTATTCATAGTTGTGGCATGGATAAATTGTGCAGTGATTGCTGGCGTGCGAATACATTTCAAATAAAATAAACTAACAGCTAAAATCATTCTAATAAGTGTTATCTGGTAGTAACAAACAGGAATTAATTTTTTTAACAAAAACCATGATGATATTAATATTAACATTCTGTCAATGCCATATTGAAAGCAAATGAAAACGTTTTTGTCACTTTCGGGATATGTGATGCCCCCTTCACTTTTCAAATATTCATGAACAATGCTTGTTCAATATAATAATATAGTGAATGTGCGAGTAATTATTCACCTTGGTTTCAGTTACTTTAAATAAGGCATCTACTTGACTTTTTAATCAGGTTATGGATCTAGCTAAAGACCTACAGGAACTGCCAGGCTACAGTAATTAAGAGTATTAAGAGGAACTTATTCTAACTACATTTATTTCTAATTACACGAAAACATCAGGGTTACTGATTATAATATGTATCAATTAACTGGTGTCTAATTTAGTTGTATGGTAAGATCTAGTTTATCACTTGGGTTAATCTGCAACTAGCATCTGTTTACAATCTTCAAGTTGTACTCATTATTTGAATGTAATTGTGACATGCACATCAACTGCTCACTTCCTCATATAACATGCTTGAGAAAACTGACAAAAAACATGCTAAAGTGCAAATTTACTATGTCTAAATTTCAAGTATCTAATTAAGCACCAATGCCAACAGACAAGACAGGAATCTGATAAAATCAAATATGTGTAGGTAATGCAAATGAGCAAACAAACTGCTTGTTAAATCTTAAAATATGGTATAGAGTATGCTCGAAATTTAAAAAAAAGCAACAAAAAAAAAAAACAATGGTTAGGACGAAGATAAAAAGAAATACTATCCTTTTGATACACAGAATTCAGATTAAATGAAATAGTCATTAGGTCTTCAAAACTATAAATTCCTAATTTCAATAAAGATAAAAGAATAAGCTAGCGTTTTTTCAACTGATTACTTTCCTAAAAATAAGATAAACAAAAAATAAATCTTGTCTTGTCAGATTGCACATTGTATTATTAATTACTGGAACAAACTTAAAGATTGTGAACAAGCTACAAGGAGAATTGATGGGTTAATAACATAATTGATAAAAACGTCTGTCATACTTTTCCCATAACTTGATGTTTTGATTCGCTAAAAGAATCATAGAAATCACCAAATTGTCCAAGAGACATGATAAACATTCCCATTATAGATTCTCCTATAGAATTAAAGGGGCTATTTTCTACATCGCGAAACACAATAAACATGGCTGAAATAATAATAATGATGTAAAAATAATGTTGTAAGTTAGGTCAGATAATATTTCTCATGCAAAAAAGAATCAATCTTTAATGATATGACTGTGTTATTAATTAACACATGGATATAGTTATGATCTTACAGCATATTGTCTAAACAATGCAAAGACAAAGCTGAACTGACAATTTATTTTTAAGATATTGCAGAAATTAACCATATTGGCATAATAGTAAGTGCAGGGGGGAATGTACCACACATGATTTACATAAAAACAAATCTACGGACAAGACACAATACGCAGAAATCACAAACAAACAAATAGGTCAAATTAAGTGAAAGGATCCGGGGGCTAGCCGTAAGCTTCCACTGTGCTGTACAGTCCCAGGGCTGTAGTGATACAGACTTCACTCAAATTTGAAAACAACCAGGAGTATAACACAGAGAAACCACTGTGTAATGCCAGCATGAGTCATGATCTGGTGGCCATGAGATACAGCAGTATTTTTTTCATTGTGATATTATAAATATCTACATAGATAAATATTAAATATTTGAAAAGATTTCTCTAATACGGTAATAAAATTATTTTATATTGTGCAATTATCTACTGTTAAAACAAAGAACAAGAATTATATGATATTGCTAAATAAGTGTGAAAAAAACAGCTAAAAGTTGTAATAAATTACACTGAAGTGTATTTGTGTAGGATATTGAGGTTAATATTAAAATATCTTACATCATATATTTTTTATATATCTACTAAAAATGACTAATCAGTACACAATAATTTTGTTCTAAACCAGTGGTGGTGACATGATTTACCAGTAGAGAGTTGGGGGGGTGGGGATTCAAATAGATTACAAAATTCCCATCGAAATACGCGATTTAAAGTTTGGCCTGGATAGGTCATTTCGGGATTAACAAATGGTTCAATTTTATTTCAATAATTAGATTTCGCGCATAGGGGTCTTTAGCAGTGGGAAGAAACCGGAGGACCCGGAGAAAACCCATGAGGTTGGACAGGCGACCCAACTCCTTGTCATGTACAACTTGGGAATTGAAACCCTGCCAGTTGACTCAATGACAGACTTTATGATACTGTGCGCTCATGTTAACCATTCAGCCATCCAACCCCCCTTAACAGTAGAGAGTTGGGGGGGCGGAGATTCAAATAGATTACAAAATTCCCAGCGAAATACGCAATTTAAAGTTTGGCCTGGATAATGTGCATACTTAAAAGAAATAATCACATCCTATTATAAATGAGGGGAATGGGATCATGCCCAACTTTAAAGAAAAAGTTACCATACATTAATTTATTCAATTATTTAAGTTTTTCGGAAACCCCCGGCCCTCCTTCCATCATGCACCACCACTGTTCCACAATACTTCAGTTTGATAGAGGGATGGTGTGGTAGAAGGTGCTTCTTCCATCAGAAATACATCAATAAATGTAATTAAACAATAAAGATCACTTTAATAATAGATGTTATTACCAGTATTATTATTTAACAATTAAATTATCAAGAGAAAGAGAGAAATGGAGTTTAATTTCCACTCAACACAAACTAGATCATTCCGGGACTAACATATGATTCAATTTTTTATTTCAATAATTTGCTTGCGTGTAGGGGTCTTTAGCAGTGGGAGGAAACCGGAGGACCAATGGAAAACCCACGAGGCTGGACAGGCGGCTCTATTTCTTGTTACGTACAACTGGGGAGTCGGAATCATGCTAGTTGACTCAATGACAAACCTTATGATACAGCTTGCACTACTGTGTCATGTACAACAACTAGCGGCTGCCAGGCAGGACACGGCCACATTTTCGAGAGATGGATAGAGAACAAGCTAAAAAGAAAGATATGTTTTGTACAATCAGGGGCCATAATTCTGGAAGTTACGTTCCGATATGCGCGAATATCAAAAGGAACCGAGATCTTCGGGTTATCAACTTACATTTAAAGTTTCAACAAAATCGGATAAAAATTGTGACCTCTATAGTGTCCACAAGCTAAAAACGTGATTTTTCGTACACACAGGGGACATAATCCATGAAGTTTCGATCCGATACATGCCAATATTGAAAGCAGCCGAGATCTTTTGGAGATAAACCTATATTTCATGTTTCATCAAAATCGGATAAGAATTTTGACCTGTAGAGTGTCCACAAACAAATTGTGGACGTCCGGATGTGGGCGTATAAAAACTGTATTTATGTGATGCTGGGTACAGTCTTCTTACAATCGTTAAACTGCTGTCATAATAACATAGACCCCCACTGTCACTGTCAAATACATGTCATAATTACATAGATTTCAATGTCAATGCCAAATACATTTCACAAAAATATAGACTTACATGTCACTGTAAAATGAAATGAAATGGGGTTTAATGTCTGACTGGGCTAATGAAGGCGGGCATACGCCATACAGTGTGCTATGAGCGACATTTTGCCTGGGCAGTGGCGCTATGGCCTACTCTTATATCAAATTCCAACGGCCAAGGGATCTTTTACATGTACGCCAATATGTACACAGGAAAAGAATCCGATGAACTTTCTCGGCCAATGCAGGGATCAAACACGCAACTTCCAGGCTAGCGAACCAGCGACTTACCCACTTAGCCAACGTGGCTCTCGTCACTGTCAAATACATGTCACAATAACAACTGACTTCAATGTCACTGTCAAATACATGTCATAATTACATAAGACTTAAACGCCATTGTAAAATTTGAATATACGAAATAAACAGAATTTACCTTGAGAGAAACCAATAACAAAAATAGCATAAATAATAACAAATCTAAATAAATCTCCTTGTATCATATTATAGATCATCACAACAAAAGGTCCAACCATCTTAAATCCTCTGCAACAAAAATAATAACAATTTTATATATCAACTAACACATATCATTTTGGGACTAACATATGGTCCTACCATCTTAAATCCTCTGCAACATAAATAATAACAATTAACATATCAACTAACATATATCATTTCGGGACTAACATATGGTTCAATTTTATTTCAATAATTAGATTTCGCGCATAGGGGTCTTTAGCAGTGGGATGACCCAGAGAAAACCCTTCTCTTTGTCATTTAAAAAGATAAATATTTATTCTGGACCATATAATATTATTTTTCTATCATTTATTATTTTGATAAATTCTCATTCAGAGAAAGTTCCATACTATGCAACCTTGTTTAATGGGGAGAGAGAAATGGGGTTTAACGTCCACTCGACACAAACTAGGTCATTTTGTGACTAACATATGGTTTAATTTTTTTTCAATAATTCGCTTGCGCGTAGGGGTCTTTAGCAGTGGGAGGAAACCAGAGGACCCGGAGAAAAACCACGAGGTTGGACTCACGTACAACCGGGGATTCGAAATCACACCAGTTGACTCAATGACAGGCCTTATGATACAGCACTCACGTGCTAACCATTCGGCCATCCCACCCCCCCTTGTTTAATGGACTTTTGTCTTTGATTACCCCTTAGGGTTTATTAGTTTCAGAAAAATACGGTTTAATGTCCTAATTTTCTGCAATAAAAAGGGCTAATGAAGATGGCCCTTTCACCTAATTTGCATCGAATTCCATCTAAGAAATTGTTCTTTCTTAGGACCTAGGACCGCCTAGTGAGCTTGCCCTGTAAAATCATTATTCTTTTTATGGTGGCTATCTGCTTCAAGATCATTCAAGACTATTTAGTTACATGTTTGGAAACTATTGATCCTAGAACAGATCTATTAGATAGACCTACTTACCGACAAAAGAAAAGAAAATACGGAGCTGTTCCGAGAATAGCGAATACTCCCATATAGTCCTCGTATTCATGCGCACAGGAAGCTCTCCCAGGTAACATCATCACCACAAACACGCATGATAATAAAAACATGGCTTTAGCTGGTGCACCTCTCTATAATAATAAGACTCAGACATCAACATGTATACAAATAGTCAAATTTGTTTCCATGGAAACACAAAGTATATTAAATCCAAGAAATTTCTAATAAGTAAAAACGATCAAATAGTATAATAGGTTGATGTATATACAAAGTTTCATAAAGATATCTTATACAAAAAGTTAAATTTGTTTCCATGGAAACACAAAGAATATTAAATCCAAGAAATTTCTAATAATCAAAAACAATCAAGTACTGTAACAGGTTGATGTATTTACAAAGTTTTATAAAGATATCTTGAACAGTTAATGAGATATGCTCCAGAAAAAATCCAAGAAATTTTCAATCAGCAAACTTTTTCCAATGCAATAACAAAAATGATTAAATCGGAGAAATTTACAATAATCAAAGATGACCAAATATTATAATAGGTTGATTTTTATAAAGATATCTCCAACAGTTAATGAGATATGCTTTGGAAACAAAACCAGTATGGAAGGATGGACAGTTCTCCCCTCCACATCTCCTAGCTACTGGTGACGGTGACATGTAATTAATATAATAACATGTATTAAAAATTATTAGTAACTCACCAGTGTTATAAAGAAACCCCTAAAACCTTGATGGTATATTTCTTTCATGGCCAAGAGAAGATAAATGATAGCTGTTAGTAGCACACAGCTTTCTAATACTAGACGTACCTTAAAGAAATATACAAAATACATCAATTTTATAACCATTACAAATATACAGTATCCATCTTGTTTGAGTCGACTACTAAAAGGCTGCAATATTTGAGTTATATGATACATTTGCACTAAATGTAATTAACAAGTTCGCATTTCTTCAAAAAATTTTAATGGAAAGAGAAATGGGGTTTAAGGTCCATTTGAAGCAAACTAGGTCATTTCGGGACTAACATATGATTCAATTTTATTTCAATAGCAGTGGGAGGATACCGGAGGACTCGAAGAAAACCCACGAGGTTGGACAGGCTACCCTACTCCTTGTCACATACAACCAAGGAATCGGAACCTCTCCAGTTGACTCAATGACAGACTTTATGATACAACGTGCACGCGCTACCCAATGGTTGATGCCACCAATTCAAGGGAGGTTGGTATGGCCTGGTGGTCTAAAGTGTCGTGGTCTGAGCTCTAGCTGGACTGTCACGTCTGCCTTGTGCTTGTGGTTTACCCCGGATACACTGGGTTCCTGCCACAGTCAAGACTCCTGGGCATGCACAGAATTTACTAAAGTAAAGGTTCATCTGCAAGAGGAAGCAACAACTACCACACTTAAGAGAGAGAGAGAAATGGGGTTTGACGTCCACTGGACACAAACTAGGTCATTTCGGGACTAACACATGAGGTTGGACTGGAGACCCTACTTCTTGTCACATACAACCGGGGAATCAAAACCACGCCAGTTGACTCAATAACAGACCTTATGATACAACATGCACATGCTAACCATTCAGCCATTTACCCCCCACCCCCACCCAACACTTTTAATGTTCCCCATGTAAAATCTGCAGTAGCCACACCCCTACCATCAATCCCAACATTATTTCAGATTTGAAGAGCCCCGGAAAAGAGCGATCTAAGTCACTTTTTCAACCAACCCCTGTTAATAGCACCATCTGGTAGCAAATTGTATAAGTTTTCTGTGGAACAACCAATTTCAGGTAAAAACGATCGGAGTCACATCAAACCAAGGCCTTTCTGAAATGACCTCCCAGAAAAATACATCCATTGTACCCTTTATTTGACCTTAATTTGGCTGAAAATTGGAAGTCAGTTGTTGTACTGGTAATTATGATTCGTATAAAACATCATTATGAAGTTGTAATTAAACCCACTCGTTGTTCTGTTCGCATCAAACATTCTCGTCCAAAAGTCTATTTTGCCTTATATGCGAAAAGACAAAAATGTAACTTATCAAGCCCCACTTATTGATACTTACAATATCTAGATCGGTGTAGGGTCGGAGAAGATAACAGGGATCACTTGTTTTATTGGTCTGTGTTTTATTACAGTGGTATAATTCTGTGGCAATTGAGTCATCAGCACAATAATCTCTCCCGGGTCGTAACGCAAATGCAACAGCAAATGCCAGAAAATAAATGCCAAATATTACAAACCTACGATAAAACCTGAAAAAGTACATAGAAAAATTGTTAATGAAGGTTCCAAAGTGGGAATTGGAAGAAAAGTGAAAATGTTAAGGTCTTGGAAAAAATTCTTAACCATTGAAATAAACACTAACATAAGTCTCCAAATGACTGATGTATTGTGTTTTGTTGAAAGAGAGAGAGAGAAAGATAGAGTTCAACATCCACTCGATACAAACTAGGTCATTTTGGGATTAACATATGGTTAGATTTCATTTCAATAATTTGCTTGTGCATATTGGTCTTTAGCAGTGGGAGGAAACCGGAGGACCCAGAGAAAACCCAAGAGGTTGGACGGGTGACCAGAATTTTAGTCTAAGGTTTTCATCGGTTTATTCTGTTATCCCATAAACCTTCACATCCAGTTTTCTTGAGTATTGTTCGTTGTAATTTACCATACTAATTGCTTCATTAGTTTTCAGTTTGAGTACATTTTGATATACGAGGGGTGATTGATAAGTAGTGAGCCTAACACAGAAAGAAACAAGAAATTCAAATCAAATGCATTTATTTTTCAACATAGTCCCCCTTCAATGTAATACACTTCTGCCATCAAAACTGGATGACCAGGAGAAAACCCATGAGATTGGACAGGCAACCCTACTCCTTGTCACATACAACCGGGAAATTGAAACAGACCTTAAAGCGACAATTTCATATTTTGTAAGAAAGGTAAAACATAATTATTTCTATGTTTTTTGATCAATAGGTTGTCAACTCACTATTATACGATCATAGGTATCATTCTCACACTTAAAAATCATTCACCTCGGAAATAATAACACAATTACCTCTCTTGTTTTTCTATTCCCCCCAAGGAATAACTATCTTCAAACAATTGAATTTAAAGTTGAAAATTATATGTTTGCCAATTTCTCAACTGGCAATAGTGAATCATAGGATAAATAGGATTATTCTTTAACAAGGTGAAATGAAATGAAATGAAATGGAGTTTAACGTCCTACTGTTATGCTCCTAACCTGGGCTAAAGAAGACGGGCATACGCCATACAGTGTGCTATGAGGGAAATTTTGCCCGGACAGCGGCACTACGGCCTACTCTTATATCGAATTCCAACTGCCAAGGGATCTTTTACGTGTACGCCAATGTGTACACGGGACCTCAGTTTTTCGTCCCATCCGAACGACTAGACAACTTTCCTTGTCAGCCCCTCCGTCCTGCATCACTGACAAGGGAGAACCACGCCGGAAAATCTGGATGAACTTTCTCGGCCAATGCAGGGATCGAACACCCGACCTCCAGGCTAGCGAGCTAGCGTCTTACCCACTTAGCCACGTGATCCCCTCTTTAACAAGGTAGGACTGTTTATAGATACCATCTATTTTAAGGCTTTATAAGTCTGTCTTTATTAGCCCAGTCGAAACAGAACAGAAGGACGTTTAACACCATTTCATTTCATTTTCCCATTACCATTAAAGTATGTACAATTTACCTATATCTGACAAAAGTCTTCCATTTTTCTCGTAATAAATTTTCCACTAGTCCCTCCATCATATCTAGATGACCTTGCTCTTTCTGCAAAAAAACAAGATTTACAAGAAAAATGTCACCTTTTATTGGTTTGGGTGGCGAGATGAGTGCTTTTGCAATTGGAATGATAGCCATGCAAAGCACCCGCAAAGCGCCAGCACAGCAAACTTTTCGGGGAAGATGGGTATTGGGAAAATAAAAATTAATATTTCATCCTGTAGGCAAAACAAAGTACCCGAAAACTAATAATACACTAATTTTACTTTTCTCTGAAGTCGTCAAATTTTCTTTGGGGGCTGGGGTCCCTAAACGTCTGTAACCCGAAACTTTTTCAGACATTTCAGGTTATTCTTCCCACTCCTAACATTTATCGAGCCTGTGCGTCTATGGTGTGAAATAATACTGTTAAAAATTGTAGCCTCGATCATTTTAACAAGGTTTTCTGTGAAGGTTACAAAGTGGTGAATATTAATAAAGTTCATCTCCTCACTCCTCTAATCTTTAACACCAAATTTGAAAAAAATCTGTTAAAATCTGAAGCCCCTCTCCCTTTAACAAGGCTTTCAAAGGATTGTAGAACATTGAATATAGGGTTCAGTTCAACCTCTCCTGACACTAAATTTGAACGAATTCTGTTCAAAATTGTAGTCTCTATAGAGTTAATGAGCGAATTGTTGATGGACAGACATGGGTAATGACATAATACACCCACATAAAAATGTAAGGTAATGTAAAGCTAATATAAATATTGAATAGCATCTTCTGTTAGGATAGAATAGAATAATATACTGAGCGCCATGGAAAACGCATCACTTAGTTTTTCGTATAACAAAATGATCCTGTAAACATATCTTATTTATTTTGCTTCTTATTGTGAACAATATTCAAATGGGAACACATCAATAACAACACATTTGTACACTTATGGATGTTTAATCTGTAATCAACGGTACAAAGTCAGAGGGGTCAAAACCAAAAGTACGACACAGATGCCAGTAGCGCGTGTGTCCTCCACGGGCTCTTACGCACGCTGTGCAGCGAGGTCGCATGGAATTAACCAATGTTTGAAAGAAGGCCTGGGGCAAATTGTTCCATTCTTGGACAAGACCCGCTTCTAAAGCAGCAATGGTTTGCATCTGTGGTCTCCGATACAGATGGCGTCCAATCTCATCCCAGACATGTTCTATCGGTGCCATGTCCGGAGACATGGCTGGCCAGTCCAAGACATTGATGTTGTTAGCAGCCAGGTAGTCCATACTAAAACGGCCGGTATGCGGACGTGCATTATTCTGTTGGAAGTGCTGAAGTTGTGGGTGCGCTCAAAACATCGGAACAACAATGGGTTGCATGTCATCTTCACAGTAGGCTACAGCATTAACGCGACCCCTGCAAATGTGTAGTGCGGTCCGGTGATGAAATGTGAAGCCTCCCCACACCATTACACTTCCCCCACCCCATCGATTCGTTTCGAAGACGCAGCAGTCTGCAAGACGTTCCCCAAGACGTCTCCACACACGTTGACGGCCATCAGCGTGATGAAGATGAAAGCGACTCTCATCACTGAAGAGCACACTTTGCCAGTCTACTCTTCTCCATGTCTGGTGTCCTTGAGCCCATATCAAACGCCGCTGACGGTGATGATCCCTGAGGATAGCTCCAACATAAGGTCGTCGTGCACGGAGTCCTACTTCTCTTAGATGACGTCTTACGGTGTTGGCACTTACTGGTCCTTGTCTTCCGACGACTGCTGCACCTGTTCGAGTCGCTGGGCGGAATTTGTCACGCAGATGAGTGACCCGGATGTAGCGGTCTTGAGCCTGGGTTGTAACGCGTTGTGGACCAGGACGTTGACGGTCACGTGTTGATCCAGTAACTCGAACACGTTCCACCAACCTTACAATAGTGGACTGATGACAATTGAAGTGTCTGGCAATAACACGTGTAGACATGCCAGCCCGGGACATTCCCATGGCTTCATTCCGTCGATTTTAAGTAAGTCTCGGCATCTCTAGCTCGATTCCTTCACACGTCCAACAACAAATTACGACAGATTGACGTTTCACAGTTGATATACTGCACATTAAGTTGAAAACATGCTTTTAAAGGGCTCACACACAATGCTGCACGTGAATATTGGGTTTTTCATGTGCATCTCGTGCAATTTTTTTTGTGCACATGGGCCGATATTTTTTGTGTTTGGGAGCATTGTGTGAAACAATAGTTCATAGTATTGCATAATATTATACATACAAAACCACCTAGTAATAAAATAGTTTGGGAAAAAAGTGATGGCGCTCAGTATATAAATAATTTTTGGTAAGAGTTGATTGTGAGAGAGAGAGAGAGAGGAATGGGGTTTAACATCCACTCAACATAAACTAGGTCATTTCGGGACAAACACATGGTTCAATTCTATTTCAATAATTCGCATGCACATAGAGGTCTTTTTAATAGTGGGAACAACCTAGAGGACACAGAGAAAACCCCCGAGGTTGGACAGGCCACCCTACTCCTTGTCACGTACAACCGGGGAATCGAAACCACGCCAGTTGACTCATTGACAGGCCTTATGATACAGTGCGCATGTGCTAACCATTCGGCCATCCACCCCCCCCTCCCCCCAATTTGATTGTGAATATTAAGCCCTGTTTGCTTGATAACAATAAAAGGATACTTTTTGAACAATCTGATTAAAACACAGATTCTATTTCGTTTCATTTTTTATGGTTCAAAATTTTATTTTGCTTGTCTTTACTATACTAGTATCTGAAAGAGTTGTTATATAACAGGCATTCTAGTCGATGTGAGGAATTAGCCAATGAAACGGTCTGTTACATCTAGTTCTTGGCGTGCTCTGCACGGAACTGTGGGTAAACCACTAGAAACATCAAGGCTGATTGATAAAAGCTGCTTGTATGACACCTGATGTGAACTCCCACTGTAACTGGTCAGATCTTCATGTAGTGTAGGCCATCGAAAGTATAAAAAATTGAAATGCAATATAGATCAGGGCCCTGTTTCTCGAAATCTTAACTAAAGATAAAATCCAAATTTTGATTGGCTAAGCACTAAAATCAATCTAATATTATCCAATCATATTACTAAAATTTGGATTTTATCTTAGTTAAAATTTCGTGAAACAGGCCCCTGGATTTTAACCAGATTGCTTGTCAAAATGCCGTGATTGTCTTCCCGTACTGTTAACATGTTTCCCAATTGCCACTTAAAGGAGCTAAATCGCTAATATTTTGGACCTAGAAATTGGCACAAATGGGTCGCAACACATATAATAATGTAATAGGAATTTATATAAACTGTTTTACATTCAATTGTGTCCGTTTTACTGTGAATTGTCGTCAGTTATGTTTGGCGAAATACGCCAGAAGTCTCAACCGCAAGTCAGTTTCTAGCGTCTGGTTATTCCAGTCAACACCGGTATTATTTATTGCGCATGCCCTCCAGATAAGAACATGATATCACCGTTTGACATGACTTGTGGAATACATCTAGTCTCATTCTTTGAGCACCTTGTTACAAATGGCGCTGAAAGGCATTATGGTACACGAATCGTGTACTAATGGTAAAATGTTTAATTTGTCTTAAATATTGGATATCAGAAGCCCATCTTTTCCAGGTAAGATCACAACACCAATGCTGATTTAAATTGCAAAAAAATTTGTGTTTTCAATTTCGAAGATTTTGGATGATATTGAGTTACGGACTTAGCTACTTTAAAGATTATCTATTTTTGCTGTTTATTTTGGAACACTATCCTCTTAAATACACTTTACGATAAATTCAGTTTCAGAATATATCTTATCATTTTGTTTACGACTGATGCTAAAATGGTTTAAAATTATCCCTTTCAAATGCTATCTAAACGTGCTAATCACTCTGACTGATATACAAGTATATACTTTTCAATATGACAGATAAATTTATAAGAAAACACTTCAAAACCTGTGTATTTATGATAAACTTAACACATGCCTCATACTGGCAACTAAATTAAATAATAGATCCACCCATCAACGGTAAAAAAATTAAATTGCAACATTCCTTTGCGTTTCTTTAATTTCCGTTTTAAAGGTTTTCAACACATATTTTTGAGATAAAATCAGCATATTACGATTTTTTTTAACCCTTTCAATTACTCTTAACACATGTTCCTCACATCAAAAGTTTACAAAAGTCATGGAAAAATTCTCTATTTTAATTTGTATGTGATAAAACCCAAGGTGAAAGCAGAAAGAGAGAGAGAGAGAGAGAGAGAGAGAGAGAGAGATGTGGTTTAATGTCCACTGACACAAACTAGGTCATTTCGGGACTCACATATGGTTCAATTCTATTTCAATAACTCGCTTGTGCATAGGGGTCTTTAGCAGTGGGAGGAAACCGGAGGACCTGGAGAAAACCGACTAGGTTGGACAGGCGACCCTACTCCCTGTCACATACAATCGGGGAATCGAAACCACCGCAGTTGATTCCATGACAGACCTTATGATACAGTACGCACATGCTAACCATTCAGCCATCCAACCAGCCAGGCGAAAGCAGTGATGTTACAGTATTTTAGCAGTACCGTACCATAGCAGATATTATCCCTGCCCCGCAGATAGTAGCAGACAGTAGTCTGTCTCTATTTTAAAAGACAAAAAGGGAAACAACTCTATTATAAATGGTTTATTAATGAAATGAAATGGGGTTTAATGAAGAAAGGCATACACCATACAGTGTGCTATGAGGGAAACTAAGGCCTACTCTTATATCAAATTCCTTAGGGTAAGGGTTAGGCTTGGCCCAGGGTTAGGGTTAGGGCTAGCCCTGTCTACATCTCGAGACTCTGACGAAAGGTCCTAGCCCTTACCCTAACCCTTATCCTAACTCACAATCCACATATGACGTCATAAAATGCGCAGGACCGTCTCCGATCTAGCGTTCTCCAGTCTACATAGAACCTCGGATTTTCATCCCATCTGATCAACTAGACAGCTGTCCTTATTAAGCTCTCCATCCTGCACCAATGACAAGGGGAGGGCACGCCGGAAGGTCCTGATAAACTTTCTTGGCCAACAGGGGAGCAAACACGCGAACTCCAGGCTAGCGAGCCAGCGTCTTACCCATTTATCCACCTTGGCTTCCTAAGTTTATAAAGAATAGCTAACAATCTAATGATAAATGAAATGAAAAGGGGTTTTAACGTCCTACTGTTCTGCTCCTACACTGGGCTAATGAAGACGGGCATACACCATACAGTGTGCTATGAGGGAAATTTTGCCCGGGCAGCGGCACTATCGCCTTCTCTTATATCGATTTCCAACTGTCAAGGGATCTTTTATGTGCATTCCAATGTAAACACGGGACCTCGGTTTTTCGTCTCATCCGAAGGACTAGACAGCTGTCCTTGTCAGGCCCTCCGTTCTGCACCACTGACAAGGGGAAACCACGTCGGATAATGATAAATGAAGAATACATCTAGGATTTTAAAATGGGTACCCAATTGAGAATGAAGACATTTTCTCGTCATTGAAAGATTTTAGTAAAATAAACCAGTAATTCTAATCCATATAAATGTGTTGCATTAATTTCTGTTTTCTTTACCAATAGCAATCGTACTTTTTTTTTGTTGGGAGTGATAATGACCATTCTTTAGTTCATGTCGGTTAGTGGTCGGACACGTCTAATCTATAGAATTTATTTTTTTATCAATTTTTGATGTAATAATATACCATGCAAAGAAAGTAACACTGTTATCCAAATCAATTCAGTGGGTAGGACCAAATACATACAGCTCGAAAAAAAAAGACAGAGACACATATCTTACTCTGTAGACTTGTATGACACCTGATGCGACCTTCCACTACAGCCGTTCAGATCTTCATGTAGTGTAGGCCATCGAAATTATAAACAAACAGAACGAAATGAAGATCAGTATTTTAATCAGATTGCTTGTAGAAACGTCGTGATTGTCTTCCCGAAAATAAAAAAAGTCAGAGACAAACATATCTTACCCCATAGACAATGAGATTAAGAGCCGACTGTGGATTAATTTCACCATTTGTTGAGATTGTATCTATGTTTTGTAGAGGAAATCCAGCACATGTGACATTACCATACTTCCAATATACAGCTCTTTCTATCTCTAATAAATGTTCATACATCTAAAATATAACAACATATAATATATAGCTATCTATATCTCTAATAAAACATACATCTAAAATATTACAATATACTGTATAATATACAGCTCGGAAATTGACGAAATAGTCAGAATCACTAAATTTCGGTAATAGCATTTAGCCTCTCTTCATTAGCCTGGTCAGGGCTGAAACGTAGGATGTTAAACCCCATTTCATTTCTTTTACAATTAATCGGTGGCTAAGTGGGTAAGCCACTGGCTCGCTAGCCAGGAGGTCACGTACCTGTTCGATCGCTGCACTGGCTGAGAAAGTTCATCTGGATTTTCTGTCATGGTTTCCCCTTGTCAGTGGTGCAGGATGAAGGACCTGATCATGACAAGGACAGCTGTCTAGTCGTTTGGATGGGACAAAAAAAAAACGAGGTCCTGTGTATACATTGGTGTGCATGTAAAAGATTCCTTGACAATTGGAATGCGAGATAATAGTAGGCCATAGTGCCGCTGTTCGGGCAAAATTTCCCTCATAGCACACTGTATGGCATATGCTCGTCTTCATTAGCCCTGTTGGAGCAGAACAGTAGGACGTTAAACCCTCATTTCATTTCATTTTTACAATAAATCAAACTAAAGGCTCTTTTCCATTTCAACAAGATCAATTACCTTAAAAAAATTCTAAAGAAAAATACGAAACTTACGCCTTTTCTAGCTAACTTTGCTGCTAGGGTTAGAGGAGTTAAACCTTGGTTGTTTTTTATACTCAAGTCTCCTCCAAGGCTGTGCACAAGATCAAACATTTCCTAAAATATGAAAAAAAAATCTGATTAATAATAATACTAACAAAATTTTTTAGTTTCTATAAAATGTGCTAGAAAATGATATGAGAGTGTTAAAATGTGCTAAATAGTGAAAAATGTGTTAATGATATTCAAAAAATGTTAATCAAATACAACTAATTTTAATTAAGTGATGTGATATGAAAAGTTCCACATAAGCACCCAATGTGACTTGTTTTTGATTAAACACTGAAAAATAATCAATTACTTCCTAGGAATAAATATAGAGAATCAGATACACTACTGATGTATTGCAGTAGATATCAGTAAATATTGACGTATTGCAGTAAATATCATTAAATAATGATATATTGCAGTAGATATCAATAAATATTACTGACATATTGCAGCAGATGTCAGTAAATACTGACATATTGCAGTAGATGTCGATATATACCTTACACGCAATATCACGATTTTAATGTCATGCTAAACATACAATAATGTCTATTATAAAGGATTGTGGGAAGGTTTACAGGAGGGGATGTAAGTATCTGGGGTTATTGGTACATCCATGGGTAAAATCAGGGCAGCATCAAATTAAATTTATTTTTGTATTAAACATACATTATGCAAGAGCTAAATCTGCCTATTGCGGGTCTTTCTTTAGGCCTGAAATGTTATCTAAATCATTAATTAGACATTTATTAACTTATCCAGACCATAATCAACTCTCGATATCATCGCTAGCCTGCGATATTTATTGGATTAGGTTAAGATTAGCTGTTCGACTTCCATTCAAGATTTAATCATGAAATGGATACTCAAGACTATGTTGTTTATCGTACCGTAGTAATAATGATTGAGGCTAGGCCGAAAATTCAATCGCTAAAATCTGGGTTCAGAGTGGATCAATTTGACTGAAATTTTCAGCAAATTCCCTTTACATTATCTAGTTTTTAACTATTATAGTGCGAACAGCCAGCTCTTTATCTAATCTCTCATAATGTATCTTTAAACTAAAGAAATAATGTAAATATTTTGAAGAAAACAAATAAATCAAGTAAAATTGTTTTTTCTATGAATCTAACAATAAAAAATAAAGGATACCTTCTAAAATAACATAAAAAATTTGTTTTTATATGATATAAATATTAAAGGATAGCACCCATACACCACATGCTGTATTAATAAAGGTAGAAATATTAGAATAAAAGTCAAACCTGTCTGTTTACACCTGTAACCCCCTGTTAGTAAGTGAAAAACATACAAAATCACAACATCTATTACTAGTGCACTTAGAGTTGTATGCAACCCTTCTAAGAGAGAAAAAGAAATGGGCTTTAACGTCCATTTAACACAAGTAGGACTAACGTATATATATCGTACGAAAAATCAGAGTCCTTAGTACACATTGGCGTGCATATAAAAGAATCTGACTTGAAATTCGAAATAAGGTAGGCCGTAATGCCACTGTTCAGGAAAAATTTCCCTCATAGCACACTGTACGGTGTATGCCTGTCTTCATTAGCCCAGTTCGGAGCAGAACAGTAGGACGTTAAACCCTATTTCATACCATTTCAAAGTCAGATATATTTGCAGGAGGGGTTTGCCAGGTTCCTTAGATAATGTATCTTTTAAGGAGGGGGGGGGCTGGAGGGTTCTCTTCCCTCAGCCTTGAACATTTTTGAGAAATACATAGTCTCTATCTATCTGTGGTAACAACCAGGGTTCACTTGGACAAAACACAGAAACTGGGATTTTACATAAAAACATTTCGTCTCAAAGCTTCAAATTATGCTACCAATCAACTCTAAATCAGTAAATTTTAAACGCTGCTCAACTTGTAATAAGCAGTAATTGTATTCTATAGAATAGTGAGCTGTATATTCCAAATGAGTTATAAGCCTTGAAACATATAAGTGAACTAATATGCTGTTCAGATGCTTATGTTAAACTAGTTTATATAAAACTTTTGCAATCTTTAAACCAGTTTAACTTTAAAGGTATTGTTTAGCTTTGGGAACACAGTTTTCTTCCTGAATGATAACTTGTGCCCATGTTAAATTAACTTTTAACCAAAAGGGTCTAAATTCATTTCTCTATTGGATTAAAAGAGAGTGAGAGAGAAATGGGGTTTAACGTCCACTCGACACAAACTAGGTCATTTCGGGACTAACATATGGTTCAATTTTATTTCAATAATTCGCTTGCAGTGGGAGGAAACCGAAGGACCCAGAGAAAACCCATGAGGTTGGACAGGTGACCCTGCTCCTTGTCACGAACAACAGGGGAATCGAAACCCCGCCAGTTGTCTCAATGACAGACATTCGACCTTCTCATGCTTTGAGAGCCAGAGGATGTAAATTATGTATTCGCATTTTATAAATATTTTAAACAAAATACTAGAATTTCAACCGGGGATTTAAAACCACGCCAGTTGACTCAATGACAGACTTTGTGATACAGAGCGGGCTAGCTAACCATTCAGCCATCCACCCCACCCCCACCCCCGCCTACTGGATTAAAAACATCAGTGTTTTAAAAATGCATTATGTAAGAGCTAAATCTGCCAATAGCAGGTCTTTATTTTGGCTTCAAATAATATATAAAATATTATTTAGACATTTATTCATATGACAAGCCTATATAATCAACTTTCTAGAGAGATGGCAGAGATTTAAATGGATTAGAATGCCAGCGAGATTTAAAAAACAATCAAATGGATAATCAATCGACTTAAGTCTCTTTTGACCAATTCCACTGCACTTGGTAAACCTCGGCAGATTCCGGTACTCCACATCTAGCCTCAGCTATATAAAGGTAAGTGATATGTACCTACATCTATACAATTGCCAGTTTACTTATTAGGAAAACTTGCTGCTTTTAGAAAGAAGTTCTCAAAATTACGTCGTTCAAAGAGTGTGTAGAATTTAAAGAAAATTGGATAAACTTGAAAGAAAAACAGCTTCAGACTTTGAAAGCTTTATATTATAAAACATTCTTCAACAGCATCGTCATGGGCAACGCCGTTGGTAATCTGGACCTTGAAAGTAGTTCCAATGGCAGATTTTGTCATACAGCCTAGCCTAGATGTAAGGTATACTGGAATCTGCTGAGGTGTGCCAAGTGATTTCATTGTTACGATAATAAACAATCTACAGTACATCTTCCAAATTCATAATTTCACTCAGAATAGAGTATTTTGAATGAAATTTTCAATATATTCAGTTTTCATTATCTATTTGTGAACTATTATAGTAAAAATGGACAGCCTTCATCTAAATCTTACATAATGTATCTTTAAACTAGTTTAAATATCAATGTCTGAACAGCATATCTGATTAGTGATGTGGTAAACTATATTAAAAGTGAATGTGTAAATATAAAAGAATGTAAGCAGTGCAGTATTATCTTTATATTTCAAACTCAACTCAATAAAATATAAAACATTATAAAGAAATCTTTAAGAGTAGCAATTGTGTTTTATTAATTACTTTTATATAGAAACACAGAAAATTTATAATACATTTCTACTGGTTAATTTACCTCGTGTAATTTGTGAAAAAATCTATAAAAAAAATACTCCCACCAGCAGCAAAGTCTAAATCTTAAATTGGGAGGGAAAGGGAGAGAAATGGGGTTTGGTTTAACGTCCACTAGACACAAACTAGGTCATTTTGGGACTAACACATGGTTCAATTTTATTGCAATAATTTGCTTGCGCGTTGGCGTCTTTAGCAGTGGGAGGAAACCAGAGAACTTGGAGAAAACCCACGAGGTTGGACAGGCGACCCTACCCCTTGTCACGTACAACCAGGGAATCAAAACCCCCGCCAACTGACTCAATGACAGACCTTATGATACAGCGCGCACGTGCTAACTATTCAGCCATCCAAACCCCCTTGATAGTTTAGAATGAAACAATTTCAATATTGTTTTGCCATTATGCCAAAATAAACAATAAGTACTATCAAGTTTTAATTTCTATAGAACTCCTCCTTACAACCAAAAGAACAAGAAAGATTTGTGGCAAGCTTAAATTCCTGGTCCGTATCGCGTATCCGTATTAATTTTGCGTGTGTGACATCATCAATGCGTGTGTATTTCTCATACGTGATACGGCACACGGATACAACAGAAATGTTGTATCATAGCATTTTTATGAATCTATGTGTATCCTAGAACACAAAGGTGTTTATTTGATGTGATTTTAACCATGATAAAGACTGGAATTTAATCATTAGTTTTGATGAGCCTTTCGCAGAATTTTCATATTTTTCCTGTCTGTCTGTCTGCATGCTTGTTGATCTACATGATAAATAAAGGGAGGTGGGACCTTGCAAATCTGTAAAAGGGGTATATACTTTCTGAAACAATACATTAGTGAAACCAAAAATTGCTGTCGAGTCGAAGTCGCAGATTTTTAATAAGATTCGACACTATATGTTTTCTAAATTTTAAATAGCTCAGTGACTGTCAAGCGAGTTTACTCTTTTCAGGAATTTGTAGACTAATCACTAACTGCCATCATGTTGTAATAGAACTAAGCTCAGCTCAGCTATCCATATGTACGCGGCACGATAATTCTGCCAAACTCTAAAAACTACATTGACGCAACGTATCATGTAAACGATACAGATACGCGATACGGATGGGGAAAATTCCGCTTGCCAAAAGTATCTAATACATACAGTGCATAGACTGTTCACAAGAAATCTTGGATGGTTTGCGTTGTGGGTGACGGCATTATACGTCCACATTAAATGCTGACATATTTAAAATGAGTTATATATATAATCTAACCTTTTTATCGTGAATAATGAGCATGTGCAATACTGTGTTACCATTAGCATCTTGTAGATTCGTTAAATGAGTTAAATGAACATTATTTAATTTATCCTTAGCAACTAATAGCCTCACACACTCCTCTTGTCCCAAACACGCTGCAAACCCCAGTGGATATTCTCCAAAATATACATGGCTGGAAAACAAGATGGGCATAATTGATGAAATGCTTTCCCAAATAGATCTACGAATCAACAGAATATAATCTTTATGGAGAGAGAGAGAGAAATGGGGTTTAGCAGTGGGAGGAAACTGGAGGACCCGGAGAAAACCCACGAGGTTAGACAGGCTACCCCACTCCTTGTCACGTACAACCGGGGATTCGAAACCACGACAGTTGACTCAATGACAGGCCTTATGATACAGTGCGCACGTGGTAACCATTTGACCATCTAACTTCCCCTAATTTTTATGGGAAACAATCACTGTTTGATAACGATAAGAGGATACTTGTCAAAACGTCTTGCTTTTAGAATAAAACCAGTGATTGTTTCCCATTAAAATTGTGTTGTGTTAATGTGTTTCTCAATGGCTAAATGCCACTTAAAGATTAGATCTACGAATGCTATCATCCAATAACATATGAAATTTATTTTTGACATTTTTAGCAATTATGTATGCTTATCCACACATTATAAATATCATGAAATGATATGAAAGGGGGGTTTAACATCCTACTGTTCTGCTCTGACTGTACGTGCTAATGAAGATGGGCATACGCTATACAGTGTGCTAAAAGGGAAATTTTGACCGGACAGTGGTGCTACTGCCAACTCTTGTATCGAATTCCAACTGCCTAGGGATCTTCTATGTGCATAGCAATGTGTACAAGGGACCATGGTTTTTCATCCCATCTAAACGACTAAAAAGTTGTCCTTGTCAGACACTCCGTCAGGGAAACCACGCCGGAAAATCCTGATAAACTTTCTCGGCCAACACCCTGGGAGGGTGCTGTAAGGGACATTTTGCACAGATAATAGTGTTTCCACCTACTTTTCATCGAATTAAGGGTGTAGAATTACAACTGTCAAGGTTGTAGAATTACAACTGTCAAGGGTGTAGAACTACAACAGGTTGTCTTTAAATATCTGAAGACAAGACAATATTCCATACCAGCCCACCACCCCATTCTGCACAATTGACATAGGAGGGAGAGATAGACAGAAATGGTGTTAAACGTCCACTCGACACAAACTAGGTCATTTCGGGACTAACATATGGTCCAATTTTATTTCTATAATTTGCTTGAGTGTAGAGGTCTTTAGCAGTGGGAGGAAACCGGAGGACAATGGAGAAAACCCACGAAGTTGGACAGACTACCCTGGTCCCTGTCACGTACATTTTGTTTCGCTATTTATATGTCAAAATTTCGTTTTACTTGTCTTTACTACACTAGGGTCTGGAAGAGTTGTTATATAACCCGCGTTCTGGTTGATGTGAGGGATTAGCCAATGAAACGGTTTGTTGCGGTGAGTTCTTGGCATGGAACTGTGGGTGTCCCACTAGAAACATTAAGCTACAGTATAAAACAAAAATTCAAATCTAATTATTTTCAGAAGTAGAAGTTTTGATAAATAAGACCTACCCTTCGTAGTTTGTTTTCTGGCAGACGTCTATCCACTCATGAAAGGGGTTATCTGTCCTTGAGGTCTTTTGATCATCTGGACAGAAAAAGTTCCCACAAGTTCTAGCTCGACAATCAGCACCATTATCTAATAAAAACTTCACCATGGCAGGATCTTCATTAACAATAGCCATGTGTAATACATTTTCTCCTGAAAAAAAAAACATCCAAGTTATTGTTTTATTAAGGGAGAGAGAGAGATCGAAATGGGGTTTAACGTCCACTTGATACAAACTAGGTCATTTCGGGAATAACATATGGTTCAATTTCATTTCAATAATTTGCTTGTGCGTAGGGGTCTTTAGCAGTGGGAGGAAACCGGAGGACCCGGAGAAAACCGACAAGGTTGGACAGGCGACCCTACTCCTTGTCACGTACAACAGAGGAATCAAAACGACGCCAGTTGACTTAATGACAGACCTTATGATACAATGCGTACACGCTAATCATTCAGCCATCCAACCCCTGTTTTATTAAGGGTTGAGGTGGCCAGGGCATTGGTCTGTGGTTTTTGGACATAGCCATAGGAAGCTACAGGTACAATATTCATTCCTCAAAGTGCACCTTCCTCTATTCTTATCGGATCGTGGGGGTGGTGTAGATAACGGGTGACACCACAAAGTCTCTAACTACTTAAATGCAACACCCTTTTCTCACAAAACGAAGTCAAGGTAAATGAAATGAAATGAAACGTCTTACTGTTCTGCTCTGATTGGGCCAGCATGCAAAAGAATAAGGATTGGTTTAATACCTAGTTAACATGAAGATTGATCGGGTCCAGAATAAATTTTCATTTCATTTCAATATTTTCTGGCAGGAATCATTAGTTGCTGAGAGGAAACTAATGGAAGCTCAACAGTGACTAATGTATGCCCCCGGATCCATTCACTTTTTTTTTAATTGTCTGTTTGTGTTTTCCTGAGTATGATGTCTTGTCCGTGTATTTGTTTTTGTGTAAATTTTGTGTGGTGCAGTCCCCCTGCACTTACTATTTGATTACTCAACCACCTGTTTTGATATACTAGTCTACCTGAGCCACGGTGGATCTGTGACTAAGGGGCTGGATCACTGATTACAGATCATACATGTATATATAGGCTTATATGTACATGTAAGTGAAATGAAATGGGGTTTAAAGTCCTACTATTTAGCAATGACTGGGATAATGAAGAAAAGCATACACTATACAGTGTGTGAGGGAAATTTTGCCAGGACGGTGGCCTAATCTTATTTCGAATTCCAACTGTCAAGGGTTCTTTTACATGCACGCAAATGTGTATACTGGACCCCTTCCTTGTCAGGCCCTCCATCCTGCACCACTGACAAGGGGAAACAATAAGGAAAGCCCTGCGGAACTATTTCTGCCAACTCCAGGAGTTGACGAGCCAGCGTCATACTGAGCCCCTTCTACTCCCTTACATATATTTAAATATATAAAGGGTAAACTAAATTAAAAATTTCAACCTAAAAGTAACTTTTCTTACCATAATACTCATCCCCAGCATATATATCATTAATTAATTTAGGATAAAACTTAATGAGACGTTTGGCAATATCAGCATGTGTTCTAGATGAATTTAAAAAACAAAGATGTAAAATGGTTTCCCCAACAGATCCTCTTTCTTCCATACTCCAACAAACTTCCCGATAAGACTCTTTATCTGAAATATTCAAATATTTTGGGTTTTTATAAATATACAACAACAACAAAAAGGTATCTTCTTTGATTGACATTTAGTAACTGAACACATTAACACAAGATACACAATTACTTATATTAATACTAAAGACCAGAGTATCCTCGTCGAAACATTGCTTAGTATTAAACTCAGTAATTGTGTATCCATAAAATTGTAGCTTGTGTTAACAAAATGGTAGCAACATGTGTATTATGAATCCAAGGGATTAACTGCATAGGGCTAAAACTGAATTACAAGATTTCTAACTGGAAGAACAATCATGAAATGAAATAGGGTTTAAATGAAATGAAATAGGGTTTAATGAAATGAAATGAAATGGGTTTTAAATGAAATGAAATGTGGTTTAATGTCCTACTTTTTTGCCCTAATGAATACAGACATACTTGCATACAGTCTGCTACATGGGAAATTTTTGCCCAGGCACTGGCGCTACGGCGTGGCGTCCCCTTGTCAGTGGTGCAGGACGGGGAGCCTGACAAGAACAGCTGTCTAGTAATTCGGATGGGACAAAAAAACCAAGATGGGAAGAAAAACCAAGGTTTAACTTCCGCTCCACACAAACTAGGTCAATTTGGGACTGACATATGGTTCAATTTTATTTCAATAATTTGCTTGCATGTAGGGGTCTTTAGCAGTGGGAGAAATCCGATGGACCCAGAGAAAATCCACGAGGTTGGACAGGCGACCTTATATATAGCCTACTCCTTGTCACTACAACCAGGAATTGAAACCGCGCCAGTTGACACAATGACAGACCTAATGATACAATGCGCTAACCATTCGGCCATCCATCCCACCTCCCTGTATTAACGAAACTAAGTCTTCGACATTGAAAACACAAATTATTTGTCAATTTAAAACAATACGATGCTGTGATCGTACTGCGAAACGATGGGCTTCTGATATCCAATATTTAATACAAAATAAACATTTTACCATTGGTACCAAATGTGTACCATAATGCGTTTCAGTGCCATTTGTAACAAGGGACTCGAAGAAGGAGGCTAGACATATTCCACGAGTCATGTCAAACGGTGACACCATATTCTTATCTGGAGAGCAACCATACTCGTATCTGGAGAACATGTGCAATAAATACAATCGGCGCAGACTGGAATAACCAGACATTACAGATTGCCATTTGATTGAGACTTCTGGCATATTTTGCCCAACATAACTGATTTGAAATTAGAGTAAAAACAGAAACGAGTTTATATATCGATGGCTTGGAACGCACCTGTACTATGTCCATTTTTTAAGGTTTGAGAAAAAAACGTATTTTAAGATTTCAATAAGCTATAAAAAAGTAAGTTATCAGTGGATGTATATGGTTTCAGGAAAGATTATTGCTTGAATCAATTCAAATAGGCTGATAGAGATGCACTTCAACTTAAGCACAGCATAAAGCTGATTTTTGGATAAATGTGATCCACAATGACTTATGTCCGTACTTTTTTGTCAGAATAATTGCACAAAAGACTTATGTCCGGACATGGACTATGTGTGTTCTAAAGAAATATGTGGGTAGTGCACAACAAATGACTTATGTCCGTACTTTTTTGTTCAAATTGATGTACAAATGACTTATGTCCGCACTTTTTTGCCAGAATAAATGCACAAAAGACTTATGTCCGGACATGGACTATGTGTGCTCTAAAGAAATATGTGGGTAGTACATAACACTTATGGTTATTTTGCCTTTTCGACAGCTTTAAATTGTCAGGGGACTTGTATCTTTTTACACAACAAGCGCCCTGGAATAAGGATTTTTAATATCTAAAAATCTTATTTTCACCAAAAATGGACATAGTACAGTTGTGCTCTAAGCCATCGATATATTCATTGTGTTGCTTTATACCCATTTAATTGTGTCAATTTCTAGGTCCCAAATATTAGGGATTTACCTCCTTTAAAACAAACAGCTCTATACTTACCAATGACATCTCTATCTTTAGCCGAGGAATTCCCTGTATTTTTCGTTCTAACGTTTAGAGACTTGAAACTACTTTTACCTTTATTCCGATATCTGATCAAATCTGAAATTCGCATGCGTTTTCCATTAGTGTAAAGGAATGTATGATTTGGATCTTTGGCAATTTGTTGTATTCTGTTATCTATTTTTGTGTAATCGTTCGTGGATTTTGCCTCCTTCATTAACGTAATCAGCTCCCCACCCCCTTTCATGTCGACTAATTCATACAACTTTCTGTCCAATCCTTGGACTTTCACTTCTTTTGAAACGGCATTTGCGTTCCCCATTTTTTTTTAAACCAATTACAGTGTCTCTTCTTAATTTAATATCCTTTCCGTGAACATAAATATAGCCGTTACATATTTACACCACGACCATTCCTGCCGTCACACTATTCACCTGTAATGTCAACAGGTACAGCGTCCATAGCAGCAATTATAGTCTGTTTCACAATACTACCACAAGTGACAGACAACAATTAGTGTTTCAAGTTTTCCGACTGTTAGGGAAAAAGAATTAGGAAGATACAGGCATTTTATATACATAATATAAAATCTATGTATCTTAATATTGAGAAATGAAATGAAATGAAATGGGGTTTAACGTCCTACTGTTCTGCGTCAAATGCGCTAATAAAGCCGGGCCTTAAGCCACAGTTGTACGATGAGGGAAATTTTGCCCAGACAGCGGCACGCCACTCATATATCGAATTCCGACTGCAATGTAGCCTATACACGTGACCTGGGATTTTCGTTCTATCCGAATGACTAGACAACTGTCTTTGTCAGGTCCTTGCAGTCCTGTGGCCCACTGACAATTAAGGGGAAACCACGTCAGAAAATCCTAATGAACTTTCTCGGCCAACGCAGGGATCGAATGCGCAACCTCCATGATTGCGAGCCAGCGTCTCACCCACTTAGCCACCGCGACTCCAATTATTGAGAATTGGAATTTAAGGAAGCGCGTATACTTGTCGCTGTCCGAGCAACATATCCCTTCAAAGCACACATCCCTTACATTAATTCGATTAAGGCAGAAAATTAAGAGGTTACAACCTATTTCATGTCATTTGTTTGAAGTTATTTTGGAAGTGGGGAATATTAACGGCAATGCGTGTGATATTGGTGCAGGTGTCATGCAGTCACATAATTAAATCCCCTGGCCGACCCCATTGACTAAATAAAAACATAAAAATTCACTTACTATTTCGATTCTATGAAACGTGTCAATTTGGCCCTTTTGGGTTTTACTTTTTTCTTTATAGACTTAGGCCCACCTTTTTAATGAGCTTACAGGCAGGCCCAGTCCGGCACTGGATTGCATTAATTATAACGAAAACAGCGAAAGCAAGTCATAAAATAGCTTAGAGAGAAATTGTTTCCCGTTTTGTTTTTTTAGTGTGTGTGAAATTTCTTTATTTAACGTCCGCTTCAACCGAGGTCATATCGCAGGCAATTGTTTGTTAGCTATGGAAGACCATTTAAATGAAAAAAGAAAGATATTCTAATTATCTTGTACGTGTAATTACAAGATAGCTTTCTCGTTATTAAACGCCGACATTTAGTGTGAATCGTTTTATCTCAACTTTCCGATTTACGGGACCCTCTTTCCTTTAATTACGGTTTAACTTTTAAGATTTATGCACATTCTCGATTTAATTCTTAAATCTCGGTCAAAGTTATGCAAATATATCATGTTATCCCAATATATTAGGCAATGTTTGTATGCATGTATATTGATGTATATGTATGTTTTGTATACTGTTCTTAATGGAAGTAATATGCAAATATAAAAGTTACTGTCGATTTTTTCGGGCTCTCACAGTGTTTTCGCATTTATTTTTAAAGTATTTGAATAGATGGATGGATTTTTTACAACTTGTCGGGTACAGGAGACATTTCGCTGGTGTGGGTGTACAAGAGTTTGACAAACACCTAGCTGTCTACGTTTGATTTAACTGCGCGATAATCAATGAAATTTCGGTGTATTCCCGTGACCAAAATTAATCCTTCCCGCGAAGGCGCAGATATCGACGTGTCGGCTTTCGTTTGACGAGAGACATGTTGTTATTAGGACCCAATTAACGGTGTTAAAGATTTTATGAATTTATGTTCACTCTGAATTTTATTCACCAATTGACAACTAATGATGAATATCATCAAATCACCCAAGTAGTGTTCACCTATTCGCTCACTCACACAATCAGTGTCATTTTTAAAGATATAAAATCTCGTTACACTATCCAAAATTCAGATAATATTCTACAATGGCAAACGCACAACTTGAATTCAGCTTTGTGCCTACAAATCGCGGAGGACGATATCTTTGCTCAGGTGGTTATATGTACCGTGTAAGTAAACGAAAAATAGATGAAACTACTATTTGGAAATGCAGCACCAAGGATTGTAATACTTCAAGGGTCAAGAAGCTAGTTGGAAAGCCCACCCTAATGTTTTTGAATTGATCACATTTTTGGAACAAGAACAAAATATTAATGAGATAAGAATCGTCCAATATGCTGGGGGACAGGAACCACCAAAGGAAAGATATAAATATGCTCAAATTCAAAGCCAGCTCGAGGAATTGAAACGAAGACACCAGCAAGATGAATTGACATTAGTCGAGTATTTAGACAGGGTGTCGTATTTGACGAAATTGAACTAATTTTGTTATATAATAGTTGTTTTTATTGGTGAAGTTAAATTAATTTTTATTATAGTATAGTTATGTTTTTTATTTATTTGACGAAATTAAATTAATTTTGGTTATATTATAGTATAGTTATGTTTTTTATTTCTTATCTGATGCTAAAATGTTGGTCAATCAGTTACAGTGGGGATTATGAAAGTGTAAATTCTTATCATAACATTCTATAACACCATTGTTACGTTTTTAATCCATTTTAATCCATTTTAATCCTTATGACTGGATTCCCGCTAAGTCGTCGAAAACGACCTTTTTTAATCCGTTACGGTCAATAACTGCGCCTTCGCGGGAATAAACCAAAATTTCTCAGGTTAAATTCGACATAAATTGACCGTTTGATCCAATATTGGATTAGATTTACTGTAGTCCAGAATATGGAACAAAAGTAATCAACGGGTTATCTTGCAATAAAATAAGTTAACTTTTTACTTCGAGTATCTAGGCCTAACAGCTAACAGCTGTGCTACCTTGTTTCTGATCATTGATTAGTTTAGGCTAATCTACTAATCCTTTTGATCATGTAAATAACACCCGATCAGGCAAGTGTTAATCTGCCTTAAATGTGGCATAAATAGTAATTTAACTGGTTGAATACGATAATTAATTACCTAACAGCAAGTTCATTAGGGCGTAATTATATAACTTAATCCGACACAGCCAAGTCAATCGTGGGACATCAATTAAAAAAAAAAATGGGCTCGAAATAAATATAAAAAAATATAAAATAATAAAATGTCCACCTAAAACAACATTAATTTAATTTGCTCTTCAGAAAATAGTTTTAAAATTATTTTATATAGGCTACCATTATGTATTTTTCTAGAACATAATTATTTAGTTCTTTTTTCTTTTATATAGAAACTATACATTATTTAAATTAAAACGAATGTCTACAATTATTTGAACCAGTCTATAGATTAAGGAAAACGGCTGGATAATCGAAAAAGGGGATAACGGTATAATGAATCATGCGCATTCAGCAGAGAAACCGTAAACTTCCGTTATGACTGACAGCTGTAATGGATTTCTAGCAACCTGTAAACAAATGCCTGAAATGCAATTGGACGGCCATTCAACCGGTAATTTTTAGCCTTAGCAACAGTATAACGGTACAAACATCTTAAGGGAATGAAATCTATCTGATCTTATAGTCTTTGGTCATTTAAACCTGAAATAATTCGTGTGTGAAAACACCATTTCACGAGTTATTCACTGACCGTGAAAAGTTTGTTTGTCGAACCTCGTTAAAAGTAAAGTTGGGAAAAAAAACTGTGAAAAACAAACTTTCGAAACATGACGACGATTGCTTTTGGAGGTGGACCAACTGTGGAACAGAGGAGGTTGTTTGCATCTTTAAAAGAAGGCACACAAGTACCTGGGTAGGATTTTTTTTTTTTTTTTTTTTTAAAATCTTGCACATTGCAAAAAGAAAAGTTAAATATTTTAGCCAGATATTAAAGATTATTATTAGGCTTATTTTAATTTATTGACCCGGCAAGTAGAATTATTTATAAAATCTCCATATGCACCTTTTACAATTGAAAATAACACCTATTATTATATACTTATTCAAAATCTCAATCAGTTACTACATTGTCACATTGTGATTTTATTTTATAATGAAAATAGACTAGTCACAATGCTATGTGGAGAGTGGTATATGTTCCTATTATATTGGGGTTATTGACATTATGTTATTCAATGAATTGTGTACCTGCAACAAATATAAGACATGTTTACAATTGTAAGCTTACACTTTTTTCATTGTTATTTGGACAATATGATTTATAATTCATGACCAAAAACATCATTATTATACTTGAGATAACTGTATTACTAGTGAGTCCAAATATTTAGCACTGGTAGTATTTAGCTTAATAAAGTTATTCAAATTCAATTATTCATTCAATTTCACATATATGTCCATAAATACATATTTTAGCATTGAAGAATTTTATATCAGATTTTAATTTTTGTTTTCACATTTTCATGTTTTCATAAATGTTTTGCAAAACCATAATTTTTTCTGTGACAATAAGGACATAAATATTAATATTGTTTAATATAAGTTTATGTGATATTAACGTTTTGTTCTTGTACAGTGTATTCTATTGATTTTGTTTTAACTATTTCAGATATCGTGGTTATATACCCCAGTTAAAATATCGAGTTGGTAAAACATATGGCACAGATACACATAAATTACTAGTGGTAAGTATCATTCACTTGTTCTTGAAATATCACAGTTTAACTCTTATTTTTTTTGTTTTAAAAAAGGTGCCATATTCTAAAATATTTCAGCCAGAGATCAGAATCTGTTGGCCACTGATTTACCCATAATAATATATAGGGAACAAGGGTTAGGGCCGGTTACTAAATGATGATCTACAAATTCTTAAATCACTTTAATGTTTTAACTTCCCATGGTAAAATCAGATAGAACAAAATAAAATATTATCACCCTTTTCTTTAATCTGCATTGTAATTAAGCTTATGCATGTGACTTGAGTGGCCATTTATTATTTTATTCATCAAGATCCGAAAAGAAATTAAACGTGGGACAATATTCATTCTGATTAAAATACAGACCTATATCTCGTTACGTTCTTTTATACTTTTGATAGCCTCTACTACATGAAGACCTGACCGGTTGTAGTGGAAGGACGCATCAGGTGTCGTATGAGTGGCTTTTGACCCTATGATGTCAGACTTTTGATAAGCACTAGCCTGTTCCTCAATTCTTTTCTGAGAATAAAATATTGTTTAGAAAAAAAAAAAATCATCCAGAACACGGATTAAACATAGGCCCTTTACATGTACATATCATTGAGGGCTTGGCATTGGTCTCCAACAAATAAAAATCATCTGAAATGGAGCCTACATGTAATTGACCTGAAGTTTTATATTCACATACATGTACATGTACATATGTCTAAATTTTACTCCCAAACATAACAGTGCAAATTGAATATCGTTATTTCTTCAAATTATATTTTATAAGCTCTTTTCAAGAATGGTACTATTACACTAAAGATTAATTTGAAAATTTTAAGACAGGGGCCTGTTTCATGAAATTTTAACTAAGATAAAATCCAAATTTTAGTTATTTGATTGGATAATATTAGGTTGATTTTAGTGTTTAGCCAATCAAAATTTAAGTATCTACTAAAATTTGGATTTTATCTTTAGTTAAGGTTTCGAGAAACAGGGCCCAGGATTTTAATGTTTTGGAAATAAGTTAAGAAAAAGTTTAAGTTATTATGTCAATTAAATAAACACTTTTTAGCCCATATTTTCTTTAAGCTATTTACTGTAAATCATGCTATAACTTGTTTTATTGAATGAAGCTAGTGAAGTGTGTGGTATATCAATATGTCTATTAGGTATATATATAGAAGTATATAAGTAATAGAGTTCAAGTTATCATAGAGGTTTATAACCTATGATCTATATAATATAAGTTATTATATAGAGATTAGTAAACTATTGTATAGGCCAATCTTTGATCAGACATGTACATGATTTCTTGTAGTAAAAGACCCAATTAGATTAATAGACTGTGTTATAGACTTAAATAGAAGTGACTTCTGGTTTGTCACAATAATTGTAGTTAATCTGGGCATGGACATGAATGTCTACCTCTGTAAAGACTTGGGGTCAAATGCTTGTCTGTTATTGACTTCAGAGAATTTTTATATCATTTAAAGACTTCTTGATCGGTTAATAATGTAAAATTTTAATATTTAAAAGTTTATATTTTGAGATAATTTTCTTTATACTCAAACTTCAAAAATCTTTCCCTTAAAATATTGCATTTATAAATCTACTTTCTTAATACAGAGTTGAGGCAAGCCTGGAAATAAGGCACCTGTCACAGACAATGTCAGGCACAGATTCAGGCTTTGTCAGGCACAATCTCTCTGGTACCTGTCATTTTGTCTGGCACTGATTTGTCTTTTTCATTGATATTATTAATACATGTCTGACAATAAGTTGAACTTGAAAATGTCAGGTACCATTTCATAAGTGCCTGTCATTTTGTCAGGTATATTTAAAACCATTATTTCCAGGCTTGAGTTTAGGGTATTATTTCTTGAAACAGACTTTATTTCATATTAAATAGAATCTGTTTAAACAAGTTTGTGTCATGGTAGCCTATTGTACACAGATAGATCTATTACATTTTATAAAGTTACATAATACCTTCAATTATTTTGTTTATTTCAATCTAATATTTCCTATGCTCAATGTCGTTAGACATGAAGGGGCTTCATGATTATGGTGTACTGTTTTTAAAGTGGGATATTCTTGTTCTTACCCATGAACCAATTGAAACTCTTTGTGACTTATATTACATACTGTCAATGACGATAATATAAGCCTATAATCCTTGAGTGTTATTTAGAGATTGAGCACATCAAAGACACAAAGACCAGTTATATGAAATACAATCGCTGGTGTTCTCTTATCATTTTAAAGAGAAAATGTCGATAAGTTTTAAAAGGCACAAAGCTTTTGTTAATATCCTCTTTGAAATTAGTTTAATGCTATTTTTTTTTGAATATTGATTAAATTTAGAATTATGAATAAATGATAATTTAATTTTCTTTTTCATTGACATTATTTATAACAGAGTTTTCCCTTGTCAGTGATGCAAGAAGTAGGAGGGCCTGACAAGGACAGCTGTCTAGTTGTTCGGATGGTACGAAAAACCGAGGTCTCGTGTACACATTGGCATGCACGCAAAAGATAACTTGACAGTTGAAATTCGATATAAGAATAGGCCATAGTGCCGCTGGCCGGGCAAAATTTCCCTCATAATACACACTACTACACTGTATGGTGTATGCCCGTCTTCATTAGCCCAGTTCGGAGCGTTAAACCTCATTTCATTTCATTTATAACCAAGTTTACCTATTACATTACATGTATGTCCCCTTGAGTAATTTAAAAATCAATAATAATAAAAAGAAAACCTAATTATTTTTCCAGCCGTTTCAATGATATTTTCTTATCTTTAAGGAAAATGTTCCGAATGCCAGAAAGACGTTTACATTAACAGGACCAATTGACGCACCATCATTACGTAATAAATTACCAGAAGCAAATGGAGAAAATAAATATACAGAAAAAATGGTATCTGGTTATACAGGTATGATGTTATTTATTTACCTTACTCTAACAATCCCTATATAGGTATGGGAAGTCTCTATAATGTTTCTTTGGTTTGGATGGCGTTGTTTCGATTCCCCGGTTGTACGTGACAATGAGTAGAGTCGCCTGTCCAACCTTATGAGTTTTCTCCGGTTTTCTGGGGGGTTGGATGGTCGAATGGTTAGCACGTGCGCGTTGCATCATAAGGTCTGTCATTGTGTCAACTGGCGTGGTTTTGATTCCCCAGTTGTACGTGACAAGGAGTAGGGTCGCCTGTCCAACCTTGTGGGTTTTCTCCAGGTCCTCCGGTTTCCTCCCACTGCTAAAGACCTCTACGCACAAGCGAATTATTGAAATAAAATTGAACAATGTGTTAGTCCCGAAATGACCTGGCTTGTGTCGAGTGGACGTTAAATCCCCTCTCTCTCTCTCTCTCTCTCTCTCTCTCTCTCTCTCTCTCTCTGGTTTTCTCTCACTGATAAAGCCCCTACATGCAAGTGAATTATTGAAATAAAATTGAATCACATTTTAGTCCCGAAATGACCTAGTTTGTGTTGAGGGGGCGTTAAACCCCATTTCTCTCTCTCTGTAATGATACTCTGTGGCCGTGTAATGACTAATATGCCCAAAAAGACATTACGCTGAGCCTTTTGGGAAGATAAGTCTAAGATAAAAGATATAATGAAAGATATTTTTCCAGTCATTCCAAGATTGTGATATTTTCCAATGACATGAGCCAAATGAAAACACTTCCAAAATTATTTAAATCCATTAATCAATTGAATTACAACTTATGTAATGATATTACAGGAAACATTTTTTTTTAAAAGTTGAACAAAATCTTATACATGGTATTTTGTCCCTTCCTAATATTTCTAATACTGAATTTTAATTCTAATATTTTACACTACAGGTTATATCCCAAGAATGCCGTTTAAATTTGGTGGAACATATAAAGAAGACTGTGATGTGTGTATAGATGAATTCCTTACAAACACACAGAATCATAACTTTAAGAATAAAGACTTACAAAGACAGATAAGAAGTTATCCTAGATTAACCGCAATATCATATGATCCTGAAGTCCGAGACAAATTAAATACATTTAGAAATAACACAGCTACAGTTATTGGTAAATAAAAATTGATTTTAAGCTTTGATTAATGCTGTAAAAGGCCTACATCAAGGCTTCAGCTCACGGTGGTTAAGTGGGTAAGATGCTGGCTCGCTAGCCTGCTGGAGGTCGGGTGTTCGATCCCTGCATTGGCAGAGAAAGTTCAACCAGATTTTCCGGCGTGGTTCCCCCTTGTCAGTGATGCAAGATGGAGGGTCTAGTCGTTCGGATTAGATGAAAAACCAAGGTCCCGTGTACACATTGGTGTGCACGTAAAAGATCCCTTGACAGTTGGAATTCGATATAAGAGTAGGGCGTAGTGCTACTGTCCGGGCAAACAAAATTTTCCTCATAGCGCACTGTATGGCGTATGCCCGTCTTCATTAGCCCAGTTCGGAGCAGAACAGTAGGAGGTTAGTCCTCATTTCCATTCCATTTAATCTTAACCTTGGCAAAAATGATCAGGGGATAATTTTCACCTTCACAGGGGGTAAATTTACTGATATTGGATTTTTACATACATGTATTTGCAATCATTCTGACTTTGTTTTTAAAATCTGAAGAAGAGAGAGAGAGAAATGGGGTTTAACGTCCACTAGACACAAACTAGGTCATTTCGGGACTAACACATGGTTTAATTTTATTTCTATAATTCGCTTGCGCGTAGGGGTCTTTAGCAGTGGGAGGAAACCGGAGAAAACTCAAGATGTTTGACATGAAACCTAACTCCTTGTCACGTACAACCGGGGAATCAAAACCCCGCCAGTTGACTTAATGACAGACCTTATGATACAGCACGCGCATGCTAACCATTCCACCCCCCCTGAAGAAGAGAAGAAATAGTTATTGTTGTTCCTATTCATAATGTTAAAAATGGTATTTGGAATTTGTCAGTGGCGTTTTCATAGCGGAGAGAGAGACAGAAATTGGGTTTAACATCCACTCGACGCAAACTAGGTCATTTCGAGACTAACATATGGTTTACTTTTATTTCAATAATTCGCTTGCGCGTAGGGGTCTTTAGCAGTGGGAGGAAACCTGAGGACCCGGAGAAAACCCACGAGGTTGGACAGGCGACCCTACTCTTTGTCACGTACAACCAGGGATTCGAAGCCACGCCAGTTGAATCAATGACAGGCCTTATGATACAGCGCGCACATGCTAACCATTCGGCCATCCAACCCCCCTTTCATGGTGGAGAGTTAGGGTAAATTTACTTTTAAAAAGTTGCTAGGAGTACACAAGCTGAAAAAGTTTGGTAAACCCTGACCTATATCATACCTAATCACATCTAGATCCAGTGTACAAGTTGAATGGATCCTTTGTAATTTGAAATGCCACTGCAGTGGCAAAATTCTCTCCCTTATTTTCATATTCAATTTATTTTTTTCTCTATTTACAGAAGATAAAAGACCATTAGAAGAGGCACCAATTCCCGGTTATAAAGGTTATATTCCACGTGTGGGTACCACAGAAATAGGTCTAGGTCACAGATATCATGAAAGTTCTAAATTAGGCTTTGAAACATTTGCCCAAGAAACCAGACGCCATGCTGAGAATACCTTTAAAGCCGAACCTATTCTGATTAATCGGTAAGTTATTTATGTACATTGAGGAGGGTCGCCTGTCCAACCTTGTAGGTTTTCTCCGGGTCCTCCAGTTTCCTCCCACTGCTAAAGCCCCCCACCAAGCGATGTATTGAAATAAAATTGAACCATATATTAGTCCCGAAATGACCTAGTTTGTGTCGAGTGGACTTTAAACCCTATTTCTTTCTCTTTCTTTAAAAACAACTAGTACCAACCCAACATCAAAACCACGACCAGTAAATTAATGTTTATTTTGATATTTATTTATATTACAGACCAACAACATCTCGTAATTTACGAAGTGCACCAAACTTTGGTCGACGTTTATATCCTCATGATGGTATGATTCCAAACTATACCGGTTATATTCCACGTAAGTATTTAACAGTATTTTATTTTCACTACATAACAGCGTTGGAATTAATATCCTTAATACAACAAACACATTTCCACGGTTTAACCCTTTGGCACTTGGTACATGTAAACATTTACTATCTCATTTCTCTGAGGAAAGGGGGTCACGGTGGTTAAGTGGGTACGACGCTGGCTCGCTAGCCTGGAGGTCGGGTGTTCGATCCCTGCATTGGCCGAGAAAGTTCATCCCGATTTTCTGGCGTGGTTCCCCCTTGTCAGTGATGCAGGACGGAGGGCCTGACAAGGACAGCTGTCTAGTCGTTCGGATGTGGAAGAAAAACGAGGTCCCGTGTACACATTGACGTGCACGTAAAAGATGCCTTGACAGTTGGAATTCGGTATAAGAGTAGGCCGTAGTGCTGCTGTCCGGGCAAAATTTCCCTTATAGCACACTGTATGGCGTATGTCCATCATCATTAGCCCAGTTCGGGGCAGAACAGTAGGATGTTAAACCCCATTTCATTTCATTTCATTTCATTTCCCTGAGGAAATTAGAGAAAAGTGATGTTTGTTCATATAGTTCAATTTTGAAACTGCCGGTGTAACTGTAGCATACAGACCTACATATGATCCTTAGATAATTCAAGTGACTCTACTCAGGTTGAAGGAGCAGTAGCTAAAGGGTTAAAGACAGTTTTTTTGAGATTTAGAGTAACCAGACCAGACTAGACCTAGAAGTGTTAGAAATTAAAGTATGTGACATATGCAAAAAAAATGGAGGTCTTGGTTTATAGTTATTTTTGGGAGCCATGTCTGAAAAGTGTTAGAAATTAAAGTATGTGATATATGCAAAAAAATGGAGGTCTTGGTTTAGAGTTTATTTTTGGGAGCCATGTTGGCTCACTAATCAGGAGGTCTGGGGATCAATCTGAGTGTTGGCCGAGAAAGTTCCCTGGGTTTTTTCAGCATGGTTTCCCCTTGTCAGTAGCGATCTTAATGGTGCAGGATGGGAGGGCCTGGCAAAGACAGTGTCTAGTCTAGTCTTTCAGATGGAACAAAAAACCCTTGACAGTTGGAATTCAAGAGTAGGTTGTAGCACCTCTGTCCAGGACTAAATTTCCCTCCATAGCACACTGTATAGCTTATACCCCTCTTCATTAGCTCAAATGGTGTTGAAAAGTAGCACAATTTGATAATAAAAAATTAAATAAATTATTCATTTTACCAATTTTTCAGAAAGACGATATGCATTTGGTAACACATATGGAGATACAACAAGGTCTTTGGAGGTTTGTCGTCATCCTTTACCTTCTTATGGTGAATATACGAAGATCAATCCCATTGATTAAACATCATTAAAATATAGGATGAAAGATAAATGTATATAAAAATATATTTATATGAAAATATAGATATTTAATTTATATATAACAGAAAAACTTTTTAAAAATATGGTTGAATATTGATCATCAACAAGACATAAAATACCATGTAAATATTTGAAATGCTGCATTAATAACAGTTACTTGAAGTTAGGCTAATGTTTGCCTCATCACTTATCCATAGCAGTTAGTCTCTGTTGCTTCTCATCCCAGATTCTGCTCTGATCTGGACTAAATGGTACTGGTAGTAGGTGTATATGGTTACACACATTGTTGCCTCAATCGAGCAGTCATCTGCATGCGGTTAGATCTTTTTGATAAGGCCAACTGCAGCAGAGGCAAATGGGCTGGAGAAACAGAGACTACATAGAATCAATATGATTATCATTAGTTCACCATAATTTTGTATGAATTACAAAGCAGTAGACCAAAAAAAAATACATGTACATTCACATACCTAATAGCTTTAGCCAATGGCTTGTAATGCTTCCTATGACATGGCCATCTACCATTCATGTATTATTGTTGTTGTTGCATTTAAATTTTGTTAACAATCTTCAGGCCAAACCAAATTAATCTTTAGTTCTTCAGGCTTCTGATCAATATATAGTCACTTCGAGTCTTCTGAACAATTTTTTTGTTTAAAAGTTCCAAACTGTGAAAGCTTTTAAGAAGAGCAATCAAATACTATTCATTTTTTTTCCCACCAAGATATAAGCTAATTGTAGGCCGGTTGGGGAGGTTTGGGAATTTCCAGAGACCAACATGGCTGCTTTATATAAATGAGTATTTTGGGGAATACTAACCCTAATCCTTTTTTTCCCACCAAGATATAAGCTAATTGTAGGCCGGTTGGGGAGGTTTGTGAATTTTCAGAGACAAAATGGACACTTTATATAAATGAGTATTTTGTGGAATACTAACCCTTACCCTAACATTTTAAAAGAGGGGTAAAATGTAAATTGATCCAAAGTCTTCTAATTACGGTTAGTATTTCCCAAAATACTCATTTATATAAAGCGGCCATTTTGGACTCCAGAAATTCCCAAACCTACCGACCTACAATTAGCATCTCCCAGTTTGATTAGGTGTTACGGAAGAACAAATGTTCCAGTTAGTTAGGCAAGGCCTTAACTATAGCGTCAAGAGAACTGATTTATGTACATTACTTTAGCCAATAACTTTTAATACTTCCAATAACATGGTAGTCTATAATTTATGTATTGTTGTTACGTTTAAATTAAATTTAGAGTGGACGTCAAATATGGCTTCTGAAAATTTTTATATTGATTTGTTGAGATAACATGATCAAGATTTGAAATACATTATTAACATATAACCTTTATTAAAATTCATATATTTCATATTCATGTTCACTCATTTTGAATTCTGTCTCAAAGTGCTTTGTCTCTTATTTCGTAACTATTTAGCATTTTCGGTAATTTTTCTGGGGTTGTTTTTGTTTTTTTCGAAGGGTAGCAAACAGGACAAAACTTTTGGTGCAATCTCTAGTACATGAAATAAATGTGTTCATAAAATTAAAGAAATTACCAATAAAAGGAAGTTGTATTTATTTTCACATTGTATTTAGATCCAGTCCTGTGAATTTAAACTTAACCATGTGTTGACAAGCATTATATATATATTTATATGTATTTTTTTTTTTTTTTTTTCATATTTATTGTACTTAGTGTACGAATAAATTTATTATTATTAATTTCAAGACAGATTTTATCAATCTGATTAGAATACAGATTCATATTTCATTTCGTTTTTGTATACTTTTGATGGCCTCCACTACATGAAGGTCTGACCGATTGAAGTGGGTGGTTGCTTCTGGGGTCATACAAGCAGGTTTTGACCTTATGACGTCAGACATTTAACCAATCAGCGTTGATATTGTTTCTAGTGGGATACTGACAGTTCCGTGCACCACACACCAAGAACTCGCTGAAACAGACTGTTTCATTGGCTAATCCCACACATCAACCAGAATGCAGGTTATGTAACAACTCTTCCAGATCCTAGTGTAGTAAAGACAAGTAAAACAAAATTTTGAACTATAAAAAACGAAACGCAAAATGATCTATGTTTTAGTCAGATTGACATTTTATCTGGATGATCTGAAATAATTTCATGTCACATTAAAACCAGATTGTCATTTGAGGGATTTTGAATCCCTGGCAAACTACATTGTAAAAGTAAATTAAATCGTAATTTTCGCAACTTTTGGCATCCTCTCCAGATGCTATGAGCAAGCCAGCATTCCTGTAAGTGCTGGGTGACTCTGTTTAATCCAACTGAATCAAAGCATGGAGATTATCTAAAGTTGATATTTTGGTTTTGTTTTCCTAATTACATGTAAATGTTAAATAATTATTTTGAATACATTTTAGCATGGATTAAGCCGTGAAAAATTCAATATTGTCCGAAAAATGCAAATGACGATCAGTTGCTTTCATTTCATATTTTAGAAGTATTTTGATAGCGTAATTATAAATTAAATGGGAAACTATTAACGGTTGAATGGGTAAAATAAAGGTTGATGCATATTGAGAAGGTCCCACACACCATTAAATTTTATTCTGTCTCTTGGGAATCTACATGTATTAGATTAGAACTCCAGCAGTGGGTTTGCAAAGTTTTTGTTACATTATTGGGAATGTATCATAATTAATATTTTTAAAAAATAGATCGATACACACATCTGTTTATATAGTTTTAATAATTGATTAGGAGTTTTTTTTTGTTTCGTTAATCAATGTTGATCCTTAGCCTGTTAGCCTGTTAGAGCATAAATATATTTTAATCTGGATATCAAAAATCTCCTTTCTCCAGTTAGATTCACCCGCTGTCTGTGATATTAATTTTGTGATATTAAATCATATTAATTGTAATGAGTTAGATATTGATGTTTGATTTGTTACTATTTAGATATAGAATGTATAATAGATATACAAATGTAAGGTTTAGATAAAGAGATGTATCAATCGGATTAAAGTACAGATCTACATTTTGTTTCGTTTTTTGATACTTTCGATGGCCTACACTACATGAAGATCTGATCAGTTGTACTGGGAGGTCGAGTCAGGGGTCATACGAGTGCCTTTTGACCCCATTACAATAGTCATTGATTTATCAATCAACGTTGATGTTTCTAGGGGTTTACCCACAGTTCCGTACTGAGCATGGCAAGAACTCGCCGTTACAGACCGCTATTGGCTAGAACGCCTGTCATATAACAATTCTTCCAGATCCTAGTGTTGTGAAGACAAGTAAAACGAAATTTTGAACTATAAAAAAATGAAATGAAGTAGGATCTGTGTTTTAATCAGATTGGAGTTGTATGTTCTTGCTATAATAGTTAATGAAAAATGAATGTATTGAAAAATTCAGTCAAATTACTTTATTCTGAGCAAAGTTATGATTTTTTAAAGTTTTGACAAGAAACAGTCGTGATTGTCAAGTACCATTGTTACAATAATAAACAAAGTCTCGATTTTCCATATTACTGTTTAACGAAGATATGGCGGACATTGTCTAATCCATTCAATATCTTAGCCATTTGATGGTGTAGGGTGTTGATTATGGGCTTGTCATGTGAATAAATGTCCAAATAATAATTTATATGAAATTTGAAGCCAGAAAAAAGACCTGCAATATGGCAGACATTGTTTAATCCATTCAATATCTTAGCTATTTGTTGGTCTAGTGATTAGATTATAGGCTTTTCATGTGAGTATAGGTTTTTCATGTGTATTAATGTCAAAATAATGATTAATATGACATTTGAAGCAAGAAAAAAGACCTGCAATATGGCGGACATTGTTTCATCCAATTAATATCTTAGCCATCCGATGGTGCAGGGTGTTGATTATGGGCTTGTCATGTGAATAAATGTCTAAATAATAATTAATATGACATTTGAAGCCAGAATAAAGACCTGCAATAGGCAGATTTAGCTCTTATATAATGTATCTTTAAGCGACTGGAATAATATTTATCAGTATGTTCAGTATCTTGTATATATAACTCCAATTAAATAGGTTAACTTGTACATAAATCTTCCATTATATTTTAGTGTGTATATAAATGAAAAGTACAGTAATTATTTTAAGAATATATTTCCAGACCTGATCTCCAAATAGTTGATCATTGTTGACATTGAGTCAACGGGCATGGTTGCGATTTCCTGGTTGAATGTGATGTGGGTTTTCTCCTGGTCCTCCGGTTTCCTCCCACTGCTAAAGACCCCTACGCGCAAATAAATTATTGAAATAAAAATGAACCACGTGTTAGTTTGTGTCGAGTGGACATTAAACCCCATTTCTCTCTCTCTCCCCGCAATAATTGTCAAGAGATTTCTGTTCACTCCAACTTAATTAATGAATTAAAATGATTGACAGAAGAATAGGTTACCCCCATTTCAAAAAAGATCTTGTTTTTTTTTGTAGAGAAACAAACATTACCATTGAGTTCCCCGATTTTAATGTATCTTATTGCACCATTCATTGATTAGTATTATATGTATAAAGTTTTATCTCAATTCTTCCTAGTTCTGCCAAAATTTCTCTTATTTTCAATTCAACCATTTAAGTTACTGCTGATTGTTGCACAATTTTAATGCTAAACTCAAATCTTTAACATAATAAACCAATAAAGCATTCCATTATAATATGTTTTGATGTTTGTGTCATTTTTATATTCTTATAATGTGAGATAGAAACAACCAACACAGACCAACTACAGAAGGTTTGATGGGATCATTCTTGACATGGTCAAAATCATGCATTTGAGAGAGAGAGAGAAAACTCACACTCACGAGGTTGGAAAGGCGACCCTACTCCTTGTCACGTACAACTGGGGAATCGAAATCCCGCCAGCTAACTCAATGACCGACCTTATGATGAAGCGCGCACATGCTAACCATTCGGCCATCCAACCCCTCTAAATTTGGAAAAATCCCTGGATATAAAAATGTAGTCGGTGGAGTATTCGTAAGAAATTTTGGACGGGGTCCGGCAATTATGATATACAAAATTTGGTCGTATAAAAATTTAGTTCATACCAACCATATTTACCCATCAAATGTGCCCTTTAGGGTTTGTTCCCCAGCTAAAATAAACATTGATCCTTACTACCCAATACAACAGAGTTTTCGTTAAATAAAGTCTTATTTCTTATTTTTGGAATAAACAAACAATTCAAAATAGTTCATCATTTATTTATAAAATATAATTAAAAATACATCAAACTGTTTAAACCCCATTTATACATACCTGTATATATTTAACTTAATGTAACATCTCCATTTAACTTAACACAATATCTCCATTTTACTTAACACAATATCTCCATTTAACTTAATGCAATATCTCCACTTAACTTAATTTAATATCTCCATTTAACTTACCACAAAATTTTATACTGGTCCAACTGACCGTCATTAACATATCTTAAAGGGATATTTTAAATAAAATATACTAAGACCTTATACTAAATTTATGTACAAAACAAAAATAGAGACATGAAAATACAACATTTTGATTTTTTAAATTAAATGTTCAGTAATCAATTTGAGTACATTTTAGCGAGGATTACAGAATGGGGGGCAGGGGGAATCTTTAAAGATACATTATGGGAGATTAGATAAAGAGCTGACAGTTCTCGCTATAATAGTTAAAAACTAGATAATGTAAAGGTAATTTGTTGAAAATTTCAGTCAAATTGTTCCACTATGAACCGAGATATCAGCTTTGTAAATTTCCGCCTAGCCTCGTTCATCATTACTAAAGTTAGTACGTTAAAAAGCAGTCTCGATTATCCATTGTTTTGATTTAATTATCAATGAGCGTTTGCAGCATATAGGATTCTTGACATCAAGAGTTGATTATGAAATTTTTAATAAATTCATTTTGCATTATCAGTTTTCGAACTATTATAGTAAGAATGGCTAACTCTTTATCTAAATCTTACATGATGTATCTTTAATATAACTATTATAGCAATAATAGCCAGCTCTTTATCTAAACCTTACATGATGTATCTTTAATATAACTATTATAGCAATAATAGCCAGCTCTTTATCTAAACCTTACATGATGTATCTTTAATATAACTATTATAGCAATAATAGCCAGCTCTTTATCTAAACCTTACATGATGTATCTTTAATATAACTATTATAGCAATAATAGCCAGCTCTTTATCTAAACCTTACATGATGTATCTTTAATGACATTGATGTACATCAATGTATAAGCAAATATTTACAAAAAACATGAACATCCAAATAACAAAAGCAAAATTTTGCTTGATATAATAATAAAAATAAAAATCTTTAATGATAATGTCCTGATAATGTTCTAAATATGAAAACTAATGTATTCGACATAATAACTGCCCTGCTCAAATAAGAGCCCACAACTTGATTTTTATTTGGGCCTGACAGGAAAATGCTCAGTGCAAGTAATTATGTCAACAGCAGAAATTACTAACCCCTACGCTCAAGCAAATTATTGAAATAAAATTGAGCCATATGTTGGTCCCAAAATGACCTAGTTTGTGTTGAATGGACGTTAAACCACATCCTCCATTAACTTGTCCCGAGCACTGGGGTTATTTCGACTGTGTAGATATTTCCTGACTACTCTACGTTAAAAGTCAGAAGTTAAAACAGGGATAAATTAAGAATCAGAATCAGAGTAGTTTCTAACGGTTTGATGAATTATTGATGATTCATTAAGATCACATCAGGTTAATATATTTCAATATGCAGACTGGCGTTTCCCTGGATATTAACAGCTTCTGTAGAATTTCGTAATAAAACTTTTTAGATCAATATTTCTTTGACATTTGATTTAGATAGTATTGCGCTATAGTTTGTACATGTAATTATTAAAGTAATGTATCAAATTTATAGGATTTTAAAAGCTTTAGCTGTCAGTTTTAATACATGTAGATTTGAGTTGAAACATTTTTCGACAAATGAAATGAAATGGGTTTTAACCTCTGCAAGGGAAATTTTGTTCGAACAACAACACTACTGCCTACTCTTTTATCGAATTCCAACTGCCAAGGGTTTTTTTACGTGCATGCTGATGTGTACATGGGACCTCGGTTTTTCATCCCATCCAAACGACTACATGTATACGCTGTGCCTTTACCAGGCCATTTGTCCTGCACGACAAAGGGGAGACCACTGTTGGACTTCGATGAAGAGTAGGCAGAAACAATTCCGCTCTGGAAACATTGCGCGGTTAGATTTATTTGATAAGGCCAACTTCAAGTTTGGTCAAAGGTCACGAGATATAAACAGGGCTAGTGCTAATCCCAACCCTAACCTAAACCTAACCTTGGACCAAACCCTAATGCTTACCCTAACCCTAACCTACAATCTCGTCAACAATCATGTGCCCTAACCTTATTTACACCTCAGTGACCTTGACGAAATTGAGCTGGCCTTAACAAATAGATCTAGTCAACATTACCCTCCTAGTACACTACATGACATCAGTCCTGTTATTACATATACATTGGGGGATCACGGTGGCTAAGTGGGTAAGACGCTGACTCGCTAGCCTGGAGGTCGGGTGTTCGATCCCTGCATTGGCCGAGAAAGTTATCCAGATTTTCTGGCGTGGTTCCCCCTTGTCAGTGATGCAGGATGGAGGGCCTGACACGGACAGCTGTCTAGTCATTCGGATGATACGGAAAACCGAGGTCCCGTGTACACATTGGTGTGTACGTAAAAGATCCCTTGACAGTTGCAATTGGATATAAGATTAGGCCGTAGTGCAGCTGTCCGGGCAAAATTTCGCTCATAGCACACTGTATAGCGTATGCCCGTCATTATTAACCCAGTTCGGAGCAAAACAGTAGGACATTAAACCCCATTTCATTTCATTTCATTTTCATTTCACATATACATTAGCATTGACAGATGACATAGATCAATCTAGAAATAAAGAGAATATATACCACTAGATACAAAAACTTGCTAAAAATAAACATTAGTATCTATTTTTATCTAGGTTCGGTGGTCTTTCTATAATCTCTTAGACTTAAAAACTTGCATTTCTCATTCAAGCATGATTTCTTGAAAAGATATTTTACTATAAATACACTAACACTAAATTAATCATAACTCAATTAAAACATGTATAAAACTTAATGTCAAGCTGGCTGTTCTTGCTACAAACAATAGTCACACATACGTACAGTCATAAATGGTTGAAAATCACAATCAAAATTCACTTTAATGTTTCTGGACAATATTGATTTTCATCTTGATCTACCAGTCATTTTAAGTGATTTAAACTGCTTTCATAATGTGCATACTCAAGAAAATATAAAGCAATTAAGAACTTAATTTTTCTATGATGTTGACTGGCTTGTCAATAAAATAAAGTTTTTGAATTTTTATAAAGAACATTGTAGACGTAGTATTGATTGTTCCTGACATATCTTTTTGTGTCACTTTATAATTTTATTATTAGGGTTTTTTTGTCAAAACCTGTTCCAGTTTTCTGTTTGCCTTCACCAATATATTGCATCCAATCTGATTAAAACACAGATCCTATTTCGTATCGTTTTTTATAGTTTTAAATTTCGTTTTACGTGTCTTCACAACACTAGGATCTGGAAGAATTGTTATATTACCAGCGTTCTGGTTGAAGTGAGGGATAAGTCAATGAAACGGTCTGTTACAGTTAGTTATTGGCGTGCGATGCACGGAACTGTGGGTAAACCACGATGTCTGACATCATAGGGTCAAAAGCCACTCATATGATCACTGACGCGACCTTCGAGTACAACCGGTCATATCTTCGTATAAAAAACGAAACAAAATATAGATCTGTATTTTAATTAGATGGGGTTTGTGTGAAAAGGCATCCTGTTCCCCACTACAACCTTCCAAGCTATAAACCAATGAGATTTCAGCGTTAGGACTGCGTTTTGATCTGATCATAAGTAAGAAATTGATCTGGGTGTACACAAATTGCATGGGTGCATAACTGAGCCACATTTATCTTTCATATCACAATAAAGGACCCATCTTTTGGGCCAGCTACACTGAAGTGGCGTAGTTTTGATTTCCTGCTTGTACGTGACAAGGAGTAGGGTTTTCTTTAGGACCTGTGGATTCCTCCCATACTTAAAGATTAAAGATCCATATTTGCAAGTGAATTATTGAAATAAAATTGAACCATATGTTAGTCCGTAAAATAAAATGAAATGATTCATATTCAGAAGGGAATTTTTGAAATAAAATTGAACCGTATGTTAGTCAGAAAAATGAAATGAAATGATCTACTGGACCTTAAAACCTCTCTCTCTCTCTCTCTCTCTTTCTCTCTCTCTCTCTCTCAGTACTATTGCATAAATAGCATACTGCAATACTATGCTTGGTGCAGGTTAAATTTCTGTGATCTCCTTGTCCAAAGTTCCTTTCACTCAAATAACGGAGGAAAACTATTGCCCCTATCAGGACGCCCCGCCCTCCTGCCCTGTATGCCCACTGGCTATGTATACATGTATGTAATTTAGTAATGATGTTTTTATGTGTTTTTGTTTTTCAGTTTGTGGTATTATTTGAATTATTTATACCGTTAGTGCTATTTGTTATATTATGGTTAATAAGAAAAAAATTACCAGCCAATCCAATTGGTACACGTAAGTATTATTATTATTATTATTATTATTATTATTTTCTGGAAATTTATATATACTTTTCAAAAAAAGTTGGGGACATTGAAATGCAAATACCTATGCAGGTTGTGATATGATAAATAGTCATGGACACTTGACATGCTTTGAGAGTATGTTCACAGATGAAGAACTTATATCGCCCCAACAGAATCACTGATCTGCACATGCGACACGCAATAGCGAAATACACGGGGAGGGGTTCATTGTCAAATTTGACACTTCAAGGAAGGGTTGATGAAAACTGCCGCGTGCTGGTTTATCTATCCATGTTTGCTTTCCTATCGGTTCTTGCATAAGATTTACTGTTTAGCGTATCTTTGCTTTAGTGTGTTACGTTTAATTTGATCGGGCGACATGTTTGTCAACGTCAAGGTCAACCGACAACACTGTAAGAGGAGTAGGTCAGATTGCCCCAAATGGTGATTGGACGGTTGATTAGGACCATGCCACGACGAATTGCTGAATGTCTGATGATTGGTGGAGCAATTACTCATTATTAAGACAAAAATCAAAAATGTCCATTTTCACTTTTGACATTGTATCTCTTTGCGAGCGAAATGTGGCTATCAGTTAAGCCGCCAATATGAACTGTTTATGTTCATGTGTAGGCAATTGGCCTGTTATTAACATACACTGGTTAATAAAAACAGCAGTGCATTTCCGGAGTTTTGTATTGTTTCTGAATATCCCCTACTTTTTTTGAAGAGTATATGTTATCTTGGATATGTTTACAGATACACTGTATGTTTACATATAAACTGATAATATAATCGTTCATTTTTTCAAGTGCACATTATACATGTATGTTCATTAGATCGTATTTGTGACTAGCTCGGGTTAGTACATGTACAGGCTAATGTAAATAAAACATTGTGGGTCAAAAACTGGGAACTCAACTGTGCATAAAATTAGTGTGTGTTTAATTGAGTATTTGATAATATAAATTATCTCAGTGGGTAAAGGGCTAGATCTATTTGTTAAGGCCAGCTCAATTTTCGTCAAGGTCGCTGAGATGTAAATAAGGTTAAGGAATGTGATTGTTGACGAGATTGTAGGTTAGGATTTGGGTAAGCATTAGGGATAGATCTAGGGTTAGGGTTAGGGTTGGGGTTGGGATTAGTGCTAGCCCTGGTTACATATTGTGACCTTTGACCAAACTTGAAATTGGCCTTATCAAATAGATCTAACTGTGGGTAAAGTGCTGGCTCACAACGTAGAGGTAAATGGATTGATCCAGGTATCGTCACACAAAGTAGTGCCATCCTTGGTATCCCTGGTGGTCTGGGGGATCACGTGGAGGTCGGGTGTTCGGTCCCTGCATTGGCCGAGAAAGTTCATCCAGATTTTCCGGCGTGGTTTCCCCTTGTCAGTGATGCATGACGGAGGGCCTGACAAGGACAGCTGTCTAGTCCTTCGGATGATACGAAAAACCGAGGTCCCGTGTATATATTGGAATGCACGTAAAAGATCCCCTGGCAGTTGGAATTCGATATAAGAGTAGGCGATAGTGCCGCTGCCCGGGCAAAATTTCCCTCATAGCACACTATATGGCGTATACCCGTCTTCATTAGCCCAGTATAGGAGCAGAACAGTAGGACGTTAAACCCCATTTCATTTCATTTCCCTAGTGAGAGAGAGAGAGATGGGGTTTAACAAACTAGGTCATTTCAGGACTAGCATATGGTTCAATTTTATTTCAATTATTCGCGTGCATGTAGGGGTCTTTAGCAGTGGGAGGAAAGTGGAGGACCTGGAGAAAACTCACGAGGTTGGACAGGCGACCCTACTCCATGTCACATACAACAAGGGAATCGAAACCACTACAGTTGACTCAATGACAGACTTTATGCAGAAGGGTAGAAAAATAAGGCCAGTTTCAGCGAAGTCCTTTAACCATTAACTGATATCAATCTGCGTACCAATGAAACCGTTCAACAGACATGCTTAAAAATGTGGTACTGGTTTTATAAAAAAAAGATTAACAACAAATAAAAAGCATTGTTCAAGTTATATTTATAGCACGGCTTTCATTCGTTAACAGGCCGTAGGCCGAGGTGTTAAACCTGTTAATTAATAAAGCGTGCTATAAATGACTTGTAACATGGACACCCCATTTCTCTATATGATTTCTACTAAAACTAGCGTAAACCAACAAATGGGTGTAATAACATTGAACATGTCTAGTTATTGCACGGTTAAGCTCCAGCCATTATGCTAGAGGGAAAACAATCTGCTTATTCAAAGGAAAGAACAAAGGAAGATTTCCCGTCCATGTTACAAACCATGTTAACACGTGACAACCTTAAAAAGTGACCTATGTAAAATTTGCTATTTCTTGGCAATTAATCGGGTTAGAAACATTTGTAAATGACCCATGGGGTATAAATTAGCGTATAACCATCCCAGAATAGTTCTTACATACTATTTATGGATTTGTTGTGTTTCTACATAATTTCTACAGTTTCTATACCAGCTGCCTTTGTTAGCTCAGTCGTAGCAGAAAAGTAGGATGTTACATATCATTTCATTTTCCAAATACCCATAATTTATTTTATCAACTTCATGAAATGAATATCACCACATCCCCAGACCCAAATCCATCTATTTATTAGTAGAATATTATTTATAAGAATGATATATCGCTTGAAAGAACATAGATTCATTCATTCATACATGTAGATATTGCCAATATGAACTTTTTGAAAAGAATATTAAGTTGCAAGGACTGTATTATGTAAACACCTGTTGTTTGAGTGTTACATGTATATATATAAGAGAATAAATAATTTTGTTATATGCTCTATCCAGATAATAAATCCTAGAAAATATTTACAATTGTGACTTCTAGCATAGACCACCATGGGTTTTAATCTTTTATTTTTTTTGACCACCTGGGCTAATGAAGATAAGCATACGCTATGCAGTACCATGAGAGCAAACTTTAGTTTTTATACGCCCATATTTTCATGTGGACGTATATTGTTGTCACCTCTGTCCGTCCATCTGTCCACAATTTGTTTATGGACACTCTATAGGTCACAATTTTTATCCAATTTTGAAATATAGGTTTATCTCCCAAAAGTCTCAGTTCCTTGGTGATTTAATTGGAGAGAGAGAAATGGAGTTTAACGTCAACTCAACACAAAATAGACCAATTCAGGACTAACATGGCTCAAGTTCAATCCTATTTCAATAGGATTTTAGCAGTAGGAGGAGACTGGAGGACTCAGAGAAAACCTGTGAGGTTGAACAGGCGAGAGGTTCACTAGTCTGCCGCTATAAGAAATACTATAAATATGGGTATCAAAAAAACATAACCCTAACCCCAACCCTGATAATAGATATTGGTAGAGTAATGAACCCGCGGATAAGTGTACCCTAACCCTAACCCAACCCCTATAATAGATATCGGTGGACTAATGAGCCCACGGACTAGTGAACCCACGGTCTGGTGAGCATTCCCCCCACCCCACCCAATTTATTTGGACATATAAACTAAGGAAAATCAATTAGTATATTCTTAGACTCGGTAATAGAAACCATGGAAAATCATTAATTACTAAGCAGGAAAGACGGAAATGCTAATGCTTCATTATGTACAATTTTGGAAAAGACATGATGGGGATTCATCTGATTAAGTATATTTTAGGATTGGAGATAGAAACTGTGGTGATTTCTGTCTTCATTAGCCCAGTTTGGAGCAGAACAGTAGGACGTTAAACCCCATTTCATTTCATTTCTGTGGTGATTTGGTTGTAATTAGTGGGATGATTAAAGACATGACATGTTTTACTGTCCAGTATGGCGACTAGAATCAGACGTTAATTCCTTGTTGTTTAACGTTAATCATGTTTTATAATGATCAATTGTTTGACGTTCTGGTATAAAAAGGACGTCCTGACCAAACTGATTCATCATATGACATATTAAACATTTGCTATGACCATAATTAAAGACATTCTTTAAAGTAATGATGCATCATTTGTATTTTTCATTAAATATCCAATTTTTCATGTCTTAATACACACTAATATGTATTCACTGGAAACAGGAAAGGGTACGGCAACACTCCCTTAGAGAGTAATTAAAGCTGGACAGACTGATACATCTGCGTGGAGACTGGATCAAAAGTAGTAAAATATAATTTAAGAATCCCTGAATATGTATTCAGATTGATTATTTAACATTTAATTAGGAAAATTTTTTCCAAATTCCAATACTGGATAATCTCACGGCTTGGATTCAGTCGGATTTAATATTGGTCTATCAATTCTGTTTGCCCACAAAAAAATTTCAGTTCATCATATCTTTGTAAATACTGAACGGGAATTGAACCATTTTTGGACTGTTATTCCTGTTAGAGATTCATTTTTTACAATATTGGATTTGCAAGGAATTCATATTGTCCCAAAACTGTCAATCTGTCAGTTTGTATGTCTGTCTGTCCGTCCAACCTTCAAACACTCATAACTTCACTCAGAATAAAGTTATTTGACTGAAATCATTTCTCATTATCTATTTTTTGAACTATTATATCAGGAACTGCCAGCTCTTTTGGTAAATCTTGCACAATGTCGATCCCTGCATTGGCCGAGAAAGTTCATCCAGATTTTCCGGCGTGGTTCCCCCTTGTCAGTGATGCAGGACGGAGGGCCTGACAAGGACAGCTGTCTAGTCATTCGGATGAGACGAAAAACCGAGGTCCCGTGTACACATTGGCGTTCACGTAAAAGATCCCTTGACAGTTGGAATTCGATATAAGAGTAGGCCGTAGTGCCGTTGTCCGGGCAAAATTTCCCTCATAGCACACTGTATGGCGTATGCCCGTCTTCATTAGCCCAGTTCGGAGCAAAACAGTAGGACGTTAAACTCCATTTCATTTCATTTTCTTGCACAATGTATCTTTCAATTGGTTACTGCTCTGATTAATATTGTTGATGTCAGTTTATTGTAACAAGGATATATAACAATTAAACATACATTATGCAAGAGCTAAGTCTACCTATTGCAGGTCTTTCGTTAGGCCTGAAATGTTATATAAATTATTAATTAGACATTAATTAACTTATCCAGACCGTTATCAACTCTCAATGCCATCGCTAGCCTGCGATATTTACTGGAATAGAATCTGACCTGCTGCTCAACGCTCATTGACAATTAAATCAAGAAATGGATAATCGAGACTATGTTTTTTATCGTACCGACTTTAGTAATGATGATCGAGGCTAGGACCAAAATTCAATTGCTAAATTCTCGGTTCAGAGTGGATCAATTTGACTGAAATTTTCAGCAAATTCCGTTTACATTATCTAGTTTTTAACTATTATAGTGATAACTGCCAGCTCTTTATTTAATCTCTCATAATGTATCTTTAATTTTTTTCATCTATTTATCAGAACAACGCAGAAGTTTTTAAGCCAGTTACAGACTGTAGCTCAACATAATAATTTTTTTAATCCCGGATTTACACCGGATGAAATGGATGATCTGCCAACTATGTATGAAAGTGTTATAGATGATCCAGCATTTTTCCATGACATATTTGAAAATGCAACAGGTGAGAATTGAATAAAGAAAATCACCAAATTATTATATGTCTGAAATTATGTGAAACTGTGAATGACCATGCATTGAGTGTATTAATTTTCCCTGCTCTTTTGAAGAAATCAGATACAAACTATGTAATATGGCATCATCGGTCCGTCTGTTCGTCACATATTATGGAACACAATAACCCTGCTTTTAATTGAGGTAGAATGTTCAAACTTTGTGTAGATGTTTGTTAGTTAGATTTCTTGAGGTTAATGTGAATGCTTTCTAAGCAGAAAAAAATAATTTGATTTGTTGATACACGATAACTTTGATTCAGATTCAGATAGAATGTTCAAATTTGTCGATTTTTTTCAGAAACAATAACTTTGATTCTAATTGAGTTAGACTAAGTATAGATAAGCAATTTGATTTGTTGATGCTTTGGAACGAAGTTGGACAGGCGACCCTACTCCTTGTCACATACAACCAGAGAATCGAATCCATGCCAGTTGACTCAATTTTGAACTATAAAAAAATAAAACGAAATAGGATCTGTGTTTTAATCAGATTGGCTGTTTCTCTATATGCCCGGAGGAGAGTTAATCATTAAAGGATACATATGGTTTATTTAAAACTGACAGATTTTAGTTTGCCTGATTTGAGTGTGTTCATTTATTTTGTAGATCTACAATTGAGAAAAATTGTGAAGAATATTAAAGTGGTTAGTGATTTTCTGGAATATAATTTATCATTACCAACAGATGAGGTCAATGCCTTGTTAGATTCTGAAATACATGTTAAAGAGGTAAGTTTTATTCCATTCTTCTAATTCATTACATGGGCGTGTAGTAGGGCCGTCGAGAGTGGCAAAGAGCCATGTCGGTCCCTTAAACTAATGATGTAATTTTTAGAATCAGTTTACTATTTTTAGTTATAAATTGAGATATTCTGTTAATTGGAATTAGATTATGGAAAGGCATATAACAACATACAGAAGCTAGCACAACCTTTATCACAGCTTTTTATTAATCAAAATTATTTATTTTAAAGAAGGCCTTTTTTAATTAGTTTTATAAATATGTCTTTCAATTTTATTGTAGTAATATATACTTAAGAAATGAAATGGAATGAAATGAAATGGGATTTACCGTCCTACTGTTCTGCTCCTATACTAGGCTAATGAAGACGGACATGCGCCATGCAGCATGCTATGAGAGACATTTTGCCAAGACAGCGGCACTATGGCCTACTCTTATATCGAATTCCAACTGACAATTAATCTTTTACTTGTATGTCAATGTATATGCGAGACCTCGGTTTTCCGGACCTTCCGGACGACTAGACAGCTGTCCATGTCAGGCCCCCCATCCTGCACCACTGACAAGGGGAAACAACGTTGGAAAATCCTGATGAACTTTTTCGGCCAATTATTTGATCGAACACGCGAGCCAGAGTCTTACCCACTTAGCCACCGTGGCTCCCCTATATACATAAGCATATTAACTTGTTCACATACTAAAGACTGATTTTCTGTTTTCGTTATTTGATATAAATTCTATTTCAGATATATGATTACTTTGATGACGATGATATTTCCAACCTGGCCAAACACTTGGTTCGAATACGAAGAGATGCAGATTTGCCAGACTCACTTTCACAGGAAATCGCCGCCAAATTGTCGAAGGAAGCATTAAAAAAGATTTTGTCGAAACTGGGTGATTCTTCTATGGGTGGTACATCTATGTTATCGAGTATTTTAGACAATATGCCAGATGGTTTCATGAAAGTTTACCAGATGATTTGAAAGAATCTATAATAAAAGAGATTATGGAACATCCAGATTTAATAACCCATCCGAAGACCACGACTATTGTACAAGCTGTGATAGAGATTATTGAGAAATCTAAGAATTCCATCATTTTAAATCCAAAACAAATTGCTCAACTTATGAAGGTACTATTTATTTCTTACATAGATTGTTTTGTTTTGGGAGGGGTGGCGGGTGGATGGCCGAATGGTTAGCACGTGCGCGTTGTATCATAAGGTCTGTTATTGAGTCAACTGACATGGTTTCGATTGCCCGGTTGTATGTGACAATGAGTAGATTTTCTCCGGAACCTCCGTGATTTCCTCCCACTGCTAAAACCCCCCGCGCGTAAGTGAATTATTGAAATAAAATTGAACCATATGTTAGTCCCGAAATGACCTAGTTTGTATCGAAATGCCCCCCCCCCCCCATCTCTGATTTAAATTTAACAAAAGTTAAACTTTCTCTAATTGTTCTTGGTCTAAATTTATGTACAAAACAAAAATAGAGACATGAAAATACAACATTTTGATTTTTTAAATTAAATGTTCAGTAATCAATTTGAGTACATTTTAGCGAGGATTACAGAATGGGGGGGGGGGGCAGGGGGAATCTTTAAGGATACATTATGGGAGATTAGATAAAGAGCTGACAGTTCTCGCTATAATAGTTAAAAACTAGATAATTTAAAGGTAATTTGTTGAAAATTTCAGTCAAATTGTTCCACTATGAACCGAGATATCAGCTTTGTAAATTTCCGCCTAGCCTCGTTCATCATTACTAAAAATAGTACGTTAAAAAGCATAGTCTTGATTATCCATTGTTTTGATTTAATTATCAATGAGCGTTTGCAGCATATAGGATTCTTGACATCGAGAGTTGATTATGGTCTGGATAAGTTAATTAATGTCTAATTAATAATTTAGATACGATTTCAGGCCTAAAGAAAGACCTGCGATAGGCAGATTTAGCTCTTGCATAATGCATGTTTAATTTAAAAAAATCTAGCGGTAGTAATCCCCAAGAAACATGTCCTGGATTAAAACCACTTTTGTTTGAACAGTCTTGTGAAGTTTGCTGTGTGAAGATTACTATCGTTGGATTTTACCTTCATTCATACAAACTAATATTGATCACATGGTGTTATCAGAGATTCCTGCTCTTTAAATTGGTTACTTTACATTGTTTCCAGAGAGAGAGAGAGAGAGGGAGAGAGAGAAAGATGGGGTTTAATGTCCACTTGACACAAACTACCTCATTTCAGGACGAACACATGGTTCAATTTTTAATTTCTATAATTCGCTTGCACGTAGGCGTCTTTAACAGTGGGAGGAAACCGAAGAACCCGGAGAAAATCCCACAAGGTTGGACAGGCGACCCTACTCCTTGTCACGTACAACCAGGGAATCGAAAACGCGCCAGTTGACTCAATGACAGACCTTATGATACAGCGTGCACATGCTAACTATTCGGCCATCCAACCCCACCATTGTTTTCAGACCAATATACAACCAAAATAAAATAAAATAATAACAAATTATAAACCTTATCGACAAATCATCAGTACATTAACAAGACACGCCCCTCACACTTTTATAACATTTGGAATTATAATGTTTATAACATTAAAAACTTACTGAAGCGGTCTCAACTATTCTATACTAATGTCCAAAAGAAAGTATACACTGTGCATTTTGTGCTGCATCAACCAAAGTCGTTTTTCCATGTATGAGAGAGAGAAATGGGGTTTAACGTCCACTCGACACAAACTAGGTCATTTCGGGACTAACATATGGTTTAATTTTATTTATATAATTCGCTTGCGCGTAGGGGTCTTTAGCAGTGGGAGGAAACCGGAGGACCCGGAGAAAACCCACGAGGTTGGACAGGCGACCCTACTCCTTGCCACGTACAACCGGGGATTCGAAACCACGCCAGTCGACTCAATGACAGACTTTATGATACAGCGCGCGCACGCTAACCATTCAGCCATCCAACCCCCCTTTTTCCATGTATGGTATACGGTATTTGGGTAGAATGTCAATTTGTTTCACATTTTTATTTTGCTTAGAAATGTTGAGTTTGGACGCAAGAGACAAACTCAGTAATGCTTTATCAAATGTTTTTAATCTAAACAAAACTTAGTCATACTTTTAGTGTCTATACTTTCTTTTTGACATCAGTATAGTTAGATATGTGGTTTCGCTAATGTTGTGATTGTAGATAGGATAAGTATGTACAATTTGTTCTTTCCGACTTTATCAATATTATACCAATCTGGTTAAAATACAGATATATGTTTGGTTTCGTTTGTTTTATACGTTGATGGCCTCCATTACATGAAGGTCGTTCCTCCTATGGTCATAGGAGCAGCTTTTGACCGTATGATGTCAGGCATTGATTAATCAATCAGCAGTGACCTTTCTAGTCGTTTACCCACAGAAGAACTCGCCGTAACAGACCGTTTCATTGGCTAATCCCTAACATCATCCAGAACGCCTGTTATATAACAACTCTTCCAGATCCTAGTGTATAAAAACGAAACAAAATAGGATCTGTGTTTTAATCAGGCTGGTATTATGCTTGAAAACGACAATAATTTTGTTGAAGAAATGTATGTGTAGCTCCGATTAAAATTCAGCAATAATAATAATAATAATTTATTCGTACATAATAAGTACAATTACAAAAAGTATCAATACAAACATAAATTTGACCTTAATATATACATAATGTTAAATTCACTTTGTACAAAGTTCATTAATTATATTATTTAAATTTTCACCGTTTTCTCTTAAAGATATAAAATCTCTGATGACGCCTGCCTTATTTTTATCATTCTCTGATTTTGAATTGATGTCGATTTTATTTACTGCAGATAAAATCTTACTAAGAGACATATTAGTCAGTTCATATTTTGATAAACTATATCTTTTTGGGTGGAAATCGTATCACTCATTCTGACTACTTCCAATTCTCAAATAATGTATTATTCTCATCACAAAATATGGTCTTTCATTATCATTCATAAATCCACATGTTATACATACAAAAAAATAATTTAGATTTATTCCTTAAACATACATTATGCAAGAGCTAAATCTTACTTTAGGCCTGAAATGTTATCTAAATTATTAATTAGACATTAATTTACTTATCCAGACCATAATCAACTCTTGCTGCCATCGAATATCTCCGATATTAAGTAGATTAGAGCGGTTCAGCCATAATTTGTTTTAATCTAAAAATGGTGAAGCGAGGCTAATCTTCGAACAATCTTCGAACAACCAGTGCGGTGGTTGCAATTAATGCACACATCTTGTCAAACCGTCAAAAGCTAATATCTTTGCTCGCAGTGGAGCAATATGAATGAAATTTTTAATAAATTCATTTTGCATTATCAGTTTTCGAACTATTATAGTAAGAATGGCTAACTCTTTATCTAAACCTTACATAATGTATCTTTAATATAACTATTATAGCAATAATAGCCAGCTCTTTATCTAAACCTTACACGATGTATCTTTAATGATATTGATGTACATCAATGTATAAGCAAATATTTACAAAAAACATGAACATCCAAATAACAAAAGCAAAATTTTGCTTGATATAATAATACAAATAAAAATCTATAATGATAATGTACTGACAATGTTCTAAATATGAAAACTAATGTATTCGACATAATAACTGCCCTGCTCAAATAAGAACCCACAACTTGATTTTCATTTGGGCCTGACAGGAAAATGCTCAGTGCTCTGGAGTTCATAACAAGGATTTCACTTTAAAATATTGCTAACTGGTCAATATTGGTGGTATTCCCAGGTATTTATTTCAAAGAGTTTGATTATTTTTAATTTTCCTAAATTGAACTATATTTGTTGTGTATTAAAGGTCACCGGAAAAGCTTCATAAGTTTTTAAAATAATGCAAGTAATTATGTCAACAGCAGAAATTACTAACATTGAAATATACCTGTTGCAGGTAATATTGACATTCGGGTTCGTGTTATACTTATGGAAAGGATATGTTGACTGAAGTGACAGGTAAATTCCCCATCTGGTCAATTTCACTGTCAGTCAGTCAAGACTGGTAAATATAACTGACATGAAAGCCCTGATTCATAAGTGAGAGAGAGAAATGGGGTTTAACGTCCACTCGACACAAACTAGGTCATTTCAGGATATGGTTTAATTTTATTTCAATTATTCGCTTGCGCGTAGGGGTCTTTTAGCAGTGGGAGGAAACCGGAGGACCCGGAGAAAACCCACGAGGTTGGACAGGCGACCCTACTCCTTGTCACGTACCACCGGGGATTCGAAACCACGCCAGTCGACTCAATGACAGACTTTATGATACAGCGCGTGCACGCTAACCATTCAGCCATCCACCCCCCCCCCCCCATTTCTTAAGTCGAATACATTTAACAAACATTTCCGTTACAGAAAATGGAATCTATGGAATGTTGCTTTATATCTACAGAATTGTCATTTGACACTGGTGCACTAGTACGCTGCTATATTAAGCATTATGAATATACAAATCGGACAATCTGATTAAAAAAACAGATCCTGTTTCATTTCGTTTTTTATAGTTCAATATTTCGTTTTACTGGTCTTCTGGAAGAATTGTTATATTACTGGCGTTTTGGTTGAAGTGAAGGATTAGCCAATGAAACGGTCTGATCTTCATGTAGAGTAGGCAATCAAAAGTATAAAAAAACGAAATTAAATTTAGATTTGTAGTTTAATCAGACTGTGAATGGGAAGAACCAACAGGATCTATGGAAGGTTTTAGACTTTTTGTCAAGGTTCACTGATTAAAATACAGATCTATATTTTGTTTCGTTTCTTTATACTTTCGATGGCCTCTACTACATGAAGATCTGACCAGTTGCAGTGGGAGGCCACGTCAGTGGTCATACGAATGGCTTTTGACCCAACATGAATATGACATCAGACATTTGATTAACCAATCAGGGTTTATGTTTCTAGTAGGATTACTAGGATACCCACAGTTCTGAGCATCATCCACCAAGAACTCGATGCAATGGACCGTTTCATTGGCTAATCCCTCACATCAACCAGAACGTGGGTTACATGTATATAACAACTCTTCCAGATCCTAGTGTAATAATGACAAGAAAACTGAAATTTTAAACCATAAAAAAAAGAAACAAAAAAGGTTCTGTGTTTTAATCAAATTGGTCAAGGTCAAGGTTGAGAGACGGTTCAACCATCATAATAACCCTAACCTGCAGACTAGTGAGCATAATACTAATGAGGGCATTTATAATTACCTGAACAGAAAAGGTACACATATTCATACAAGTATTAACTGTGAAGACTATAGACTTCAGGTGGAAATAGGTATACATGTACTGGAATAAATCAGCCTATTCAAGGACACACAAACACAACATTTACCAATCTGCCTATCTCATTTAAGATCGTAGCATTTACGGCAAAGTGGGTCAGAATGCGCACGCATGCCACTCTTCATTCCTAACACCCTGAGCTTCTGCTTTGGATGAATTTCCCCTTGGGTGCTTCCCTGCAAAGACATTATGTCTTACCCAAAAAAGCTGGATCAAGCCTATGTTTGTGGCTTCTTCTAGCAAGTTTCTTAGGAAACTCTTGTCTTGTAGCATTTATGACAAAGTGGGCCAGGCTGCGCACGCTCGCCACTCTTCATTTCTTACACCCAGAGCTTCTGCTTTGGATTAATTTCATCTTGGGTGCTTCCCTGCAAAGACATTACCGGTATGTCTTACCCAAAAAGTTGGATAAAGCCTATTTTTGTGGCTTCCACTGGCAAGTTTCTTAGGAAACACATGTCTACGATATCACCATTGGTGGAAGTGGACGTAAAACTCCAAGAACGAACGAACCAACATTTACCAGAAGTCTCTAACCTAAAAACAAGCGGTTACTACCCCAGCTCTTTAAACTCTTATAAAATAAACAGACAAAATTAAATAACCAATTCAAAACAAAACCCCCACTAATCTGTGTATCAGAAAATCACAAGTTGATTATAGCATAATAGCATGATAAAAATTAAAAAAAGACAACTTTCCCTGACTTTGTGAAACATCAAGCAATCTTTTAAAAGTTATATCCTTCTTTCAATTCATCTTGATGGCTCTGATATCAGTACACGTAATATAATCAAGCCCTGGTTTCACAATACATTCTCATACTTAAAGACCACGTAAGATCAAAAATCTAAATTGCATCTATGTATAGCCCATGGTTACTATATCAACTTTACGGCAAGTTCACACCAATCTGATTAAAATTAAGTCCGCTGTTAATGTTTAAGTATCCGACACGCCAAAACGCTTTTCGATTTTTCAATTACGACCTTAATCCGGTTGATTAGCTGGTGACGTCACAGGCACTACACATAGGATATACATTATCTATACAATATCTCACTGTCTGTACAATATAGCACTATCAATACACACGGCAACTGGACAAGCGTCTATTGACGGTCCAATTACCATGTGACTGGCCTAATCATAATCACCGAATTATCGTCTTTCATTGGTATAGATTAGACATTTGTGATTGGAATATTTTAGAGTGAATTTAAAATGCCGTATCATGCCGTAGATCAATTTAAGCTGCCTTTGTTTAAATAGGTCACATGTCAAATGAAGATGACTCAAGAAATTAGCGCATTTACTGGTAATTTGGATAACCCCGTAATACTTGATATCCCAAACTTAAGTACAGAAATACATGCCAGTCATTTGTCGATATATTCATTATTCGCTATATATAATAATAATAACCATTTCTATACATAAAGAACAACTACAGTGAATATGGAATTTTCCGATGACTATGCAAAACATGTACAATAGATCGCACTCATTTCTCTACCAATCAACGCTTGGTATCTTAAATGTTGTTTAAACGCCAATCAACAAATAATACGAGGCTACTAGATTACAAAAACACCGGTGAGCAATAATTATTGGGTATATAGTAATTTTAAAAACTTATTAGTAAAATTTAATTATTTTATACAATTAATGTGTGTGTGTGTATGATTCTACCATTAGTTCATAAGGGTGTCGTAACATTATAACCTAATCGTATCAAAAACGTTCATCCATTCATCACTTAAATGTTGTTTAAACGCCAATCAACAAATAATACGAGGCCACTTGATTACAAAAACACCGGTGAGCAATAATTATTGGGTATATAGTAATTTTAAACAAACTTATTAGTAAATCTTAATTATTTTATACAATCAATATGTGTGTGTATGATTCTACCATTAGTTCATTTGTGGGTACTACGCACACGTTCCACCTAGAGTGATGTCTTTGATCTGGCCAGCGTAAAAAAGATAATTACCTAATCAGCATTATTAATCCCACTAACAATCACTGCTAACACCGAGATGTAAATTAATTAATGACCCCCAAGTCTGTATAAGTTTAGTCGCATTGATTAATTAATGACAGATATTAACGACACTACTTGTCATATTATTATCAATACACAAAGATAGTTAGATGAAACTTCTCAATCTGTCTGTTATTCCATTTAGATGGTTACCCTCAAAAATTATTTGTACTGTATATTGAGATATTTTTTCGCATTTCATTTTTACGGTCTATTTCAGAGTAATGAAGTCAAATCCGTCGTACGATGATAACGGATCGTCATTTACAAATCGCTTTTCAATCATGTTTGACTTTTATGATACAATTTGCATGACCACATCTTTTTAACACTGTACTTTTTTACTCGCGGAAATTAGAACCACAATACGAAAATGTATCTCTAATTAATTGGACTGCACACGATGTTAGAGGGTATTAAAATTCCTGTCATGAGAAACAAATTCTAAATTGAATCATAAATTAAAATGAATTACAAAACAAATTATTCCGTAGTCAGTTGTTTTATTTAATTAAGGAACTAAGGGGGATTAAGGAACCAGTCAGGCGTTAATGAGTACACACGCCGGTTGTATATAGGTAATTAAGGAATAAACATTCCGAATATGCATTTGGTCACTGTGACGTCCCTGGCGTCTGAGGGGATTAAGAGTGTTTTCGATAATTGGCAAAGTCGTTTTTAAGGGAGGTCTATTTTTACGACTTTGAGTGAAGATAACTGAATTAATTTCAATCAGATTGGTGTGAACTTGCCGTAAAGTTGATATAGTAACCATTGGCTACACATATCCAAAAGTTTCCAAGCCCATCTTATGTGCACTTTAAGTAAAATTGTTCGCGTTTTTTTAACGTAGTCCTTTATAAAACTTTTGTTGTTTTAATATGTCAAATACATCAATAAGAAACTACATGTATGTACAAATTTCTGTGTTGCTGGGTCAAAGGTATTTCTCATAAACAGTGATTGAAAGTTGAGTAAATTCTTAACTTCAGTCTGAGAATGCTTTTGTGAAACTGGGGCCAGAACGTCTAATATTAGTATTAAGATAGGTATTCTGTATTTACAAACTTCCTGAACTAAATTTTACTTAACATCATTGTGTCACATCCTTACATACATGTAAACACTACAAACTGCCAGTGAAAATGCAGCTTTTCGAATAATGCCAAAACATTACCATCTACGGTAATTGTAAACTAGCAGAAAACAAATAAACAAATTGAAAAAAATCTGATTATAATCAGATACACCCATTATAATGTATTTAACGTCCACTCGACACAAACTAGGTCATTTCGGGGCTAACATATGGTTTAATTTTATTTACATAATTTGCTTGCGCGTAGGGGTCTTTAGCAGTGGGAGGAAACCGGAGGACCCGGAGAAAACCCACGAGGTTTGACAGGTGACCCTACTCCTTGCCACGTATAACCGGGGATTCGAAACCACGCCAGTCGACTCAATGACAAACTTTATGATACAGCGCGCGCACGCTAACCATTCAGCCATCCACCCCCCCCCCCAATATATATCCAATGGGTCCAACTAATATACAAATACAAAGAATAAAATAACGTGCTTACAACACTCCATATACATGTACACCAATATTTGGAAAATAAAACTTTTAAAGTTTCAAAAACCACAACAGGGCCCTTATTCACGAAAACTTAAACTAAGATACAATCGAAATTTTAAGAAATACTGCAATTCAATTGGCTGACCAGTAAAATCAATTTGCATATATCCAATGAAGTTGCAGTATTTCTTAAAATTTCGGTTGTAACTTAGTTTAAGTTTTCGTGAATAAGGGCCCAGAACAATGAAATAATGTCAAGTTGATTAAATGGGTGATTTCAATCTGAAAAATGTCGGAATTTCATCAAGTTTGACATTGTAACCTGTCAACCATTGTCCCCCTTTATAATGTTTTCCACGTAACTGATCCTCCCATTCACTGCCTTGGGGTAAATAAATATCTCTTTGAGTGGAATCAGAATATAGAACTGGTGCCACTAATAAAACATCAGCCACAAGAAATTCACAGTCAATTCTTAATGCTGTTGAATCTTCTGGCGCTATCCACCACACTGGTCTTATTAAAGGATATCCTGAAAAACAAAAAAGAAAATTATTAGTTTGTTATTCTACAACACATGTACATAGGCGTACGTAACTAACGTACGAAAATTAATTGGTGGCTAGCTTTTTTTTCGCACGTATACAGTGAATGGCCATTTTGCTCAGTAATCCCAGCCAGAATTTGGCTATTTTCTAAATTTGCGTTAAAGTTTAAAATATTTGTTTTAGAACTGAAACACATTAACTATTAGTCAATCCCAACGCTAAAAACATCAACAGAATTGATTGTGTATATCTGAAATAGACCCGACCGACGCACAAAACAGTGCAATATGGCGGCCTCTATGAACAACCCTCGCAGACGCTGTCATTGAAGACAACGTCAATTCTATGAGTTGTAGATGTTATTTTTGTGAAAAATCATCGGAAGAAGAGAGAACATGTTGGGACTGTACGAATTATATAGTCTTTATGGGTGCAACGGACACAATGCTGAAGATAAACCTATTGTTTACAATGTTGACCTCATGACCCATTGACGCCAATGTCATGACCTGTGATGTGTAGATCACATGATATGGATATCATGGCTACTGACTGTGTCTGAGATACTTCTCCGCAGGTAGCGTGTCTCAGATGTTCAGAATGGTACATAGGCCTACTACATACATTTCATTGTTCGTGGGGGGTTGGATGGCCGAATTGTTAGTATGTGCACGTTGGATCATAAGGTCCATCATTGAGTCAACTGGCATGGTTTCGATTCCCCGGTTGTAGGTGACAAGGAGTAGGGTCGCCTGTCCAACCTCATGGGTTTTCGCCAGGTACTCCAGTTTCCTCCCACTGCTAAAGACCCCTACGCACAAGCGAATTATTGAAATAAAATTAAACCATATGTTAGTCCCGAAATGACCTAGTTTGTGTTGAGTGGACGTTAAATCCCATTTCTCTCTCTCTCTTCAAGGAACTAGGATAGTCAATATTGTACCCGGTGGTAAAGGGTTAATAATTAAACAATAATAAAACATATTAATTGTAGGATTGTTAGATTATTAAACATACATTAATGCAAGAGCTAAATCTGCCTATTGCAGGTCTTTCTTTAGGCCTGAAATGTTATCTAAACTATTAATTAGACATTAATTAACCTATCCAGACCATAATCAACTCTCGATGGCATCGCTAGCCTGTGATGTTTAATGTTTATTGGATTAGGTTCTGATTTGCTGTTCGACTTCCATTCATAATTTAATCATGAAATGGATAATCAAGACTATGTTTTTTATCGTACCGACTTTAGTAAGGCCGAGAATTCAATCACTAAAATCTTGGTTCAGAGTGGATCAATTTGACTGAAATTTTCAGCAAATCCCCTTTACATTATCTAATTTTTAACTATTATAGTGAGAACTGCCAGGTCTTTATCTAATCTCCCATAATGTATCTTTAATATCAAAAGATATTTACCATAACTTAACGATTCTTTAGCTGCAAGTAGAAGAACTGGCAAAACTTTAGTTTCATGAATTCTAACAAAATCTTGAGCAATCTTCACTACTTCTTCATCATACTGCCATGGTGCTACAGAAAACTGCATGACCGGAAAATAAGCGGACATAGTCAACCATCTTATGTACAACTCTCGATCTGGTAATGAGGGAATTCCTGTTGTTTCATTAATAGATTGGGAAAATCCCCCAATAGGTCCTGGGATCACAAAAGGATATCCCAGTATACCGTAAGTTAAAACAGTTGGGATTAAACTCGGCAAGCCATCCACACTGCTCCAAGTGGAAGATCGCGCAGCTATTTCTACGTACACTGGATATTTCTGAGTTTGATGGGCAGCGGTCACTATAACTTGCTTTCCAAACGTGTGCGCAAGTTCCACATATTTTGTCGTGAATTCACATGGATTGTGTAAAATGCTTGAAGAATGAGTAGCTGTTGATATGAAACTAGCTTCACCAAAATTAAACTTAAAACTATCCATTAAATATTCAGTTTTTAAAGCATCTAACTTTGTTTTAAACCATTTCAATGCCTCAGGATTTGTGAAATCGACCAAGGACACTGTCTTATTTCTAAAAGAAAAATTAAACAACTGTTGGTTATCTCCCTTCATGAAATATTTATGGCTGCCGACTTCCATGAAGCTTACAGAATTATTATCCACAAATGGATTCACAGAAGTTATTACTTTGTATTTTGCTTCTTTGAACTCTCCAATCATTTGATGAGAGTTACGGAATAGTTTATCGTTGAAATGGAAATCTCCGATTCCTCTTTCATAACCCTCTTCAATATCCAACTGACTAATCGGAAATTTATACTTTTTGATATTATTGACTAGCATAAGAACCTTGCTTTGAGAAACATTCTGTTGAAATCGCGAAAAGGTTGACCATTTCGGATAGCGCATGATATTGGCATCAGGCATGTCCAATGGTAAATCAAAAGATTTCTTAAATAAAAATTTGTGGACTTGCATGACGTCAGGAGCTTTGCAAACCGTGTATTTTAAGACCGGTGGATTATTTTCAGGATTTGGATACACGTTGCTGTTTGTATAGTCCGATTTCAAACATAGATACCTTTCTTCCCCGTGATTGATACTCACTTGAAGTGGAACAGAGTTATCAACGAACAAACCCACACCTTGAGAATTTATCCAATAACGTTCGATCATCGGTCCAAATGCTCCGATAGTTTCGTAATCCCCTGTCAACGTGGCAGATATGTACGGCTGCAACTTTATCGAAACCTCTTCTAGCGGCCATTGTTGTGATTTCAACGCGGAGCCACCATACCAGTGACCACCAGATAACGAAAAGCAATCAAATGGAGAAAATTTGGGGGTTTTCGATGTCCAAACGATATTATAACAACGTACAATGTCATCATGGATAGCTTCGATAACTTCTAATTTACCGATGCTATCCCACTCCAAACATAACTTGTGTTTATCCTTAGAATCTGACGGGTTACAGACGGGATGAGGGCCTTTCTGCACATCGATCGGCAGGGACACCGATAAATATTTTTCTCCTTTGTTTGTTAATGTGTAAATACCGGTTGAACAATCCAACTCAAAATCACCAACTTGAAACGTCGAATAAAAATAGTCTAAAACATTTTTCTTTTGGGAAAATGCACCCCTTAAGAAAAAAATGATAATAAATAAAATAAAGATAGCTGAAATTATCTTCAAAAGTCTAATGATCTTTCTCCTTGGTGCCTTCATTAAGTTCATCTTGTAATAATATCACAGAATCTTATAAAGGTCTAGTTCTGGGTTCATCTGGTAAAATAGATCAAGCAGTTCATGTCTGGATGTAGGTTCATCTTAGCCCATCCATCCAGAAATTGCCTACAAGTACAATGTACCATAATAATATATATAATAAGGGAGACAATTTGAATTAACACAATGGAAGGTAGGGCCTATATTTCAAACTTTAATTAATTTACTCGTGTATGTTCAGTGTGCATACATTACGAAACAGTACATAGTTCTTACGCACACAATCTCAACAAATTGACTTTTTGGATAATTGATGGACAAATTAAACAACAATAAGCCATTTTGATCTTAACCCTGTCTGATCTAGAATTGAGTAGAAATGTGGCATGCCTTCTTCATTTGGTATGAACTACAATAACTAAACTCAAATGGACCCTTACGACACTTACGTTTATTGTCACTGATAGGCCTCAGGCTAAAGGGTGTGACTGTGAGTTTTTGTAATGATTATAAATTTTTCATTTCCAAAATATAATCATATTCATATAATCACAATTTGTAACAGAATTAGTTTACAGCGGAATGCTATTTTCAGTTCTAAACTATAACTGAATATTAATTACCAAACATCAAAGCAGAAATAAATTACCATCCACAACAATGTTTTTCATTCTTCAAAAATCAACGTTGCTGCAAACGTGTCTTTTTCTTCACGATTCAAGCAGTCGAAGAATACCTTTCCGGATATGGGGAACCTAATAAAATTTCTAAAAATAGATCCACCGAAGGGAGATAACTCCAGTAAATAGGATACAGACCTCCATTGATTTCTACGTCCAACAGATTTCTGCATCCGAGACAATGTGAAAGATTTCCAATACGATCAGCTAAAAGATATTTTTAAAGGAGCTAAATCACTAATATTTTGGACCTTGAAATTGACACAAATGGGTCGCAATGCATATAATAATGTAATATGAATGTATATAAACTGATTTACATTCAATCGTTTCTGATTTTACTCTAATTTCTAATCAGTAATGTTCGGCGAAATACGGCAGAAGTCTCAATCGAATGGCAATCTCTAGTGTCTGGTTATTCCAGTCTATACTGATATTATTTATTGCACATGCTCTCCAGATAAGAATATGTCATCACCGTTTGACATGACTTGTGGAATATGTCTAGCCTCATCCTTCGAGTCCCATGTTATAAATGGCTCTGAAATGCATTATAGTACACGATTGTGTACCAACGGTAAAATGTTTATTTTGTCTTAAATATTGGATATCAGAAGCCTACCTTTTCCCGGTAAGATCACAACATCAATGTTGATTTAAATTGACAAATAATTCGTGTTTACAACCTGTAAGACTTTGGATGATACTGAGTTACAGACTTAGCTACTTTAAGATTTGGTACAAAGCACTTTTTGTATCACATTTATTATGACTCTATGGCACCATTTTGATCCCAGTTGTCTGTGAAATCCGACCTGGGTTTTCATCTGAGTCACCTTGAAAAATTATTATTTCAATTGTTGGCCTTATCAAATAGATCAACACTGCACCCCCCAATAAGACAGTGGCTCCATCTACACCAAGTTTGCAACATTCTCTGGAGGTCTGGTGTTCGATCCCTGCATTGGCCTAGAATGTCCATCCAGATTTTCCGGCTTGGTCCCCCCTTGTCAGTGATGTAGGACGGAGGGTCTGACAAGGACAGATGTCTAGTTGTTCGAATGGTATGAAAACCAGAGGTCCCGTGTACACATTGGCATGCACGTAAAAGATCCCTTGACAGTTGGAAATCGATTTAAGAGTAGGCCGTAGTGCTACTGCCTGGGCAAAATTTCCCTCATTGCACACTGTAGGGCGTATGCCAGTCTTCATTAGCCTAGTTCGGAGCAGAACTAAAGGACGTTAAACCCTATTTCATTTCATTTCATTTTGCAACATTCTTCCTCAATTAGAAGCAGATTTACTGTGTTCCAAGAGGTGTGACAGATCGATAAACCTTTCTTTCTCCGTAAAATGGAGGTAAATCCGGTAAATGAGAGAGAGAAATGGGGTTTAATGTCCACTCAACACAAAGTAGGTAATTTCGGGACTAACATATCCAATTTTATTTCAATAATTTCAATAGGAGCCTTTAGCAGTGGGAGGAAACCGGAGGACCCGGAGAAAATCCACGAAGTTGGACAGGCGACCCTACTCCTTGTCACGTACAACCGGAGAATCGAAACCACGCCAGTTGACTCAATGACAGACCTAATGATACAACGCGCGCATGCTAACCATTTGGCCATCCAACCCTACAAACTGAGAAGAATTATGATACAACTAATCAAGGATTTAAATAATATATAACTTTATTTTCTTACATAAAAATGATTGATGAAAAAATCTGTTGATTCATGTATATTATTAATACCACAAAACCGATACAAAAAATACAATTATACAAAACATACATCAATATACAATTAACATACAACATACCCTTACTATTCATTTATACAGTATCATTAAATAATATATGATTAGTTATTTACATAAAAATTAGAAATAGAAATTGAGATTGTAATCAGAATAGAGAGAGAGAGAGAGAGAGAAATGAGGTTTAACGGCCATTGGACAAAACTAGGTCATTTCGGGACTAACACATGGTTCAATTTTATTTCAATAATTCGCTTGCGCGTAGGGGGTAATCAGATGACGTTACATGTTAACACTTTTAGACCAACAACTTCAGTTCATCATGAAGTAAGACAAAGACAACACTGAATTGTTTGTAAAAAATTAACTCAAATCCACCATATCTTCCTTCAATTATTTTTAAATTAAATATTTAATATTGCTACTGCCCAAAATATTTGGATATTGTATATGCACATATTACCTTGTTAATGATCAATTTTGTGTCATACACCCCACGATAATTTTACCCCTGTATTACCAAAAGGGCACATACATGTATCATAATGACAATCCATCCCCAGTGGTATCGTTCTGTTCTACTCTACTAAGCCCTGGGTCCATTCACAGGGTTTTCACGAATTCAAATTATCTGCCCTTGATTGTAGGCTGATTCTATGAACCAATCAAAAAATAGTTTACATACCAGTTTTAGTTTCATTGTTTACGTTCACCACAATAACATACGGTTCAATTTTATTTCAATAATTGGGTTGCGTGTAGGGGTCTTTAGCAGTGAGAGGAAACCAGAGGACCCGGAGAAAAGCCACAAGGTTGGACAGGCGACCCTGTCACGTACAACCGGGGAATAGAAACCACGCCAATTGACTCAATGACAGACCTTATGATGCAGCATTCAAGCATCCCTCTCCCCCCTATATAAGTTTAAACATCCCTATTTCGTATATACATTCAGTTAGGTTTGGTGTAAAATGCCCTGTGAAGTCGACTGTCCATGCTAAAGTGACCTAATGATCGCAAACCAATGTTTTGGACCAATGAAGTTCTAGGATTAAGATAAAAACCAAGAGGTCTTTCTTAGGACTAAGGTCTTGCTATTACATTTTAAACAAATTTGAATTTAGTTTTGAGGAAAGATATATATATATATATACATACACAAAACATTTCTTTGATTTAGGAATCATCTTGAATGAGAAGTAAAACTATTTTGTAGATTTAAAATACATCTCATAATAATAAATAACAGAAGTACTAATAAACAATTACATAAAAATAAATAAACAAATAAATGCCCAAGTCATGCAGATGTTAATCATATCACATGAAAAAAAATAAATTGTTTTTTAAATCTTAGAAATAAGATTATTCACACTTCTACCACACGTAATCATTCAATAGTAAAATTCAATTTTTTGTTTGAAATCAGATCTTACATTATAAAAGTCAAATATAATACAGATCTATATTTCGTTTCCTTTTTTTTTATACTTTTGATTGCCTACACTACATGAAGATTTGACCGGTTGTAGTGGGAGGTCGAGTCAGGGGTCGCATGAGCGGCTTTTGACCCTATGACATCAGCCATTGATTAATCACCAGCATTGATGTTTCTAGTGGTTTACCCACAGTTCCGTGCATCGCATGCTAAGAAGTCGGCGTAACAGATGGTTTCATTGGCTAATCCCTCATGCCATCCAGAACGCAGGCTACATAACAACTCTTCAAGATACTAGTGTAGTAAAGATAAGTAAAACGAAATTTTGAAGTATAAAAAAACGAAACGAAATAGGATCTGTGTTTTAATCAGATTGATATCTAGAACACCTGATAACACTTCTCCTTTATTTGAGAAGTTCACATAGCTAACACTTTTTATCGTGCTTTTGTTTTGTTAACTAACAAGACTTTCAGCTTATTATTAGAAGTGTAAACATAAAATCTGCTCCTACAAATTTGGTTTAAAAAAAATCACGATTTACAGTTTAAATTTTACACCTGAGAGTAATCTTAATTTTTTTTACCTTTTATCATCAATAATTTGCGTCTTTATACCCATCAGGAAATTGTTTAAACAGCTGTCTTGTTAATATCTAGAAAATGACTTAGATTCACGTATAATTTAAGTACGGGTACATACACCAGAAAATATCAGGGGCCTGTTTCACGAAATTTTAACTAAGATAAAATACAAACTTTAGTAATTTGATTGGATAATATTAGATTGATTTCAGTGCTTAGCCAATCAAAATTGAAGTATCTACTAAAATTTGGATTTTATCTTTAGTTAAGATTTCGAGAAACAGGGCCCAGATGACTTACTGATATTTCTGTTTACATAAGTACACAATAAGCAATCTACATCAATTAAATTTTGGTATTGGTGGTTCAGTCTTAAAGATACATTATGGGAGATTAGATAAAGAGCTAGATAAAAACTAGACAATGTAAAGGCAATTTGCTGAAAATTTCAGTCAAATTGATCCACTCTGAACCAAGAATTTAGCGATTGAATTTTTGGCCTAGCCTTGATCATAATTACTAATGTCGTTACGATAGTTTCGATTATCCATTTTTTGATTTAATCATCAATGAGCGTTGAGCAGCAGATCGAATTCTAATCCAGTCAATATCGCAGACTAGCGATGACATCGAGAGTTGATTATGGTCTGGACAAGTTAATTAATGTCTAATTAATAATTTAGATAACATTTCAGGCCTAAAAAAAGACCAGCAATAGACAGATTTAGCTCTTGTATAATCTATGTTTAAATACATGTCTTAAATAATTTTATGTCATTCATTCATTAATTTATCTGTCAATCAGTGCTATATATTACGCAATGTCTTGCATGAGACCTTTAAACACCATCCAGCGCATGCATTTCACTGAAATATACGTCACACGGGTCCAATATTACAACTAGTATAAATAATGTACGCCTGGCACATTGCCCATACCATTGTTTGAAATAATGGTACGCCAACATCAAAGGGTGACGTCACATCTGTATTTTAAAAAATATGTTATCAATCGCTCCGAGATATTCAACACAAACATCAATGTGCATAAAAAATAGTCCCACATATCAATTCATCGTATCAGTCACCAGATATGAGAATCGTTAGATGGCATTTTAACGACACCAACACCTCCTCCTAAACGTCTATAGTTCATTCCTCCCACAATCCTCCAGCAGTTTCCTTCAGGATCGTAAACTTCTACTGTTTTAAGGTAAGTTGTTCCATCAAAACCACCGATTGCCATTAACTGTCCATTTACTACAGCCAGTCCCACCTAAAAAATATTCATTATATAAACGTTTTTAGATATTTAACTGCAAATCTTACAAGTATGTCTTCATTGGCATGCAGAGAGGAGGCAAAATGTGTTGAAATTTGAAATTAATGTACAAGCCGCCCTACTTAATTGGAATAAAAGTGGTTTTTTTCATTGGTTTTGATATTCAAAAGGCCCTATAGGCCTATTTAAGTCTTGGGGACATTCAACCAAGCAGTACATGTAGGCCCAAGGCATCACCAAAACTGTGTGTCTTTACGTTTATGCTACAACACAAGATAGCATATATTTCAAGTAGATCGAATAAAGAACTTTGCCACTAAAGTGCACAAAAAGATGAAGGGCAATAACTCTGGAAGTTACGATCAGAAATCTCTGATGATATTACATTGGCAACTTCATCTGATGTTAACAATGCAAAATTCTGTTTAACCATACATAAACCAGATAATCCACATCATGGCCGAATCGCCATATCTAATATATTCAAATATGTTTTTATTGGCCGTACGTTTCTGTGTAGCTGAGTGAGTATAGTGTAGATCCGATGTACTTGTCAGTGGGTGTGGCAAGGAATAAGTGTACTTGTCAGTGGGTGTGGCAAGGAATAAGTGTACTTGTCAGTGGGTGTGGCAAGGAATAAGTGTACTTGTCAGTGGGTGTGGCAAGGAATAAGTGTACTTGTCAGTGGGTGTGGCAAGGAATAAGTGTACTTGTCAGTGGGTGTGGCAAGGAATAAGTGTACTTGTCAGTGGGTGTGGCAAGGAATAAGTGTACTTGTCAGTGGGTGTGGCAAGGAATAAGTGTGCTTGTCAGTGGGTGTGGCAAGGAATAAGTGTGCTTGTCAGTGGGTGTGGCAAGGAATAAGTGTACTTGTCAGTGGGTGTGGCATGGAATAAGTGTACTTGTCAGTGGGTGTGGCAAGGAATAAGTGTACTTGTTAGTGGGTGTGGCAAGGAATAAGTGACTAGTTGTTGGGATGGTGTGAAAAAAATAAAAGGTCAGGTTTATGTATCAAACCAAAGAATTTAACCATAGAGATGGAACAATGGTGAAGGAGAGACAGCAATATATGACACAATTACTGTAAGAGAGATAGAGAGAGAAAGAAATGGGGTTTACTGTCCACTCGACACAAACTAGGTCACTTCGGGACTAACATTTGGATCAATTTTACTTCAATAATTCGCTTGTGCGTAGGGATCTTTAGCAGTGGGAGGAAACCGGAGGACTCGGAGAAAATCCACAAGGTTGGACAGACGACCCTAGGTACTCCTTGTCGCGTACAACTGTGGAATCGATACCACACCAGTTGACTTGATGACAGGCCTTATGATACATGGCGCACGTGCTAACCATTCAGCCATCCACCCCATCCCCCCACTAACTAGGAAGTCCTGGGGTTGATCCGGTGTTGGACCCAGGGAAAACCCACGAGGTTGGACAGACGACCCTACTCCTTGTCACATACAACCGGAGAATCGAAACCACACCAGTTGACTCAATGACACACCTTATGATACAGTGTGCATATGCTAACCATTCGGCCATCCACCCCACCCCACCCACTAACTAGGAAGTCCTGGGGTTGATCCGGTGTTGGACCCAGAGAAAACCCACGAGGTTGGACAGACGACCCTACTCCTTGTCACATACAACCGGGGAATCGAAACCACACCAGTTGACTCAATGACAGACCTTATGATACAGCGCGCACATGCTAACCATTCGGCCATCCCCCCACCCCCACAACATTACTGTAATACTATAGATTACTTACACCACTTCTTCTGGATGTCATGGCTACAACAGGTTGCCACATGTTAGTCTGAGGATTGTATCTTTCTGCACTAGAGAGCTCTGTTGTATCATCACGACCACCAACTGCGTAGATCATGTTATTAAACACAGCCACGCCCAGATGTTTCCGCCTCGTTCCCATGGATGCTACTGGATTCCAACGATTACCTCTTGGATCGTATCGTTCAACTATGAAAACAAATTAATATCACATTGTAGAGAAATTTTGTTTAAATAATTTAAAATAAAATAAAAATAGTATACATACAAGGTTTTCACTATAGTGTTCTACTCTGAACAGTGAGCTATGAAGGAAATTTTGCCTGGACAGTGGCACTACATGTACAGCCTACTCTTATATCAAATTCCAAATGCCAAGGGACCTTTTATGTGCATGCCAATGTGTACACAGGACCTTGGGTTTTTGTCCCATCCGAACGACTACATGTTGTCCCTTGCCAGGCTCTCTGTCTTGCACCACTGACAAGGAGGAACCACGCTGTAAAATCCTAATGACCTTTCTCAGTCAATGCCAGGACCGAACACGCGACCTCAAGGCTAGCGAGTCAGCGTCTTACTCACTTGGCCACCATGGCTCCCAGAACAACGAACCTCAAATGAAAATAGTATACCTTCACTATAGTGTGATTCACTGTAAGCTATAAACAAGTATTATAGGGAAGAATTTTGTCAGTAGTGGAATATCTTAGTCCAACCTGATTAAAACACATTCGTTTTTCTTGCATGTACTCCTCTAGGATCTGGAAGAGTTGTTATATAACCAGCGTTCTGGATGATGTGAGGGATTAGCCAAGGGGAGAGAGAGAAAAATTAGGTTTAAGGTCCACTCGACACAAACTAGGTCATTTCGGATCTAACATATGGTTCAATTTTATTTCCATAATTCGCTTGAGCGTAGGGGTCTTTAGCAGTGGGAGGAAACGGGAGGACCCAGAGAAAACCCACGAGGTTGGACAGGCGACCGCACTCCTTGTCACGTACAATCAGGGAATCGAAACCCCGCTAGTTGACTCAATGACAGACCGTATGATACAGCGCGCGGATTAGCCAAGGAAACAATCTATAGTTTTTGGCGTGAGGTGCAAAGAACTCTGGATAAACCACTAGGAACGTCAACGCTGATCGATTAATCAATATCTGACGCCATAGGCTCAAAAGCCGCTCATATGAACCCTGATGCAACCTCCCACTACAACCGGTCAGCTTTTCATGTAGTGTAGGCCATCGAAAGTACAAAAAACAATGATATGTATATATATTTAATGATATTGGTATGTATCTTACCTGTGTTAAGAGGACATGTACCATCACTCCCTCCCACAGCATAGAGTGATCCCCCTAATACTGCCACACCCACTCCTAATCTTCTTGTACTCATTGATGTTACTTTATTCCATTTATTAGTCTGAGGATCATACCTGGTAAAAACAAATAGATGTAGAAGATAAAGTCCCAACATGTCAGATTTTAATATCATACACAATCAAAAGTATTTTTATTTCAAAAATCCAGATATAAACATAATTCAAAGCGATTAATCCTAACTCTAAGATACATTATGTAAGATTATCTCCTACGATATATCAGATAAAGTCAAAGTTCATAATGTGGGATCCAGGATCAATCGGTGTGTTTGAGTTCCCACAGACCACTTTGACACCCACCCACCAGCTTAAAATGGATTCCCCTTGTCAGTGTTGCAGAACGGAGGGCCTGATAAGAACAGCTGTCTAGTCGTTTGGATGGGACAAAAAAACGAGGTCCCGGGTATACATTAATTAGCGTGCACGTAAAAGATCCTTTGGCAGTTGGAATTCGATAAATTTCCCTCATAGCACAATATATGGCATATGCCCGTCTTCATTAGCCTAGCTCGGAGCAGAACAGTAGGACGTTAAACCCTATTTCATTTCATTTCCAGCTTAAAACGGAAATAAGCATCAACAGGCCTGGGGCCTGTTTCACAAAATTTTAACTAAGATAAAATCCAAATATTAGTAATTTGATTGGATAATATTAGATTGATTTTAGTGCTTAGCCAATAAAAATTGAAGCATCAAGATTTCGTGAAACAGGATCCAGGTTATGCCTACTCCATAGTTGATACTCAAACAACTTACCTCTCAACATAATTTAAACAAGAGACGCCATCTTGTCCTCCGACAGCGTATAGATAATCACCTAATACAGCTACACCAACACTAGTACGACACGAACTAGTTGGTGCTACATCACTACTCCATTGATTGGTATGAGGATCATATCTATTAACAAACAATAAAATCAATCAATAATAAAATATTGATCTTTAACACACTCATTAAAATACAGATCTATATTTTGTTTTGGTTTTTTATAATCTCGATGGCCTACACTACATGAAAATCTGACCGGTTGTACTGATAGGTCGCGTCAGAGGTCATATGAGCAGCTATTGACCCTATGACGTCAGACATTTGATGTTTTTAGTGGATTACCCACAGTTCTGGGCACCACACGCCAAAAGCTTGCTGTAACAGACTGTTTCATTGCCTAAACTCTTACATCATCCAGAACATGTCAATGATAACAACTCTTCCAGATCCTAGTGTAGTAAAATCAAGTAAAACCAAATTTTGAACTATAAAAAAAAAACCGAAATAGGATCAGATTGTTTTTTTATAGTTCAAAATTTCATTTTACTTGTCTTTACTACACTAGGATATGAAAGAGCAGTTGCATTTTGGATGATGTGAGGGATTAGCCAATCAAACGGTCTGTTACGGCGAATGTTTGGGGTAAGGTGCAAAGGAACTTTGGGAAAACCACTAGAAATGTCAATGATGATTGGTTAATCAATATCTGACATCATAAGGTCAAAAGCCGCTCGTATCAAGGATTATTATTATTATCATTATTCATACACTTATTAAAACGGCTGATTATCAATTGAGAGCATTGGGTAAAATCCTTTAATGCGTATTTTCTTAATACGACTCAATCCAAGCACAGGGATTATCTACTGTTGATATTTTGGTTTTGTTCTCGTGATGAAATGTAAAAATTGTAATCTGTGTACATTAAGCTATGAAAAATTAGATTTTGTCTGGAAAATGCACTGTGTGGCACGAACTGTTAGCTACTTTGGTCCTTTAAGACCTCAGTGTATCTTTAACTCATTATTGGTTAACACTTTCTATAGAGTCAAGTCCACTTACTAATGAAAGTAAATGACATGTTTATATATAAAAAGACAGTGATTTTTGGTAAAATCCTTACCATTGTCAAAATATCCATCAAATTCTATCAGTTTATGACGTGCCTGGTAGATCAAGGAAATTAACGCCAAGGTCAGTCAATAACGTACAGAAATAAGTGGGTTATAAAAGAGGATGTTGGGCGAAATTTATCAGAGCTCACCCAGAAATTCCGAGCAGCTATCATCCATACTTTATTGAGAATGAGGGACACCGAAGCCAAACAGTTTAACAATAAAGTTATAGAAACCAACTAACCTGTAGTTTTATTATGATCAAGAAGGAAACACAACAATGAGAGAGAGAAAGAGAGGGAGAGAGAGAGATGGGGTTTAATGTCCACTCGACACAAACCAGGTCATTTCGGGACTAACATATGGTTCAATTTTATTTCCATAACTCGTTTGCGTGTAGGAGTCTTTAGCAGTGGGAGGAAACTGGAGGACCCGGGAAAACCCACGAAGTTGGACAGGCGACCTTTATCCTTGTCACGTACAACCGGGGATTCGAAACCACGCCAGTTGACTCAATGACAGACTTTATGATACAGCACACACGTGTTAACCATTCAGCCATCCAACCCCACAGACAACAAATGATAAATACTACTAGTACCTTTCTATACTGTTAAGATAAGACTGTCCATCATGACCTCCTACAGCATATAATAAATCATTTAATACAGCCACGCCTACACCACATCTTCTTTTACTCATAGGAGCTACAAGTCTCCATTCATTGGCTTGAGGATCGTATTTCTCTACACTAGATATAGCATCACCACTACACCAACCACCAACTGTAATATACAATGTATATATAAATCTTCAACTAATTGACACATGTACCTTGATTGCATCGACTAACCATGAGTGTTCAAATATTCTATAGACCAGAGATGAACTTCCGATGTATGTGCTAAATGTGGTGCAATGCATGATTGTAAGTGGCGCAGTGGATGATTATAAGTGGCGCATTCAATGATTATAAGTGGCTTTTAAGTGGCGTATTGGAGAGAGAGAGAGAGAGAGAGAGAGAGAGAGAGATCGACAAAAAACTAGGTCATTTCGGTACTAACATATGGGTTTAATTTTATTTCAATAATTCGCTTGCGCGTAGGTGTCTTTAGTAGTGGGAGGAACCGGAGGACCCAGAGAAAACCCACGAGGTTGGACAGGCGACCCCACTCCTTGTCACGTACAACCAGGGATTCGCAACCACGCCAGTTGACTCAATGACAGGCTTTAAGATACAGCGCGCACGTGCTAACCATTCGGCCATCCAACCCAACCCACCCACCCCCACCCCCGTGGCATATTGGACGATTATAAGTGGTGCAGACTGATTATAAGTGGGGCATTGGCTGATTATACCTGGCGAATTGGATGATTATAAATGTTGCATTGCCATATTATAAGTGGCACATTGCATCTCTGTGATAATAACAATTTAAGGAAGTAATATTATTTTCCACAATTTATTTTATGCACATCCTTTTTAGCGATGGTTATCTACTACTACAATGTAAGAACGATAGGGTCCTAGTTGTTTTTTTTCCAGGTTCCCCCCATTGCTAAAGACCCCTAGCTGCAAAATGGCCTAGTTTGTGTCAAGTGGACGTTAAACCCCATTTCTCTCTCTCTAATATGACAGTATTACCTACATGCAGTACAAAACTTAAAGGTATCAGGTTTTAACATTTTTATTTCAATGTTTATCTGTGCAAGGTGAGTGGGGGAATTTTGCCGAGACAGTGGCATTTTGTTATACTCTTCATTAAATGCTGATTACCTCAGGTTCTTGTACTTGAATACTAATTTGTAATCAGCACCTCTTGTATGTAATGAAATGAAATGGGGTTCTACTGTTCTGCATCATCTGGGCTAATGAAGATGGACATACAGTCTGCTATGAGGGAAATTTTGCCCTGGCAGCGGCACTATAGGCTATTCACATTGAATTCCAACTGACAGGGGATCTTTACATGCACACCAATGTATACACGACACCTTGGTTTTTCATACTATCTGAATAACTAGACAGCTGTCCCTTGCAGGGGGATCACGTGGCTAAGTGGGTAAGACGCTAGCTCGCTAGCCTGGAGGTCGGGTGTTCGATCCCTGCATTGGCCGAGAAGGTTCATCCAGATTTTCCGGCGTGGTTCTCCCTTGTCAGTGATGCAGGACGGAGGGGCTGACAAGGAAAGCTGTCTAGTCGTTCGGATGGGACGAAAAACCGAGGTCCCGTGTACACATTGGCGTGCACGTAAAAGATCCCTTGGCAGTTGGCAAAATTTCCCTCATAGCACACTGTATGGCGTATGCTAGTCTTCATTAGCCCAGGTTAGGAGCAGAACAGTAGGACGTTAAACCCCATTTCATTTCATTTCATTTCATGTCCCTTTCAGGCCCTCCATCCTGCACCACTGACAAGGGGAAACTATGACGGAAAATCCTGATGAACTTTCTCGGCCAATGCAGGGATCGAATCAGCGACCTCCAGGCTAGCGAGTCAGTGTCTTACCCTCCGTAGCTCCTACCCTTTGTACGAATAGTTCAACAATTCAACGTGACAACAAACCTGCAAATAAAACTTCTCCACATTTTATTGGTTTTCGTGGTCTGGTTCGCGGACCCTGCATTAAGGGTCGCTCTTGAGGCAAGAGAAGATAGTTTTTGGCTTCATCTACTAAATCACGACATGCTTCATCACTTTTGATTAAGAGATCTGACCCCACAGTTCCCACTAGAAATTTGGCACTCATTCTCGGCAATCGAACATGTTGTAGTACCTACAAAATAAAATTATAAAAATCTCAATATTTCATAAAAGATCTATGTGTATAACGACTTTTTAAAATGGGTGTAAAAATATTTCTCAAGTAGTTCTGAAGAAAATCCCTAAATATTTGCGCTACAATATCAATAAATATGTTCCTGTTGTAGTACCTACAAAATAAAATTATAAAAATCTCAATATTTCATAAAAGATCTACATGTATGTGTATAACGACTTTTTAAAATGGGTGTATAAATATTTCTTAAGTAGTTCTGAAGAAAATCCCTAAATATTTGCGCTACAATATCAATAAATATGTTCCTGTTTCAAATTTATGGTTAAATGGACAATAAATGGTCTCTAAATTCGAAACAGGAAGTGTTTTTATATGTATTTCCTAATTGAATACTAGTTGAATTCATTACCGAGAAGTAATCATTTACATTCATAGTAAATATTTCATAGGAGACGAGGAACAGATCAATTTCCATTAGTTTTAAAAATAAATACTAGTTGAATTCATTCAGTAAACATTTGATTTTAATAGTATGTATCTCCCAGGAGACAAGAAATAATGAATACTAAAAAATCAGTTGAAATAGCCTTCCAAAACCTCTGAATTCAATTATTTGTGTGACTGTGAGCTCTACATGAACTCTGTTGGGCAACTCTGGATAAGATTCATCAAGTGCTAAAATAAAATAAAACTTCTACAATCAAGCTCACCAACTGTTATTTTACTATAATGAATTCACAGAGAGAGAGAAGGAGAGAAAGAGATTAGGTTTAATATCCAGTTGACAAAAATTAGGTCATTTTGGGACTAACACGTAGTTCAATTTCATTTCAATAATTCGCTTGCATGTAGGGGTAATTTAGCAATGGGAGGAAACCGGAGGACCCGTAGAAAACCCACGAGGTTGGACAGGCGCCCTACTCCTTGTCACGTACAATCGGAGAATCAAAACCACGCCAGTTGACTCAATGACAGACCTTATGAAACAGCATGCACGTGCTAACCCTTATTCGGCCATCCATCTCCCCACCCCCTACTAAAATAAAATAAAACTTTTACAATCAAGCTCACCAACTATTATTCTGCTATAATGAATTCAATATCTATATTAAACTATAAATAAATCTACTTACAGTTGGTAAATGTTGTCGCCTTTCTTGTATACTATATTTAACCCAGCCCATAACAGCCTGGTAAACCTGTTCTTCAGATCTTACATTTAATTCATCACTGGATATTATTTCTACTAATTGATTGACAGGTAACAATAAAAATTCTTCGGATTCCATAACCTGAAATTTTAGTAGAATGAAACCTACATGTACTATAGATGATAGTGACATTAAACTCATTTTAGTGGATTGAAACCTACCATATATATAGATGACATTAAACTCATTTGGGTACAATTTTAGTGAAGGTGGCCATAAAACAAATTAAAGATACAATATGGGAGATTAGATAACGAGTTGGCAGTTCTCACTATAATAGTTAAAAACTAGATAATGTAAAGGAAATTTGCTGAAAGACCTGAAATAGGCTGATTTACCTCTTGCATAATGTACATGTACATGTATGTTTAAGAATTACTTAAAATGTCACCCACTCTCCAAAATATAATACATGTGGGACTAATATATTTAACACAAATTTTATAGATAGCTTTGATATAATAAACAAATATCAAAGCACTGATGATACTAGCAATGAGTGTTTGAAATCTGAGTAACAATTGAGTCAGCACTGGATCCAGGATGACTAACATGTAATATAATATCTTGACAATTTCATGAGCCAAGATATGCACAGCAATGTAAATATGGGTAGACCTCCATTTTCTGACCTACATGTATCTGAAAGAATAGGTGCCACTGCCCAAACTTCCTCCCCCCCCACCCCCAAACACACACACCCAGCAACCCACAAGGGCTAGACATGAAAAATTCTGCAGTCAGTTAAAATTATTCCCACCCAGGACATTCTAGTAGAGGGACCAGTGACCCCTACATATCTATGAGAGAGGGAGAGAGAGAGAGATGGGATGTAATGTCCACTTGACACAAACCACCGTGACCTCTACATATACATGTATGTGAGAGAGAGTGAGAGAGAGAGATGGTATGTAACAACCACTCGACACAAACTTGGTCATTTCAGGACTTACAATGTCTCAATTTTACTTCAATAATTTGCTTGCGCGTAGGGGTCTTTAGCAGTAGGTGGAAACCGGAGGAACTGGAGAAAACCCATGAGGTTGGACAGACCACTCTAGTCCTTGTCACGTACAACCGGGGAATCAAAACCATGCCAGTTGACTCAATGACAGGCCTTATGATACAACGCGCGTGCTAACCATTCGGCCATCCAACCCACCACATACATGTATATGTGAAATACACCTAGAAATTTTATCTACAATACAGTATCACTGACATATTATGAATTAACAACAATACTTACATCTTGGAAGTTATTTTGTGTAAATTTATCAGCTATTCTCAATAAATCTCTACAAGCATGAGTATCAGCAAAAGCACGGATACCCAGACAATTGGAAGGGTCGAGTTGCCGTCTCAAAAACTCACAGCAAACTTCTTGTATTTCCACCAGCTGTAATAAACATGCTGCTGGCAATAATGTCTGAACGTTACTTTCTTCCACAGTTATGTTGGAAGTGTAACAAAAGTCTATTAATAATTCCATGGCATTTTCGTCGATGTCACGTATCGGCACCTCAGTCTGTCGACTTTCTGCCAATTCACAAGTAAACATGGCGTGAAAATAAGGACTACATGCTGAAAGGATAACGCGATGGGCAAATATCTTTTTTACACCAACAATTAAAACAACATCACAAAGTTCTCGGTTTTTACGTAATAGATTTATAGCTTCGAAAGTTTGTCTTGGATGTTTATCTGATGTGTAAGCCAATCGAGCTGTTGATGGTGGATGCTCCATGTTAGACTCAAATCGGCTCATTTTTTGGCGCATGAACCACAATTCTCTATTATTTCTTCATACTGAAATGGTAAGATAACAACAATTATTAAGTTAATCAATGTAATGGATTCCTGTACATGTATTATAGTATAGTGTGGTTCATGGATTCCTGTCTATGTATGGTATTATAGTTATAGTTAGGCTGTGCTTCATAACTCCATGCTGTAGATTTCATCTCAAAAAAAAAAGAGAGAGAGACAGAGAGAGAGATAGGGTTTAACGTCCACTTGACACAAACTAAGTCACTTCAGGACTAACATATGGTTCAATTTTACTTCAATAATTCGCTTGCACATATAGAGGTTTTAACCAGTGGGAGGAAACCAGAGGACCCGGAGAAAACCCATGAGGTTGAACAGACGACACTACTCCTTGTCACAAACAACTGGGGAATCAAAACCTTGCCAGATGACTCAATGACAGACCTAATGATACAGCGTGCACGTGTTAACCATTCGTCCATCCAACCGCCCTGATCTCAATGAAAGAACAAACATCTAGATAGGATTCATTACATCTACTGCCATTATTATTACAATCACAAATAGGTTTAATGTACGATCTTGCCTATTTTCAAGATGTACAGATGTTAACCCAATGGCAATGCAACTCACTATGAGAGCTGCTGTGAGCATCGCTGATAGTCATCATTCATTGGCTATAGGTGGTCTGATGACATACTCGTAATGGCAGCCAAAATCTGCTCTCAAAGTGAGCTGCCTTGGATTACCACCCGTACATGTACATCCTTAAAACGGCAAGACTTTACATCATCTTAGCATATATAAAATGTAAGAACAAGCATTTATTGGCTAGGCTATCGATATATGACGGCATGTAGGGACTTAGATGTGTCATACATGTAGGCCATCAACATTGAGAAATATGATGGTTCCGAATGGGAGGTATTTCTAAATGGGATTAAGCATTATTAGGCCTAGCCTAGGGACTCAAATGTTTTAGCACTAATAGTATTTACTATTAATGGACTAAATAATTAGCCTACCTACATTTACTGTACATTACACCAGAGAGAGAGAGGGCTACATTATTGAATTATAGAAGAAAAGCCTTTTTATCAGTGTTATTTTGACACAACGACAATGAGCTACACACAAAAGAGTCCAAGAATAGATGATTGAGTCATTATCATGATTGTTATGTCTAAACATGTAGGTCTAGAGTATTAAGCCCTGATTAATAAAGAAGGAAGTCAACAATTACACAGTTTACACAGCAATAATCGAGGGCAGGAGTCATAAAATTGCTTCAAAAGTCAAATATCAATTAAACATGGGACTTTCATTTCAGATTTCTTAATCTGTATTCATACTTACATCTCATTACATGATATAAAATCGTAAAAAAGAGCAGATTACTGCACAAATTCCTTAAATGGGTCGAAAAGCGAAGACGGTTCTACGAAATAAATAAGTGGAATTCAGAAAACCCCCTTGATGACTTCCGGTTGCGAAACCGATTGATAAAATTTACTACCCGAATTGAGAACGAAACGAAAGATAATATTTATACTAGTATTACTAATTTGTCAATTTTACAGTAAGGTTTTAAGATATCCAATACGAAATGCTGATTATTTCTCAGCAAAAACCGAGACGAAACTTAATATACAATTCTCTAATAGTAAAATTTCGAGAAATATAGTTACCTCCCCTAGACCAAAATATTCAGAAGGAAAGGTACAATTATTAATAATACTGACCAATCAGCTAAGATATTACACATACTGTGACGTCATTTGTTGGGGAGTAACGGGGATTCCTATGTTGACATTTTGTGATACCGCTTCAAAACGTACACAGGTTTTAGAGAAATATAAGTTTCTGTGTTAAAATGACCTTACCCGAGGCTGAAAATCTAGAAGAGGTGAAGCAACCCGAAGTTTTGCTGCCAAATACAAATATTGTAACCCACTGTGTGTTAAAAAATGATGTTGCACGCCTGGTCAAATGTTTTGAAGATGAGGAAGACGAATTTAAAGAAGGAGTTGAAACTTTGCTTAATGTGAGAAATGAAGAAGGGAAATCACCTTTAGATTTAGCTGCAATGCTAGGGAGGATTGACATTACCAGAGAACTCCTACAAAGGGGAGCAGATGTAGCCAATAATTCTAACAAAGGTGGGTAAATAAATTTAACGTAGAGTGACCTGTCAGGTGGCTGTGATTCTCCTATTCCGGCGAATTGCGAACGCCAGAAAATAGGGATAATGCGACTTGATGATCTGGATTCCTTTATATCTCACATTTTTTTAATTCTGCTGTAAAAATTAGAACTACAGGTACCAGAAAATTCACCACGAAACGAAGAAATGCCATGTGCTGATAATACGAGAAAGCGTATATTTTAAATGCCATTTAAAGACAGTTCTTCTATTCACTTAATTCATTGAATATTCTCTTTTATGTGTTAATAATTCTACGCTGATAAAATAATTATTATTTACAGTTTTTCGACCAAAATCAGATTTCAAGATAATTTAATCGCTGAGTTCTCTCCTAATTAACTTAAAGGGACTATCCCGATTTCAAAAGAGTCTCAGAAATAAAAGTCGGAGTACGTATGAAATTTAAGCGCCAAAATATAGAGGAATGGTGTATTTACCTTCTCTCAAAATTCCAGCTCAAAATATTGAGTCGTTTGGACGTGAACGTCAAAACTGCTTATCCGGACACGTAACCCTTTTAAGATTTCGAGTCAGTTTTTTCATTGGGTGACCTGATAATCGATTCCCGTTACTTGAGAGGTCTATGTAGTGAATGACCCATATGCTCTACTTGATAACGAAAGGTAAATTTCACCTACACATTGTTATTATAAAATAAAAGTCTAGTTTTATGCAGACACCGCATGCAGCTTGGGGCACCTGTCTCCATTTCCAGATGAAGACTGGGGGGTTTAAGTTGTTTGAAAACGTATCACAAATATTGAGTTAGTTTCTCCGCCCTTAGCTAGAGGAATTTAAGGGATTTTAACACAAAATTAATCAGTTTTATTCTGCAAAAAATATCGGGATTAGCCCTTTAAATATGAATGGGTCTATTAATAAATCTACGCTGATAAAATAATAAGTACAGCCCCATGTTCATTAGCCCAGTTGAAGCAGAACAGTAGGACATTGATGAATATTCATTTTTATTTTAGGGTTTTCTCCAATACATTATGCAGCAGCCTGGGGTAGAATTGGTGTACTGAAGACTTTAGTAGAGTTTCAAGTTAATCTTCAACAGAAAAACAGTCATGGGGAAAGGGCTAGAGAAACTGCTTTACGCTATAATCAGACAGAATGTATGGATTACCTAGACTGGGCTGGTAGGTAGATCAAATTTGATGTCACTTCTCACTTTATAATTTTCTTTTTTAAGTTATATCAAATTCCTTTCCATTCTTGTCCTCTTTCTTGGAATCGCTCTTAAGTAGCTCCCACGTTTCAAGTATAAATATGAAGTAGCAAACCGCACCAGAAATCCCAAAGAGCTATTTCGGCTGCTCTCCTCAATTTAAAGAAATTAAAAACTGCTGTTATCTGGCTAAATCTATTTGTTAAGGCCAGCTCAATTTTCATCAAGGTCGCTGAGATGTAAATAAGGTTAGGGCACGTGATTGTTGGCGAGATTGCAGGTTAGGGTCAGGGTAAGCATTGGGGTTAGCGTTAAGGTTGGGATTGGCGCCTGTTCACGTCCCGTGACCTTCGACCAAACTTGAAAGTTGGTCTTATCAAATAGACCTAACCGCTGTTATCTCCAACTACACTACCTGTCCCCAAGATAGGTTTTCTCCGGGTCCTGCGGCATCCTCCCAATGCTAAAGACCCCTACGTGCAAATGAATTATTGAAAAAAAAATTGAACCTCGTGTTAGTCCCGAAATGACCTGGTTTGTGTCAAGTGGATTCTCTCTCTCTCTCTCACTCCTCTCTCTCTCATTAAATGCAGATATTATTAATCAAGGAATAACAGAATCAACATTTCTTTCACATATCTCATACTTATCGATCTAGGTTTTTTGTTCTTTAGTTATTATTTGTGTCATCTTCTCTTAGAGCCACAGTGATTAAGTGGGTAAGACGCTGACTCGTTATCCTGGAGGTTGCGTGTTCAATCCCTGCATTGGCTGAGAAAGTTCATCGGGATTTTATGGTGTGGTTCCCCCTTGTCAGTGGGCCTGACAAAGACAGTAGTTGGAATTCGATATAAGAGTAGACTGTTGCATCGCTGTCCGGGCAAAATGTCCCTCATAGCACATTGCATTGCATAGCCCAGTTAGTGCAGAACAGTCGGACATTAAGCCCAATTTCATTTCATTTCATTTTTCAATTTCAGAAGCTAAAGTAAATTTAATTTTATCCATTAAACATATCCAAGAATGGGTGACCGATCCAGAAAGAATACAAGGACGGTTGAATAAAGAGGAAAAGGTAAGATTTTTAAAGTTGTAGGAAACAGAATATACACAACTGGCTAATGGACTTCATTATTTAAGATTCCATTAGTAGGGTGGCCAACAGTGTTAAAAATGAGATCTAATTGAAGTAGAACATAGGTGAATGAATGGTCAACCTTAAATAACAATCGACCATCTTCTAAAGCACGGTTGGTGCAGAAAAGTAGGATGTTAAACCCCATTTCATTTCGTTTTGTTAATCATGTTCCTATGTTTTGGTAACAGATGTTAAAGAATACCGCTATACATTAAAATACGATATTCTCCATAACAAATTACCAAGGATTATTTTTGTTGAAGTCTAATTATATTAAAGGGAATATAAGCTTATAATTAACCCGTTTTTTACGGGACCTCATTTGACCGAATTGTGGCAGGTTCGTTTCAAAACGGATTAAGAGCCCTGGTTAAAGCCCATTTCATTCATTTATTTAAATGACAATTTCGAATGTGTAACTCTGTGCATGTGTGAACTATAGACATCCATTAAACCAGCATTATGTAGGATTAAATAAACAGCTGACAGTTCTCACTAAAATAGTTTTAAAAAATGGATAATGTAATGGGAATATACTGAAAATTTGGTTTCTACAGGGGTCTAATAGCCGCTACTATTCTCTTCTTTCCAACAGGTGTGTGTGGGGTGGTGGGGGGTCGGTCGATGGCTGGCTGTATCATAAGGCCTTTTATTGAGCCAGCTGGTGTGGTTTCGATTCCCCGGTTGTACGTGACAAGGAGTAGGGTTGGTTCGCCTGTCCAGCCTTGTGGGTTTTCTCCAGGACCTCGAGTTTCCTCCCACTGCTAAAGACCCCTACGCGCAAGCATATTATTGAAATAAAAATGAACTATCTGTTAGTTACGAAATGACCTAGTTTGTGTTGAGTGGATGTTAACCCCATTAAACTCTCTCTATTCGGGACAGTTTATTTGTGACTTTAAACTTGAATATGCTGGCTAGTAACCATGAGACAATTGTCCTCTTTCCTTATCCATACTAAGATGCAAATATTTCTAGTCATTGTTTTCCTTATCCAGGTGCCTGACAAGGACGACTGTCTAGTCCTTCGGATGAGATGGAAAACCGAGGTCCTGTGTATACATTGGAATGCATGTAAAAAATCCCTTGGCAGTTGGAATTCGATATAATAGTAGGCGATAGTGCCGCTGCCCGGGCAAAATTTCCCTCATGGCACACTGTATGGTGTATGCCCGTCTTCATTAGCCCAGTATAGGAGCAGAACAGTAGGACGTTAAACCCCATTTCTTTTTATTTCATTTCCTTATCCAGGTCATATTCCAAATTGCATATTTCACTTAGAATTTTTAAATTATTCTGCCAGAGTCACCCATGCAACAACCCACCCTTCAGACTACAAATTCCTGGCGTCGCAATTACTATTATTTGTAAAACTCTAGGTATTTATTGAACAAGGCATTTAGTGTGATCTTATTGTCAAACCAATGGGCGTCCTCGCTGAAAGAATTCCCACCAGGCATCGCTAATAAAAACGTGGTTCCATGAAACCTTTATTGATTATACTTGGAAAATCCTATAGAATCATGCAAATAATTTATATCCGATTCCATTGTTGTCAACCTCATTGAATGATTTTTATGTACTGATAAATATGCTATGAGGAACTCTGATGCCCTTACATCATCAATATTATAATAGTTTTATTCCAGAATCCTCCAGCAACTATTAAAGGGACAATAACACTCTTGCTGGCTTGACAGCTCCAGAAAATAAAAAAATAGCCTTATTCTAAGTACTAGATGTGTTAGTGTCCTACCTGTTGTGTAAATTATCCATTAAATCCTATTTTACTTGTCCAGAGGTTTCAAAAATATTTTTAAATCCAAGTCACATTTTAAAAGCTTTACGTCCGGCTTTTCAAATCATTTAGTTTAATTTTTCCAATTTTTTAAATTAGGTGTGTTAAGATAAAATTTGTATCATCAATTAATTGGAATATTGTAAAATAGTACAATTTGTTGACCAGAATAAAGATTGGGACATATTATTCAGTTACAACAAGAGTGGTATTAAGCCTTTAAGACATTTACTATACTTGAAATAGATTAATCAAACAAAATGTTGTTTTTATATACGCCAACATTTTCATGTGGATGTATATTGTCGTCGCCTCTGTCCGTCCATCTGTCCACAATTTGTTTGTGGACACTCTACAGGTCACAATTTTTATCTGATTTTGACAAAACTTGAAATATAGGTTTATCTCCAAAAGATCTTGGTTCTTTTAGATTATGGCATGCATTGGACCGTAACTTCATGGATTATGGCCCCTGGTCGTATGCAAAGTCAAGTTTATAGCTTGTGGACACCCTAGAGGTCAAAATTTTTATCTGATTTTGATGAAACTTAAAATGTATGTTTATAACCCAAATATCTTGATTCCTTGGGATATTCACACATATCTGACCCTAACTTCCTGGATGATGGCCCCTGATTGTATGAAAAATCTGTTTTTAAATTGTGGTCCCTCTAGAGGTCACAATTTTTATCCGATTCGAAAACCCATTCAAATATTGTTACACCATAATGATGGTTGAGTTCAAATTTTGTGAAAGTCGGACCAAAGCTACCGGACAAAATGGCCACTCCCTGTACGCAAATACCAATAGTGTTAAAGTATATAATATTAAGGTTGTGGACCCTCTAGAGGTCACAATTTTGATCCGATTTTGATGAAACTTAAAACAGGTTTATATTACAAAGATCTCGTTTCCTTTCGATATTCGCGCATATCGGACTGTAACTTCCTGGATTATAACCCCTGGTTGTACAAAAAAAATTGCAAATTTAGCTTGTGGACACTCCAGAAGTCACAATTTTTATCCAATTTTAAAAATTCTTTAAATGTCATCATTTCACCCTGATGATGGTCGAATTCAAATTTTGAGAAAACACAAAACGAAACTGCCCGACAAAATGGCCACTCCTTGCACGCAAATAGACCCTCTAGAGGTCACAATTTTTGTCCGATTTTGATGAAACTTAAAATATATGTTTATATCCCAAAGATCTCAGTTTCTTTCGTGCATTTTAGACCATAACTTACTGGATTATGGGCCTTGATTGTACGATAAATCGCATTTTATTTCTCTTTAGCTTGTTCTCTATCCATCTCTTGCAAAATGTGGACAACCGCTGGTTTTCTTTCCAAGGAGATAATATGGTTTGAATAATAAATTACTTCTGAGACATTAAGTAATAAAGCTTTATTCTTCAAAAGAGGGGGATCATTTCATTTCACTTAAAAAAAGATGTTCATATTAAATATTTAATCTGTTTAAGTTTATGAATTATTGGAGCATATATCCACTCAGGAGGTGGTTGTTGTTTGTTGTTTATGTACTGTAAACAAATGTGAAAGGAGACTTTGGGACTATATATGTCCTATATCCACTTGGGAGGTTGTTGTTTTTTTTATACTGTAAACAAATGAGGTGGAACCCTTCGGGACTATATCTTCGGCCATCCGGTACGAAAGTTCTTAGAGTGTGAATCCATTTGAATTTATGGGCTTTTCTAATGGCATCGTTTATTTTCTGTGTGTTTCCCCCTCTTCATATCTTTATCGTTATGTCCTCCTGGAATTATTGTGTATGATATGGGTAGGCCATTTAGCTGATAGCTAGAATGTTCTGGTTCAAATCCAAACATGGGTAGGTTCAAGGACTGTCAGCATTTTAAGTACTAGTAGTAACTGGCAAGGCATTAATGTAGTACTAGTACTATTCTATCGTTAAACTTCACATTGCCTTCACTACCGTGACTAAAACTATAACTACAGATCAGGTTCTTTTTTTATCTTTTGTTGAATAAAAAATCTTAACGTTAGTCAAAAATTAGCTCATTCTCAAATAAGTATATGGCTGATATGACAAGTGGTGTGAATTCTGCTAAATGCTATCTCCTATCACTCTCTTTTATGGTGCCCACACCCCAATTTGGTCTCCGTCACAGACTGACCACAGTCCTAAATTATGTATTGTTTAATGGTCGCGAGCGAGACATTAAGTAATATATTGTAACAGCATGAGGGCCATGAGGCCTGAGTGTTTTTACAATATATTACGCAATGTCTTAAGCTTGAGACCATTAAACAACTTAAAATACCGACACTTGCACATGCTTTGCAATGAAATACGTCACTCGAGTTCAATATTTTACCAAGTTACGCTTGGCACATTGCCCGTACTCCAACATCAAAGGATGACGTCACATCTGTATTTTAAGAATATGGAATAGGCATACCCCATACCTTGCACTCTGGTAGGGAGGTATTACTAAATTTGGTCAACAGACACATTGCATTCCTGGCCATGAAGATGGCACATGACAGATGTGTTTATAGTATCCACTCGACACAAACTAGGTCCTTTTGCAACTACCATAACATGGTTCAATTTTACTTCAATAATTCGCTGTCATGTAGGGATATTTAGCAGTGGGAGGACCTGGAGAAAACCCACAAAGGTTGGACAGGTTGAATTATTTATTTCAATAATTCCCTTGCGCGTAGGGGTCTTCAGCAGTGGGAAGAAATTGTAGGAACCGGAGAAAACTCACGAGGTTGGACAGGCGACCCTACTCCTTGCCACATACAACTGGGTAATCGAAACCACACCAGGTGACTCAATGGCAGACCTTATGATACAGCACGTACGTCCCATGTTATTTCATCATAAAATAACCGTAAGCTATTATAGATTTGACAAGGTAATTCATTTTTGTTTTTTTAGAATCTGTCGGTGAATGCTTGTAAAGAAAAAACAGAATGGGTAGAATCTACAGTTGATGCTACGACTCAAGATTTTATACAGCAGAAAGCTAATATAGAAGAACTCGTTGGACCTATTATGCAGAAACTATCTGAACCATGTAAGTAATTAAATAATTATTTATAATTAATAATCAGGGTTTATGAAGTACATAATTATAGCTGAAATCGAATCACGACAAGGACAGGGGCAGATACGAAAAATCTAGGAAGAGGGGGAAAGACAAATTTGCAACAGGTATCACAGCAAGATGTTGTATTTCCGGGTGTGTGAAGTAGCATTGGAAAATGTTGGATTTCTATTTTCGGGGGCATTTTCTTTATGAAAATCGATATATATAAAATCTATGACTGTTCATTTCGCTGGCTAATTGGCGTGGGTGGGGGGGCACAATAGGATTGTCACCACCTCCCTCCACCCCTTAAATCCAATCTGCCTTAAGTCAACATCTAAATCCATCCAAGCATCTGAACGACTAGACAGATGTCCTTGTCAGGCTCTCCATCCTGCATCACTGACAAGGGGAAACCACGCCGGAAAATTTGGATGAACTTTCTCGGCCAATGCAGGGATCGAACTACCCGTCTCATTACCCAATGGTGCAGAGAGGTAGGACATTAAAACCTCATTTCATTTGATTTCTAATCCTTGCACCACGCTTGTACGTGACAAGGAGTAGGGTCACCTGTCTGACCTCGGGGTTTTTTATCCGGGTCCTCATTTTCATCCCACAACTTAAGACCCATACTCGCAAAAACAAATTTTTGAAATAAAATCAAACTATATGTTAGTCCTGAACTGACCTAGTTTATGTGGAGGAGACCTCCCCCCCCCCCCTCATCCCTCAAACACACAGAGAATGGGATGATGAGTATTGATAAAAGTTTGATGTAGACTGTTTCATGCATTTGGACTACCAAATTGTAGTATAAAGAAAACTTTTTCCATTCACAGCAAATTAATTATTTGTAATACATTTTTATTGTGATGAAGCGCCCCTTGTAATCAGTGTATTTATTTACCATGCTACTATTACAGATAAATGTATAAACAATATTTGACTAATCAGGGGCGGATCAAGAATTTTAAGAAAGGGGCGGAGGTCGTGCTGCCCCCATTTAGGAGTGCAATTCTGAGTACATTACACTGGGATCACTCCTTTTTTAAGTATTTTTGTTCTCCTTTCCCGCGAGAATATATGGGTCAAAAAATTGTTCGGCACCGCAAAAAATAGGGCGGGTATGCGCCGGTGCGTCCCCCCCCCACCCACCGATCTGGGCCTGCTAATTGTATTACGTATATAATATCTGGCTTTAAAATACAGATGTGACGTCATCCTTTGATGTTGGCGTACCATTATTTCCAATAATGTACGGGCAACTTGCTAATCGTAAATTATCTTTAGATGAAATATTGGACTCGCGTGACGTATTTCATTGAATAGCACGTGCGGGATAGTGTCTGTATTTTAAGTTGTTTAATGGTCTTTAGCTAAAGACATTGCGTAATATATTGAAACAACAGTATCAATATATTACTTAATCAATGTTTCCTTATTCGTTGATCCTTTATTGCAGATTTTGGTCAAATGGCAGCCATTTTTTTTACGTCATAATTTTACCCCTTGCGGTGGCTCAATTTTGGCCAACTTTTGGTATGTTGTTCTTTGGACCAAATACTATAGGAAAATGCAATAAAACGTTTGCTTGCCATTTGTTTTTGGATTATTCTGCAATTTGACCTTACTATTAGTTGATTATTTTGTAATTTTTCAGTACCTGAAAAACCAGAGAAGAAATAGAAATAAAGGAAAACAACAGAATTTAAATTAATGGATCAATGCCTTATTTCAGAAAATTTACTGTCCAGTTTATTTAAGTTAAAACACCATGCTATTGAATAATATATTTAATTTTACTACCTAATAAAACTTTTTTTAAATACTAGTATATAATTTATTGTTTATTGCAAATGGCGTTTTGATGTCTGCACGCCACTGACTACATTTGGTATTTCAGACACGTTATCCGTTTTGGTTTTTGAAAAAGCAAAATTGTTTATATGTTTTTTCAGAGGGATATTATTTGCTGCTATCACCAAGATCGGCACCGTGGCTGTTACACCCAGGCTCTCGTCTAAGGCTTCAGTGCTGACCGCGGAGACCCTCCATATTCAGAGGATATAATTATATCCTACAAAACGATCATATTAATTGGAGTCGTAATATTGCTAGATCAAATAATGCAATCTGATACCGAAAGCCATAAATGCTGATATGAATTAATGTCGTACCCAACTGTTTTCTTGGAGGATGTCTGTCTGAATATCTTCTTGTGAGTTTTTAGTGTACCCGTTTCCGCTGGTTACATGAAAACAGCCCCATTACATTTGCATTAGACCTACTTTTACGCCGGCGGAAATGTCATGAAACGCGCACATGGAAAACCACTCTGATTAAAACACAGGGCCCTTATTCACAAAAACTTAAACTAAGTTACAACCGAAATTTTAAGAAATACTGCAACTTCATTGGATATATGCAAATTGATTTTACTGGTCAGCCAATCGAATTGCAGTATTTCTTAAAATTTCGATTGTATCTTAGTTTAAGTTTTCGTGAATAAGGGCCCAGATCCTATTTCGTTTTGTTATTTTATAGTTCAAAATTTTATTTTATGTGCCTTTATTACACTAGGATCTGGAAGTGTTGTTATATAACCCGCTTCTGGTTGATGTGAGGGATTATCCAATAAAACGGTCTGTTGCAGCTATAAGTCTTGGCGTGTAATGCACGGAACTGTGGGTATTCCACTAGAAACATCAATGCTGATTGGTTAATCAATGTCTGAAGTCATAGTATCAAAAGCTGCTCGTATGACCACTGACATGACCTACCAAAACATCTGGTCAGATCTTCATGTAGTGTAGGCCATCGAAAGTATAAAATACGAAACGAAATATAGATCTGTATTGTAATCAGATTGATGGAAAACGAATCTTACATTGTTCATGTATATAGAGGATATTTATATTTTATTTCATCGAGAAGCAAGAAAACTTATATTTTCACGAATGCGTAGCATGAGTGAAAATATAAACGTTTTCTTGCTTAGAGATGAAATAAAATATGTTATTCACGACAAAACGACAAATGTTCTATTTATTTTATGATTTTACAATCATTTTAGGTAAAAACAACTAGCCAGTGGAATAACACTTTTATTTCACTGATAAAACGCGGTATTCCACTGCTGATCATAAAATAAATTGTGTTATCTACAACATTCATTTTTGTCTTGTTTCACTTTCTTTGTAAACGACATTTCTGAGAAGCAGACTATAGTTTTAATCCTTTCGTATTTGATAATCCATATGCTTTGCTTAGAACAATAACTGGGAGCATAACAAGATAAGATAATAATAATACTAATAATAATATCAATCAATTTATATAGCGCTGAGTGCTCCATCTAACACGCTGCTCCAGGGCACTCCTCACAATCGGGGAGCCACAGTGGCTAGTGGGTAAGACGCTGGCTCGCTATCCTGGAGGTCGGGTGTTCGATCCCTGCATTGGCCAAGAAAGTTCATCGGGATTTTCCAACATGGTTTCCCCTTGTCAGTGGTGTAGGATGGGGGGCCTAACAAGGACAGCCGTCTAGTCGTTCGGATGGGATGGAAAACCTGAGGTCCTGTGTATACATTGGCATGTACGTAAAATATCCCTTGGCAGTTGGAATTCGATATAAGAGTAGGCCATAGTGCAGCTGCCCGGGCAAAATTTCCTTCACAGTACACACTGTATGGTTATGCCCGTCTTCATTAGCCAAGTCGGTACAGAACAGTAGGATGTTGAACCCCATTTCATTTCAATTCATTTCATGCCCTTTACAATCAAAATATATACAATGTAAAACAATAGTTCTAAAACATTAAAATTTCAAAATGTTCCTAGTTTAAACGCATTTTTAATGGCTCATCATGAACAGATAATTCACAATATTAATATGGATTGCACTCCACAACATTACTTTTAACAATATTTATAAATATTTAGGTTGCACCAATTTATACATCTAATAAATAAATAAATAATTAAATATATTTACATAACATTACACATTACATTGTCACACCTGGTCATGACAAATCAAGGATGACATCAAAAGCAAATATCAAGTGTTAAGCTTATTACTGTGATGGTGCTCTGAACATGTCATGACCGGTGGTGGTAAATGATAAGGTCAGCTCAATTTTTCGTCATAGGTCACACATGGGGGGGGGGGGCCTCACAAATTTACATAGTAGGCCCTAACTCCTATTTATTTACAACAATTATTAGGATTAATTAAGATTCTATCTGTATAAAAGCTGCACAAATCCCAATATGCATACGGCACCCCCTGACTTAAACATGATAAACATTGTATTGGTGTGATGTTTTAGTTTAACCCGGTAAAATATGCCAAATCAGTGTTTACAGTAGACCGAAACTTTAAAAAAATTTTATGTTGGGTGCCTCAATCCGGTGTCACAGATGTCAACATTTTATATAATTTTATTTGCCCCCCCCCCCCAATATATATTTCACGGCTACGCCTGTGGCTAGCCCAAATGCTTACCCTAACCCAAACCTACAACCTACATCTCAGCGATCTTGACAAAAATTGAGCTGGCCTTTACTTTTAAATTTATCCTGACATGACAAACAGCAGAATTTATCAACATTTATACTGACAGAACAATGATAGGAAACTGTTATCCTATTTAGGAAAAAAAACGCTCGAATATATCACCGTTACACCGTAGTTCGAATTTCGTGAAAATCGGACCAAAACTGCCGGACAAAATGGCCGCTCCTCGTACGCAAATAGTGTAAAAAAAAATATGGTATATCAATTTGCGGACCTTCTAGAGGTCACCATTTTGTTCCGATTTTGATAAAACTCGAAATGCATGTTTATAACCCAAAGATCTTGTTGATTCCTTTTGATAATTGCATATCGGTCCGTAACGTCCTGAATTATGGTCTTTGATTGTACGAAAAATCGCGTTTTTAGCTTGTGCTCCCCTTTAGAGGTTGAGTTCGAATTTTGTGAAAATCGGACCAAAACTGCCGGTCAAAATTGCCGCTTCTCGTACGCAAATAGTGTAAAAATATGGTATATCAAGCTGTGGAACCTCTAGAGGCCACAATTTTGATCCGATTTTGATGAAACTTTAAATGGTTTGTAAAGATCTTGGTTCCTTTCGATAATCGCGCATATATCCAAACGTAACTGCCTGGACTATGTCCCCTGATTTTTCGAAAAATCGCATTTTTAGCTTGTGGACCCGCTAGAAATCACAATTTGTATTCAATTTGAAAAAAAACGTTTAAATATGCCACCGTTACATATCAACGAAGGTTGAGTTCGAATTTTTAAAATCTGACCAAAACTGCAGGACAAAATGGCCGCTCCTTGTACGTAAAGTGTAGGCCTAAAAGTATGTAATACCAAGAAGGTTGTGGACCCTCTAGCAGTCACAATTTTTATCCGATTTTGATGAAACGTAAAATATATTATGTATCTTTATATCACAGATATCTCAGCCCCTTTCGATATTCGCGCATTTCAGACCACTGCTTTCTGGATTATGGACATTGATTAAACGAAAAATCGCCTTTTTTATTAGCTTGTTCTCTACCCACGTCTCTTGCAAAATGTGGGCGTATCTTGCCAGGCAACCACTGGTTAAGCACGCGAAGACAAACATTTGCTCTTTCGATACAGGAATTTTAGTTTAGAATTTGCTTGATCCCATTTTTATCGTTTTGAGGGGTGTTAATTTAATAATAATAATAATAATAATAAATATTATAATAAAAACTTTATGTAATGAGGCAACCTATTTAGTTAGTAGTTGCTTTTACAGGAATAACAAGCCAACAGTGAGGCTGATGTCCCCCGCCGAAATAGGAAAATAATTAGAGGACACATATAAATTTATCACAAATTATCTTTTACAAAGTATTGAACAATCAAACAGTATATCTTTACTTATAGTCTAAGCATACAATGTTTTTGATGGAATAATTATAGCATATTAAGGGGAAAACATGCTCTATGCCTACAGATCTAGAGTTTGGTTGTATCAACGGGTCTATTTTCCATCTTGCTGCAAGTTGTGCAAAGTTCACTGTTTTCTTTCTGTCATTAAATGTCAATTCATTATTGCATACTACATATTTAATTAATTTATAATAGTTTCTTTTTCAATTTGTTTTTTCCATTTATTTGTTTATTTACCTTGCCTATATTCATTGTATTGGATTGTATTGGAATTGCTCAATTGATGCTTTTATCAATACCTGGTTATAATATTATGACATGTAATGTGGCAAGTTGAGTCGGGACATGTAGGCTATAATGTAACCTAAATGTATACATAAGTGGATTTCGTTTCATTTTTTTCGAAAATATTGTACAGATAAAAGAGGAGGAATTACAGGGGTAATACATTGGAAAGCTTCTTCAAGAACTAAAGCATAAACTATATAAACGAGCTTATAAAAAGGAAAAGTTTGTATAAAGACGTTTCGTTTGCACAACTGGGTGATGATAAATCACGTTTTGTCTTTCTAGCAGACGACACCGTTTTACGGCTCTGCTTACCCTAAGCGGAAAATGCTCATCTTCGAACTCCATCAAGGCATTGACCTAATCAACACATACACCAAGTTTGAACATTCTAGCTCAATTAGGAAGAGAGTCATCGTGCCCCAAAGTATCAACCAATCAAATTGCTTATCTCTGCTTACCCTAAGCGGAAAATGCTCATCTTCGAACTAGGCGGGGGACAATCAAAGTAGGAGAGTTATTGTTTTCCAAAGTCTCGACCAATCAAATTGCGTATCGCTCTGCTTACCCTGAGCAGAAAATGCTCATTATCAAACTTAGTCAAGGTATTACTGTAATGAAACTATACACCAAGTTTCATCAATCTCACTTAATTAGAACTAAAGTTATCGTGTCCCAAAGCATCAACCAATCAAATTGCTTATCTCTGCTTACCCTAAGCGGAAAATGCTCATCTTCGAACTCCATCAAGGCATTGACCTAATCAACACATACACCAAGTTTGAACATTCTAGCTCAATTAGGAAGAGAGTTATCGTGCCCCAAAGTATCAACCAATCAAATTGCTTATCTCTGCTTACCCTAAGCGGAAAATGCTCATCTTCGAACTCCATCAAGGCATTGACCTAATAAACACATACACCAAGTTTGAACATTCTAGCTCAATTAAAAGTTATCGTGTCCCAAAGCATCAACCAATCAAATTGCTTATCTCTGCTTACCCTAAGCGGAAAATGCTCATCTTCGAACTCCATCAAGGCATTGACCTAATCAACACATACACCAAGTTTGAACATTCTAGCCCAATTAGGAAGAGAGTTATCGTGTCCCAAAGCATCAACCAATCAAATTGCTTATCTCTGCTTACCCTAAGCGGAAAATGCTCATCTTCGAACTCCATCAAGGCATTGACCTAATAAACACATACACCAAGTTTGAACATTCTAGCTCAATTAGGAAGAGAGTTATTGTGTCCCAAAAAGTGTGACGGACAGACAGACGGACGGACGGACAGACAGACGGACGAACCCATTTTAATAGTCCCCTGCTTTCTTCGAAAGGCGGGGGACAATAAGCCGTGGATAAGTTGCTGCCTCGCAAGGAAACGCGGTCTCTTCTTTCGGATGGAACAAAAAAAAACAGAGCAAGGACCGCCCATGTACTCGTTGACGTGGACGTAAAATAAAGAAACGGTAATGGCTTTGGTGTGCACGTCAAAAGAATCATTGACTTTGGAATTTTAAATAAGAGTAGGTCGTAGCGCCGCTGTCCGGGCAACATCTCTGCTCATACCACACTGTAAGAAGAGTTTTTTTTTCAAGCCGTGGATTTACCATGGTTACCAAAATATAATAAAAACGTATATATTATTCAAAATCATTATAAGATATTAAATCGTAGTAAAAAAAATAATAAAAGTTCAAATACTAAAAAAAATTTTAAAATTTTTTTTGTAATATATAAAAAAAAGCAATTTTAATATCATGTAAGTTTTGGTTCATTTCGAAGGATATTAGATTTCTATTATTTATTTTTTTTTTTTTACTACGGTTTAATATCGTTTCTATTTATTTACATGGGGGGTCGGGTGTCATCTTTTCACTTAATATGGCTTTGTGTCCGGTGCTCAAAAGTTATGTTCGCAGATATAATGAAAAAAACCAGGACAAAGAACACCTTGCCACGTGTAGTTTACACTGCTGTCCATAACAATACAATCCAGTGGGAGACCTGGTACCCCATTTGCCCACTGTTGGTAGTTTAGTATAGTATTATCAACCCATTTCCAAGTTCCCCAATCAGAAAATGGTATCCAAAGCCTTGATAAACCTATATAATAGGGGCCTTGTATATCTGAAAAACAGTAATGACACAAAAATAATATATTAGGGATTGTGCACGATTATATTGACGAAAAATACATCCTGTTACAAAATTCAACCACGTTTTCTTCTTCATTTATAGACGTTAACAGTGTTAACCAGTGGCTGCCAGGCAGGATACGCCAACAGTTTGCAAGAGATGGATAGAGAACAAGCTAAACAAAAAGCGATTTTTCGTAACATCAAGGGCCATAATTCAGGAAGGTAGGATCAGATATGCACGAATATCGACAGGAACCAAGATCTTTGCGATATAAGCTTAAATTTAAGGTTGCATCAAAATCGGGAAAAAATGTGATCTCTAGAGGGTCTACAACCTTGATATACCACATTTTTACACTGTTTGCGTACGAGGGGCGGCCATTTTGTCCGTCAGTTGTCGTCCGATTTTCACGAAAGTCGAACTCAACCATCATTACGGTGTAACGGTGATATATTCACACGGTATTTTAATTCGGATAATAATTTTGACCCCTAGAGGGACCACAAGCTAAAAACGCGATTTTTCGTACAGTCAAGGGCCATCATTCAGGAAGTTACGATCCGATATGCGCAAATATCGAAAGGAGCCAAGATCGTTTGGTTTAATTTTAGTATGTTTACGGTGATATATCTCAAAAAGCCAGCATAGGAAGCTTCTGAAATTTTGTATTCTAGTAGTTTCTTCATCCCTTGATTCCGTGAATTAAAAAAAACAGCTTGGGCTTACCCCTTGTTTATTGAGCCCACGAACGCCGCCTCGAATCCGGGTGCTAAGAATATTGCGGTGATATAATTCGAAACGCCAACATAGAAAGTTAATTAAATTTGGACTGTTCATACCTTGTCCATTTGTCGATTTTGTGAAATAAATATCTTGGAGCCACCAAAGCAAGTTTAGAAGTTATTGTGTGCGCGGTAATCCTACCCTAACCCGATCCCCCCATATTTTTTAGTATGTTTACGATAATATATCTCGAAAAGCCAACATAGGACGTTTCTAAAATTTTGTATTCTAGTAGTTTATTCATAACTTGACTCCGTGAAATACAAAACATTTTGCCAGCAAAGCTGGGTTCTTTGCGTTTTGATGCAGCGTGGACGTACTCCTTTTCTGCGTGCTCATTTAGCCTAGTGTTTTAATATGTTTACGGTAATAGTATTTTTTTTGCGGGGGGGGGGGGCTCTATTTTATATATAGTTTGCATTAATATGTCTTAAAATGTTATTTTCTAATATAAAGGTAACAATTGTTTTCGTGATAATTATATCTAGGTTTTTATTGGCGCTACGAATATGTGTGCTAACTTCATTTCGAATCCGGGTGCTGGAATACAGGTGAGAGATTCCGCTCGGTCCACAAACAATTGTGGACGGACGGACAGGGGTGACGACAATATATGTCCACATGAAAATGTGGCCGTAGAAGAACTGTGGCATATATATCGGCGAAGAGGGCATAACGAAAATTCACGTAGAAGCTAGGAATCTAACGTCACTCTCAATGGCAGACCTAAAGAGTACACGTCAGACCAATTGCTCCCGCACCCCAACCTCTGCCTTATAATCAAGATACTTGTAAATAACAATGCATAAACAAATAGTATTGCCCGTGTCATTTTCAAATGGCTAACAAAGCTGATATCTTACTTGAATCTGCTAAGTAATTTTTAATATCCTGCTGTTTTTCTGCAGTATCCACCACCACAAGTCTACCGCCGAAAACTACACAAATCCCGTGTGCCACACCATGTGGAAATGACCAAAACGTCTCAACATATATTTTTATACCAGACAACGGAAGCGTAGTGAATTCGGGCTGCTCTGTTACAAATGGTGACATGGTAGTCGAAATACCCGATACTGAACTCGGAGCTTGCGCAGCCGTTGCAGTCGTCTGGATGAGTGATGTTGATGCAACTGAATTCGGGACAAGCAGAGTTGCGGTAGAAGAACTCAGCACAGCAGAACCCTGGGCAGGAGAGGTGTCGGTAGCATATGTTTGGACAGACGACGAATAGGTAGCTGAACTCTGGACAAGCAAAGTTGAAGTTGAACTGTAAACAGTTTCCTGGACTGAATTAGGTAACAGCGAAGTTTCAATGACGGTGCTCTGGACAGTAGATTGGATACCAGCATATAAAGCCTCACTTGTCGACATTTCAGTAACATTTTGAAGAGTTCCAGTCTCATGGCTCTGAGAACCAGCAGTCCTGGGAGCTGTACAACATGCTGAGTCAACTGGTATTTTCTGAAACATAGTTTTATTTGTAAAGTTGAAAATAGTTTAATAATTTACAGAACTGTGGACGCTATTTGATATAACCGTTTGTTGTTTATTGAAAATGGAATGAAATGGGGTTTAACGTCCTACAGTTCTGCTCCGACATAGGCTAATGAAGACGGGTATACGCCATACAGTGTGCTATGAGGGAAATTTTGCCTGGACAGCGGCACTACGGCCTACTCTTATATCGAATTCCAACTGTCAAGGGATCTTTTACGTGCACGCCAATGTGTACAAGATACCTCGGTTTCTCGTCCCATCCGAACGACTAGACAGCTCTCCTTGTCAGACCCTTGGTCCTGCCGGAAAATCTGGATAAACTTTCTCGGCCAATGCAGGGATCGAACACCCGACCTCCAGACTAGCGAGCCAGCGTCTTACCCACTTAGCCACCGTGATGTTTGAAAGGTCTGCGTATATTGTATGTCGTTTCCGCGCGTTTGTGGTGTATGTTTGTTTATCTGTGGTGCGGTCGTCTGATTTTATGTGAGTAGAGGTTTTTATGTAAAACGGTAATACTATTCATTGTTGTTGCAATATTTTATTTTAATTTTACCCAGTCTATGAACGGTTGTTTGCGGTCACACGCGAACTGGCCAACAATAGAGAGGGTGAGAAGTGGGGTTTAACGTCCACTCGACATAAACTAGGTCATTTCGGGACTAACTCATGGTTCAGCTTTATTTCAGCAATTTGCTTGCCCGTAGGGGTCTTTAGCAGTGGGAGGAAACCGGAGGATCCGGAGAAAACCCACGAGGTTGCACCAAAGTAGAACTCGAGCGGTGACCAGATCACGCACGAAGGTACATCACGGAGTAAAACTGTTATTGAAATCTGAGCTATATGACGTATTTCAACCAGTTGTTATCATTATGATTTACTTACCGAATACAACTGGATGTACCGTAAAGGTCCACAAGATGTCGTTGTTACTGCAACAGGAACATTGGCGTTCAAATAACACATTTTTGATGATTTATCAAAGAATACAGATTCACACCCTTGTGTTTGTGAACATTCTATAACACAGTTTAAAAAACTACGACTGGACCAAGTACGAATTACAATATTATTAACCACAGCCGTCATCGCAACTTTACACACTTGTTTATTTAATAATATGTTTGATATATCGTTACCGAACGTAGACACAAACATGGAAAATAATATGACAAAATATTCCTTTAATAACATATTGTTTTGTTTTTAATTGCACGATTTTACCAATTGCAAAAGTTTAATTCAACAATAAAGCTTGCTGGTGAACAATTTTGTCTTCGTCGGTCCACAAAACACAATGTTCCTCGGGTAACAGCTCCATGTAACTAACGCCTTCAGTCAGACTAAAGCCCCAGTCGTCCCTCGTTTCCATTTATGGCAATAAAACTATGTAACTCGTTTCGGTATAACGGTAAATAACAATGATGTTAAGGAAATGTCAAATTAATATTTTAAGACTTATTTTTTTTACTTTTTACATTACTATTTAGAATGCGCACCGAAGGCAAGAAAGAGAAAAACTACGTAAGTCGCGTCTGTTAATTAAACGGTAACCAAAATGATGTTAAGGGAATACTAAATTAATATTTCAAAACTTAATTGTTTACGTTACTATTTAGAATGCGCATCGAAGGCAAGAAATAGAAAAAGAAAAGAAACCATGTACGCATGATATGCTTCTTAGGAATTTACGCAATGGTACTTTATCCTTAAAGAGCTATACCACTCTCATCATTGACAGAAAAAAAATAGTGTTAAGGTCAGTTGCCGAATGGTCCCAAGTATGTTTAACAATGAGAGAGAGAGAGATTGGGTTTAACGTCCACTTAACACAAACTCGGTCATTTCGGGACTAACATATGCTTTAATATTATTTCAATAATTCGCTTGCGCGTAGGGTCCTTTAGCAGTGAGAGGAAACAGGAGGACCCGGAGAAAACCCACGAGGTTGGACAGGCAACCCTACTCCTTGTCACGTTTAACGGGGGATTCGAAACCAAGAGAGAGAGAGAGAGAGAAAGAGAGAGAGAGAGAAAGAGAGAGAGGGAGAGAGAGAGACCCAGGGCCCATATGCATAAAACATCTAAAGTGCAAGAAATTGCCCAGAATCGCCCATAAAAGCATCCGTAAGAAAAATCCTTATTGCAAGTCCTATGCTGATAATAACTTAAGGGAAGGGATATCCATAAATTCCTTATACGTACTAAGGAAATTAAATGAAATGTAATGGGTTTTAACATCCTACTGTTCTGCTCCTAAACTGGGCTAATGGATAATGAAGACGGGCATACGTCATACAGTGTGCTATGAGGGAAATTTTGCCCGGGCAGCGGCGCTACGGCCTACTCTTATATCGAATTCCAACTGCCAAGGGATCTTTTACGTGTACGCCAATGTGTACACGGAACCTCGGTTTTTCGTCCCATCCGAACGACTAGACAGCTGTCCTTGTCAACCCCTCCGTCCTGCATCACTGACAAGGGGAAACCACGCCGGAAAATCTGGATAAACTTTCTCGGCCAATGCAGGGATATTGGTGTATACAGATGTTCCCGTCTTCATTATCCCAGTCGGAGATGAATAGTAGGACGTTAAATACCATTTTATTTCATTTCATTTCGTATACATGTGTTACTTATTGTTAATTTATGACTGGATTAATCGCCTTGAATCGGATGTTTTAGCGAGCTTTACATACATAAAGAGGTTTCAGGGATAGGGAAAATCTCATTGAGGAATTGACGTTCAGAGAAAGGATAGAGGGGGAGATGGCCTCGGACGTCCATTTCATGGCATGTGGGTATTCAATCAAAATGTGAAATTAAAATTACGTTTTTTTTTTTTTTTAAATTAACGTCTGTTACCATTGGTATACAGCTTCTCCTGCTTAATTTTTAGTGAGGGGTGGTGGCCAAATGATTAGCTCGTGCGCGTTGCATCATAAGGTCTGTCATTGAGTCGATTGGCGTGGTTTCGATTCCCCGGTTGTACGTGGCAAGGAGTAGGGTCGTGAGCTTTCTCCGGGTCCCCTGGTTTCCCCCCACTGCTAAAGGCCCCTACGCGAAAGCGAATGTCGAGTGGACGTTAAACCCCATTTCACCCTTTTTCTGTCCGTCTCTCTCTCCCTCTGTCTCTCTCTCTTGAGTCTTGAACGATATGGCTTTGATAGAGAAGGAATTCTATTTATCACTCTATGCCGTTCCGTCATTTCTGTAAGCATTTGTGGCTTTCCGGTTTATCCTTGCTGTAGTTTCCAGCAAGTGATTTCAGAAACTCTTGCAATCCACCAGAATAAAGTTTCTAGGATTGTACATAGCGTAACAGATAGCACTTACGCGGAGGATAAACCAATTTATCACTTTCGCAAGAGAAGAAGAAGCACGTCGAACACAATGATATTTCTACGAAATAGTTGGGTTTCCAAATGTGGATGACGATAATATAGTGGATGGTATCAATGTACGTACTCTTGCAACGCGAGAAAAATTTAGACTGATTTTAACAATTGGAAGAATTTTTACTCAATGTTGAGACGATGCAACTTTGAGACGATATTCACCAATATAGTGGATGGTATCAATGTACGTTCTCTAGCAACTCTCGAAAATAAGGCGGATTTTAACAATTGGAACAATCTTTACTCAATAAATGTTCATTCACCGATATAGTCGTCATGTAGCCAGGGAGCACTCGTGATTCAAGAATCCTCAAAGAAAGTGATATTGGTCGAGAGTTTGAACTAAAAGAACCTTTTGGTATAATCCTCGGGGACAGTGGTTACTCACGTAATTCATGGCTTCTAGTACCTTATGTTTACCCCGGAACTGATATAGGGTTTTGACTTTTAAGTAATATTATTACTGAAATTGCCACGCAATACAGCTATTTTTTAATACTAATTTTTCCATCGCAGACCAGTCTGAATGCCTTATACACTTTCTTTCCCCCTTTGATGATACCATGGACGATGTCAAAGCCTCAGCTATTTTCTTCACGTATTGAAGCTTACGATTGGGGGTTCCCCAGTATAAGGGATTTCCTTATGACAACACCTTTTGTAAAACATACACCAATTGGTTGAATTAAATGACCTAATTGGATGCCAATTTAAGAAAATCCCTAACACCAAGGAAATGTTTTCTGTATTGTTACACCTTAGTGGTTTTATGCATAAACTATCCGAAAGGATTTCTCACGAAAGTTAAGGACAAATCTCGCTTTAGCTTTAAGATGTTTTATACATATATGTTCAGATCAAGATCAGGTTGTTGAGACATAAATACTATACACTGATCTGTCTGGATTGCAAATAAAATTATGGTTAATCAGGTGTTCCGGAAATTGTTTAAAAAGTGTTGCGTGGGCTCCCATTCCTCCGATATCATTCGGCCTCGAGTAAGAGACTTTAAAATTGGTTTGTCACATTGGTCGACTATTGCTAATGACTAAGACAAACGCCCTTGGCCGTGCATAGAAAGATTCAGAGTTCACAGATTCTTGGCTCTTGCCAGCCTGTAGGAAAGAGTACCTAAACAGACATTAGGTTATCGCGTCCATCAAGGGAAGCTCATTGCGTACGTTAGAATCGTGTTATAGATTAATAACGTCCATGTGGTTGTTTTCAGTAAGGAATTTAGATTAAAACATGAATTATTGTTTGGAACCAATCGTCGAATTCTTCCCGCTCACCGTTCGTTTTGAAAATATGACGAATCATTCTCAGTGTGTCTAGATAGTTCGTGTTGAAGTTTACATGATATATTGCAATGCATCTACTGTCAGTATCTGTTATAAACAAGTTCTATAGAGTGACTCATTTATATCGAAATCTATTCTTTTCTGATATACATACCACCAAATTCGTGTACCTTAGATCTATATAAAATTACTAAAGACATTTCTTTCTTTTTTTGGCGGAGAAATTATTGATGAAAAAATGGAACCAAGCGGGTCTCGTATCGACAGTATTGCTATTGACTGGTATAGAGTGTATGGCCAACTGTTGTCTCAATGAGTCAATTGTGATTGGGTAACTATGGGGATGCTCGATTGAACGTTCCGGAATTGAATTCTCTCAATTCCGAAAATAGTGTCAATCGAGTGAACAGGAGAATTTCGAAGTACAACGCATGTGCCGACTGCACAAAAAATATCTCAACCAATCATGGCAGCTGAAACATATTTGCTATTTAAAATACGTCACGATTCTACTCACACCACCTCAGCTGTTGGGACTGGCAGAACTGTGACAGGACTGAATTCCGTATCACTTGATTGCGATTCTGTCAATTCGGGACGTTCCGGACTGACAATCGAGCATCCCCTTAATATCATGCAATTACAAATTCATACACAGTTCCCTCCCCTGACTAGCTGTGTTCACTGATATATACTGGCTATTTTAGTATTTGTTCTGATATTGATCTGTATAACTTGTAGAGGTTGGGATAAAGAAATGGCGTCCATGGCAGAAGTTGGCCAGCATCTCCCAACAAACAGCTCTAATGTAGCCTATCGTGAGGTCCCCACCCCCTTTTTCAGTGGTGAAATGAAATGAAATGGAGTTTAACGTCCTATTGTTCTGCTCCGACTGGGCTACTGACGACGGACATACGCCCGGGCAGCGGTACTATGGCCCACTCTTACATCGAATGGGGCTGGGGGAGGGGAGGGGGAGGTACCAGGCTACGGTTACCAAAATATGACAAACCACGTATATAAACATATGCACTACAGATACAGGGCCGTAACTAGCTCAAAGCAACGAGGGGGCGGAAAGTGTTCTCAGGGGGGCTGTAAAATTGACGGATAATGTATATATTGTTTTTATGGTCGACAATTTTTTCACAGGGGTGGGGGGTGAAGCAAATTTTTGCAGAGGGGGGACTTCAACGCGCCCCCCCCCCCCGCGAGCCTTAGTTACAGGTCTGTACAGATAACAGAAGATCACCATAATGATAGAAACTTTATTAAGAACATGAAATAGACATAAGACGGAGGAGGCTCTATTCGAATTCTGTTTTATTGTCAGTAAACTCATGGTTATATATAGTGTCCAACAATTAAGGAAAGTAGATACGAACGGGATATGAACTTCTTATAAGGAATTCGAGGTTTACACCATAAAATCATCGTTAAATCCGGGGTTTGGATGGCCGAAAGGTTAGCGCGTTGTATCTTAAGGTCTGTCATTGAATCAACTGGCGTGGTTTCGATTCCCAGGTTGTACCTGACAATGAGTATAGTCGTCTGTCCAACCTCGTGGGTTCTCTACGCCTCCCACTTCTAAAGAACCCTACGCGCAAGCGACTTATTGAAATAAAATCGAACCATATGTTAGCACGAAATGACCTAGTTTATGTCGAGTGGACGTTAAACCCCATTTTTCTCTCTCATTATTAGCACGTCATTATATGTATAACTGACCACAGATCATATGTAGCTTGTCAATGACACGTGGAATTAATTAAAGGAGCTAAATCGCTAATATTTGGGACCTAGAAATTCACAAAAATGGGTCGCAACGCATATAATAATGTGATATGAATGTATATAAACTGATTTACATTCAATCGTTTCTGTTTTTACTGTAATTTCTAATCAGTTATGTTCGGCGAAATACGCCACAAGTCTCATGTGAATGGCAATCTTTAGCGTCTGGTTTTTCCAGTCTACACCGATGGTATTTATTGCGCATGCTCTCCAGATAAGAATATAGCGTCACCATTTGACGTGACCTGTGGAATATGTCTAGCCCTGTTCTTTGAGTCCCTTGTTCCAAATAGCGCTGAAACTCATTATGGTACACGATTCGTGTACTAATGGTAAAATACTTATTTTGTCTTGAATATTGGATATCAGAAGCCCATCTTTTCCCTGTAAGATCACAAGACTAATGATTTGAATTGACAAATAATTCGTGTTTTCAATGTCGAAGATTTTTGATGATATTGAGTTAGAGACTTAGCTACTTTAAGTCTGTAATTCCAACACAGCGAATACATTCATAGAGTTGATAGGATAATATCATATATTATCAAAACGAGCTGGGGGTCAATAAGTTCAACGCATCTAAATAATCGTCCGTATTTTATTAGATAGAAAATTTGATGAAAACTATTGAATACTTTATCACAAATATTCCAAAATATTAATAATAATAATATTTTAATTTTAGCATACATGTATGTTCTGTTTCATATCGAAAGGTAAAATATTATTTTACCTTTTAATATCGTTTCTATTTATTTACATGGGAGGCTTGGGGAGGGGGGGGGAGTCTTACTTTGACTGGGGGGTTGGATGGCTGAATGGTTAGCATATGCACGCTGTATCATAAAGTCTGTCATTGAGTCAACTGGCGTGGTTTCGAATCCCCGGTCGCCTGTCCAACCTCGTGGGTTTTCTCCGGGTCCTCCGGTTTCCTCCCACTGCTAAAGACCCTTACGCGCAAGCGAATTATTGAAATAAAATTAAACCATATGTTACTCCCGAAATGACCTAGTTTGTGTCGAATGGACGTTAAACCCCATCTCTCTCTCTCTCTCTCTCTCTCACTCTCTCTTACTTTGACTTTGCGTCCGATGCTCAAAGTTCGCAGATATAATGTATGGGACTAGCACAAACAACACCCTGCCACGTGTAGTTTACACTGCTGTCCATAACAATACAATCCAGTAGAGCACCTGGTTCCCCATTTGCCCATTGTTGGTAGTTTAGTGTAGTATCATCAACCCATTTCCAAGTTCCCCAATCAAATACTGGTACCCAAAACCTTGATAAACCTATATAATACAATCCTTGTATATCTGAAAAACAGTAATGACACCACAATAATATATGATTTTACAGAAATGAGAGATTGTGCACATTAACAAAAATACGCCCTGTTCAACCAGTTTTACTTGTTGGTTTATGTATCAATGTGATTAAAACACAGATCCTACTTCATTTCGTTTTTTAAAGTTCAAAATTTCGTTTTACTTGGCTTTACTACACTAGGATCTGGAAGAGTTGTTTTTATTGACGTGTTCTGGGCGGTGTGAGGTATTAGCTAATGCAACGGTCTGTTACGACGAGCTTTAGGCCGATTGGTTAATCAAATGTCTGATGTCATACAACCTACAACCGGTCAGATCTTCATGTAGTGTAGGCCATCGAAAGTATAAAAAACGAAACGAAATATAGATCTGTGTTTTAATCAGATTGTTTATGTATCTTCTGAAAATATTAGCACAACCGTAAAGTTGCACTACTTTGTTCCACGATAAAGGGTGAAAAGATAACAGGTATGCCGAAATAAGTTGGTTTCAATAAATGGCGGGTGGCCCGGCGAGGAACAGCCACGAGTTGTAAGAAATCATTGACTGTTGGAATTCAATTTTTGTCCAGACAAACTTCTCTCCCCACCCCCACCACAGCACACATCACACATCACACAGTATGACGTATGTCCGTGTCCATAAGCCCAGGGAATCACGTTGGCTCGCTAACCTAGAGTTTCCGTGTTCAATCTTTGCGTTGACCGAGAAAGTTCATCAATAATTTTCGGGCGTAGTTTTCCCCTTGCCAGTGATGTAGGATGGAGGGCGCGGTAATTGACACCGTATAGTCGTTGGGACAGTTGAGGTTTAAAATAAGAGTAGGTCGTAGCGCCGCTGTCCAGCCCAAATGTCCTTCATAGTACACTGCATGGCATATCTCCGTCTTCATTAGCCCAGTCGGAGCAGGGAAGTAGGACGTTAAATCCCATTTCATTTCATTTAGTCATGTATTCATCATGTGGTGTTCGTTCTATTTTTTGTTAGTATACTTTCTCCAAAAAAACCGCGGGTTTCCATGTAAGAATTTAGAAACAACGCATTTTAAAACTTGGAATGATTGACAAAGAGATTACAGGAGGAAAGAACCACACCGAAATGGGGTTTTACGTCAACCCGACACAAACTAAGTTCATTTCAGATTAACATATTGTTCAATTCTATTTCCATAGGGACCTTTAGCAGTGCGGTGGGGGACAGGGTGGAGAAATCTGAAACAACCCACTAAGTTGGCCAGGGCAACCATATCGCGGTGTATAAACAGAGAATCGAAACTACACCACTTGACTCAATGACAGGGAGAGAGAAATGGAGTTTAACGTCCACTCGACACAAACTAGGTCATTTCGGGACTAACATATGGTTCAATTTTATTTCCATAATTCGCTTGCGCGTAGGGGTCTTTAGCAGTGGGAGGAAACCGGAGCACCCGGAGAAAACCCACGAGGTTGGACAGGCGACCCTACTCCTTGTCACGTACAACCGGGGATTCGAAACCACGCCAGTTGACTCAATAACAGACTTAATGATACAGCGCGCACGTGCTAACCACTAAGCCACCCCCACCCCCCACCCCCTCAATGACAGAGCTTATGATCTAAAGAACACCAGTTAGACAGCCCGGGTTATAGACATAACGGCCCTAAACCATAACGGGTTGGCATTGGTTGTTATGTCTCCAGGACACATGGTTTGTATACCTGTAGCACCACATCGATGTTTTGTTTAAATATATTGTTTTTCATTAAATTTAAAATGTTTGGCCGTTACGACTAAATGTTTTGGCCATTATTACCCAATGTTTTGGCCGTTATGACTAAACTGTTTGGCCGTTATGACTAAAGTAGGGCCGTTATGACCAAACCTGTTTTTGGCCGTTATGACATAAGGCCGTTATGACCACTTCCCGACACCCCAACCACCTCGATAATAAACATACTTGTAACAAACAATGCATAAACAAATAGTATTTTCCGTGACATTCTCAACTGGCTAACAAATTAACAGAAATCTTACTTGAATCGACTAAGTAATTTTTAATATCCTGCTGTTTTTCTTCAGTATCCACCACGACAAGTCTTCCGCCGAAAACTACACAAATCCCGTGAGCAGTACCATGTGGAAATGCCCAAAACGTCTCAACATATATTTTTATACCAGACAAGTGAAGCCTCGTAAATTCTGGCTGCTCTGTTACAAATGGTGGCATGGTAGTCGAAATACCCGGTGCTGAACTCGGAGTGGGCGCAGCCGTTGCAGAAGTCTGGATGAGTGATGTTGATGCAACTGAATTCGGGACAAGCAGAGTTTCGGTAGAAGAACTCTGAACAGGCATAGTTTCCACAGCAGAAACCGGGACAGGAGAGGTGTCGGTAGCATACGTTTGGACAGACGACGAATAGGTAGCTGCACTCTGGACAAGCAAAGTTGAAGTTGAACTGTAAACAGTTTCCTGGGCTGAATTAGGTAACAGCGAAGTTTGAGTGTCGGTGCCCAGGACAGTAGATTGGATACCAGTATATAAATCCTCACTTGTCGACATTGCAGTTACACTTTGAAGAGTTTCAGTCTCATGGCTTTGAGAGCCAGCAGTCCCTGGGGCTGTACAGCATGCAGAGTCAACTGGTACTTTCTGAAAGATATTTATTTGTAAAGTTGACAATAGTTTAAACATTATGCATGAGCTAAATCTGCCTATTGCTGGTCTTTCTTTAGGCCTGAAATGTTTTCTAAATTATCAATTAGATATTAATTAACTTATCCAGACCATAATCAACTCTCGATGGCATCGCTAGCCTGCGATATTTATTGGATTAGGTTCTGATTTTCTGCTCGACTTTCATTCACGATTTACCGATTAAATGGATAATCGAGACTATGCTGTTTATTGTACTGACTTTAGTAATGATGATCGAAGCTAGGCGGAAATTTCAATCACTTAGTTCTCTCGGTTTATGTGTGGTGTGGTCCTCTGATTTTATATTTGAGCAAACCATTTATTTGTAATATGATAATACTTATCACTGGTATAAACGCAAAGACATAATATGGAATAAAATTACTATTTGCCAGAGAACGTTGAGAGAACCATCCATTAATTAATTAAAATAGTAATTGTATTCTATATTATGTTTTTGTGTTTATTACGTGTGTCAATTGTAAAATGCAAGCTTCTCAAAGAAGAGTAATCATTTTTTAAAAGTTCTACTCCGTCTATAAGCGGTTGTCTGCGGTCACACGCGAACTGTCCAACAGTAAAACACGAGCGGCGACCAGATAACGTACGAAAGTACATCAAGATGTTAATCTGTTACTGAAATCTGAACTATATGACGTAATTCAACCAGTTATTAATGTGGAACTTTTTATGAAATTAAAGGATTTACTTACCAAATACAACTGCATGTACCGTAAAGGTCCACAGGATGTCGTTGTTACGGCAACAGGAACATCGGCGTTCAAATAACACAATTTTGCCGTTTTATCAAAGAACACAGATTTACACAATGGTGTTTGTGAACATTCAATAACACAATTTAAAAAACTACGACTGGACCAAGTACGAATTACAATATTATTAACCACAGCCGTCATCGCAACTTTACACACTTGTTTATTTAATAATATGTTTGATATATCGTTACCCAACGTAGACACAAACATGGAAAATAATATGACAAAATATTCCTTTAATAACATGGTGGTTTTTTAATTGCACAATTCTCCCAATGTCAACAGTTTAATTCAACAGATTAATAACGCTTTCTGGTGATCAATGTTTTCTTCGTTGTTCACAAAACACAATGTTCCTCGGGTAACAGCTCCATATAACTAACGCCTTCAGTCAATCGAAAGAAAAAATAATCCCCAATCTGCACTCGTTTAATATAAAGCCAATTGTTTATCGGTTAACAATATGATGTTAAGGGAATACCAAATTAATATTTAAAACTTATTTTTTACACTACTATTTAGAATACGCACCGAAGGCGAGAAATAGAAAAAGAAAGGGGAAAAGAAATCATTATGTAGGCATTAATTAGCTATACGCTTCATCACTGAGATAAAAAATATGGATTCGAAAGAATTACTTGATGGTTTTCAATCAAGATCACTTGCTTCAGTCTCATCTATGCAAACATTTGACTATTCTACAGTACCAATCTTGTAATTTTTCTTACAGATTTATAGTAAATTTTCTATAGGAAAAATATTCTATAGTATTCTGTAGATTTATTTACAGGGTTTTCTGTAGTAAATTCTGCAGTTAATTTTTTGTCTTTAGTCAAGTTGACAAGGAATAGGGTCGCCTGTTCAATTTCCTGGGTTTTCTCCGGGTCCTCCGGTTTCCTCCCACTGCTAAAGCGAATTGTTGAAATAAAATTAAACCATATTTTAGTCCGGAAATGACATAGTCTGTGTCGAGTGGACGTTAAACCCCATCTCTCTCTTTCTATCTCTCTCTCTCTTTAGTCTAGTTTTGTGGACAGACTGCACAGTTGCCCTACTTTCTTCAGTTTCGTGTTAATTATTAACTTCTATGAAGTTGTTAAACATGTACATTGAATTTAAAATTTTAAAATTCAGCCAATGACCCAACAGTCTTCTCTTAAATTTAATCAGTCCATTAGCTAACTGATGATGAAATTGACTTTCCAGCAACAAACTTTTAACGGATCGTTAACAAATGACACGTTAGCAAGATAACGATTCATTAGATTTTAAATGAGTTTTGAGCAACCGGCTCCTGATAATATAACAGGTATGAGCTATTATTCTACATATATTTAATTGAAGCTTATACTATTTTCCTGAATATGTCAAAGGCATCTGTTACCACTGTTCATCATGTGCATTATGCATATGGACAGTCAATTTGCTGATCGCTGTATCATAAGCCATGTCATAGAGTCAACTGGCGTGGTTTCGAATCGCCGGTTGTACGTGACAAGGAATAGGGTCGCCTGTCCAACCTCGTGGGTTTTCTCCGGATCATCCGGTTTCCTCCCACTGCTAAAGACCCCTAAATACAAAGTTCATATTTACAAGCAGCAGGGTCGTTGGGTGGCCGAATTGTTAGCACGTGCGCGCTGTATCATAAGGCCGGTCATTGAGTCAACTGGCGTGGTTTCGAATCCCCCGGTTGTACGTGACAAGGAGTAGGGTCGCCTGTCCAACCTCGTGGGTTTTCTCCTGGTCCTCCGGTTTCCTCCCACTGCTAAAGACCCCTACGCGCAAACGAATTATTACAATAAAAGAAAGATATGTTAGTCCCTAAATGACCTAGTTTGTGTGGAGTGGACGTTAAACCCCATTTCTCTCTCTCTCCCTCTTACAAGCAGCAAAGAATATTGTTACAACTGGCAGCTGCGGTGATTCAGTGAGTAAGATGTTGAAAGTTCGTCGTAACTATCCAGTGTGGTTCTCCTTTGTCAGTGGTGTTGTACGTAGGGACAGCCTATAGTGATTCGGAAGGGACGACCAACCGAGTTTCAGTGTAGACAATGGCGTATAGGGAAAAGAAGTCTTGACAGTTGGAATTTGATATATGAGTAGATCCTAGCGCCGTTATCCGGAAAAAACCTACCTCATTAGCCCGGTCGGTGCACAAAAGTGGGGCGTTAAAACCATTTCATTTCATTTCAGTTTTATAGTCTGAGTCCATTTATGAATTTTGCGGGTTAATAGTTACTTCCCTTTAAAGCTGTCTATAAACGTTCGATAATGAATGGCGATGTTTTAATTTTTATACGCCCACATTTCACTGTAGGCCTATCATGACTTTACCGCTGGCCAATTCTTTTCAAATGTGATGTGGAGCGTCGTCGTCATGAGGGGACGAAAATATGTATATTCAGCGTTCAGAAGTTCAGCCCCTCCCCCCCCCCCCCACACACACACACACAGAGTGCCAATTGAATTATGTACGCGATAGAGATTTCAGTTCCGCGACGTTTCATTCCAGATGTATCCCCCTTTTGCGAAAACATAGTCAACGCCATATAGTCCATATTTTTCCGAAATATCGAATCGTGTCAATATTCATCGTTCTGCGTCTTTTCGTTTCGGAGTAATCCCCCTTTTTCAAAAACCTTGTGCGCGCGATAAAGGCTATAGATTTTGGCGGATTTCTTTCCGATTTGCTGGAAATCATTGGTGTCATAAGAGGATAAACTATATCGATTTTAAACTTTCTACGACTCTCCTTTCCAGAGTCTTTTCATTTGCTCAACATCCAATATTTCCCTTGGGAAAACTGCTGTAGAGGCGTATTTCAAGGCAAGATACTTATTAAAAATACATAATTCTACTGTGTGGGCGCGCGATCTATTCCAATTGCATATGTAGAACTAAAACTATTTAGTCGAAAATTACTTTGTTCACATTTATTAGGTGGATAAGACAACGAGAGAGAGAGAGAGAGAGAAGAGAGAAATGGGGTTTAACGTCCACTCGACACAAACTAGGTCATTTCGGGACTAACATATAGTTTAATTTTATTTCAATAATTGGCTTGCGCGTAGGGTTCTTTAACAGTGGGAGGAAACCGGAGGACCCGGAGAAAACCCACGAGGTTGGACAGGCCTCCTTGCCACGTACAACCGGAAAATCGAAACCACGCCAGTTGACTCAATGACAGACTTAATGGTACAGCGCGCACGTGTTAACCATTCAGCCCCCCCCCCCCCTCGTCAAGTTACAGACCTCTCATATGCATGAAGAGAATTGTCTTAAGAAAATTATAGGTAATGGCCCATATATATTAAACAGAACAATTTATTTGTAAACTTGAAAACCTTGTAGTATAAATATCTTAATAACCGGGTCTTTATATTATTCATTGAATATACTGGAGAACCATCGCCCACTGACTATAACACTATTATATTCATACTAAAATAAAGTACTGACTATAACACTATTATATTCATACTAAAATAAAGTACTGACAATCCCAAATATTAGACATAAATTCCTAGTCCTAAAAAAACGGTATCGGCAAAATAGTGTCATCAGCAAATGGACTGATCACCATATACAAAATACAGGTGCCCGGAAGGGTAAGCTTTTCCTGTCTGGCGCCACACCCGCGCCATAGCTGCATTCAAACCATTAGACGAAATCTTGGTAAAATAGCGTAATCAGCAAATGGAGTGAGAGAGAGTGAGAAATGGGGTTTAACGTCCACTCGACACAAACTAGGTCATTTCGGGACTAACATATGGTTTAATTTTGCCCGGGCAGCGGCACTATCGCCTACTCTGATATCGAATTCCAACTGCCAAGGGATCTTTTACGTGCATTCTAATGTATACACGGGACCTCGGTTTTTCGTCTCATCCGAAGGACTAGACAGCTGTCCTTGTCAGGCCCTCCGTTCTGCACCACTGACAAGGGGAAACCACGTCGGAAAATCAGGATGAACTTTCTCGGCCAGTGCAGGGATCGAACACCCGACCTCCAGGCTAGCGAGTCAGCGTCTTAACCACCTAGCCACCGTGGCTCCGATGTTTGTAAGAGGTCACTTGCTCTCGTGATTCGTGATGAAATTTACACCTATAAGCCTCTTCCCTCCTTTACGGAGACGAATTAATATAAGCCCTCGCGCTTCGGCTTGTTTTTGAATCTATACCTATTGTGTATGTATACAATATCCATCTTATTTGAATAAAATATTGTTTAAATCAAATGATTTGGAATCAATTTTTTCTGAGAAACAGATTTATTTACCTATATAACCAATAATAACAAATGAAGAAGATAAATATAACCAATAATAACAAGTGTACAAGATAAACATACCTAATAATAACAATTGAACAAGACAAATATAACCAATAATAACAAGTGAAGAAGATAAATATCACCAATAATATAATCGCATGATAAAATGTGGTGGGAAAACTGGTTTGCCGTGGCGTGAAATTGTATTGAAATCCAATTTTATAGTTTTACTTCAAATGGAACGTTCACAAATATAATTATGAAATTCCTCACAATAAACGTGTTTCCATTTAAATTGGTTGCTACCGTCTATGTAAGCACAATGAAATGGAGGCCACTGCATTGGTGTTGATATCCAACTGTTATAACCTAGGTCTCCCCCATCTCCCCATTTCCATTTCAACTTGATTAGATCATACCTTAGGCTTATATAGTACATCCCGTCTAATTCTGAAACAGAGTAAAAGACGACAAGAATATCAGAAAAACAAATTATATTGGACACAAACAGTCCGTATTGATAGATATTAAGCTAGCAAGCATGGTATACGTTTTCGCTTTATGATGGAGCCACGGTGGCTAAGTGGGTAAGACGATGGCACGCTAGCCTGGTCTTAGGGGTAGCACGTTCGGTCCCTGCATTGGCCGAGAAAGTTCATCGGATTTTCCAACATGGTTTCTTCTTGTCAGTGATGCGGGACAGCTGTATAGTCGTTCGAACGTGGCGAAAAACCGAGGTCCCGTGTACACATTGGCGTGCACGTAAAAGATCCCTTGACAGTTGGAATTCGATATAAGAGTAGGCCGTAGTGCCGCTGTCCGGGCGCACTGTATGGCGTATGCCCGTCTTCATTAGCCCAGTTCGGAGCAAGACAGTAGGGCGTTAAACCCCATTTCATTTCTTTTATGTTTTGCAATAAAATCGTTTAAGTGCTTATGTGTGGGTCTTAATCCGGCCCTGAATCGATGTGTTACATACACTGTCATAGAGCTCATGGAAATATACCAAATAGGTGACAACATACATCTTACCTAAATTCTCCAGGAACTCTTTTATATCCAACTGTTTTTCAGGTGTATCCACTACGACAAGTCTGCCACCATATACCTCGCAAATGGCATTGGAATAGGACTGCGAAAACACCCAAAATGCCTCAACATATACCCATATGCCAGACCTTTGTAGCTTAACATAAACTGGCTCCGTCATGTTTGAGGGTAGTCCAATACCAATACTCGAATTGTCGACTAAAGATGTTTGAAGAGAACTATATATCAAGGTAGTTTGGAAAGACGATGTGTTCATAGTATTTTGGTTAAATGAAGCCTCGATCGTAGAAGTAATCGATTCGGTAAGAGAAGTTGTCATTACTAAGTATGTAGATGAATTTTGCATCGTTGAAGTTTCAGAAGTTGAATTCAGAGCTGATATAGTGCCCGGGGCTGCATACTGTATAGTGGAAGTTTCGATGCCAGAGCCCTGGGCAGTGTCAGTGGGGGAAAATGTGGTTAAACCTTGCAGGGTCCCCAGGGTCTCAGATGTTTGGACAGCAGATTTGTCGGTGGTTGTGCAACATTCAGAATTAACTGGCACATTCTGGAAAACAACATTGAGAAAGTTTGACGATTGGTTATTAAGAATATTTAAAATATTGGTCCTAGATCATTTTTACGCTTTCTACCACTAAGGTTTAGGCTTGAAGCATTTCAATTGGCGAACTTGCACTTTCTGATGACCAAAGAGAGAGAAATATGATTTAATGTCCACTCGACACAGGGGTCTTTAGCAGTGGGAGGAAACCGGAGGACCCGGAGAAAGCCCACGAGGTTGGACAGGCGATCCTACTCCTTGTCACGTACAATGGCAGACCTTATGATCTAACGCGTTAACCATTTGGCCACCCAACCCCAATTTCTGATGACCGGAATATCACCAATAGAACTGCGATGTTGCTAAGACGTCACTTCCAGTGTCAACGACACATTTCTACATTTATCCGGAATTAAACCAGTATATTTTTATTTTATTTTATAAATACCGATATTGTTAAAACCATGTCACTTCCGTTGCAAGGAAATATTTTACTAAGGTTACAATTGTGTGTAAATCCCTAATTGTTATTGTATTCGTATTGTATTCAATAAAAAGAGAACATGATTGCATCGTATCTAATTCTATAAACGTGTGTAAATTTCTAATTATTATTGGAGTGTTGTATTCGTATAATTATTATTGGAATGTTGTATTCGTATAATTGTTATTGGAATGTTGTATTCGTATAATTGTTATTGAAGTACCAATTAGAAGAAACTAAAAAAGAGAACATGATTAAATTTGCATGTAATTCTATAAACGTGTGTAAATTTCTAACTGTTATTGAAATGTTGTATTCCCGTAAGTGTTATTGAATTACCGTTTAGAACAAAATGAAAAAGAGAAAATGCTTCTACTTACGGAAAACAGCTGGACGTATCGTAAAGGTCCACAAGATGTTGTTACGGTAACAGGCATATCGGCGTTCCAATAACACAATTTTAGAGTTTTATCAAAAAACACAGATTTACACAATGGTGTTTGTGAACATTCTATAACACAATTTAAAAAACTACGACTGGACCAAGTACGAATTACAATATTATTAACCACAGCCGTCATCGCAACTTTACACACTTGTTTATTTAATAATATGTTTGATATATCGTTACCGAAGGTAGACACAATCATGGAAAAGAGCGCTACAAAATATTCTCGTAAAAACATGGTTTTTAATTTTGCGAAAATGTGGCAAACAATCTGATTAAATATGAGTATATTAGTAAAACGTCTTAGTTTTTAGCAATTCACGCAAGAAAACCTTAAAGCTACGCTACTCCGTTCCACGGTACATGTAGATTAGTAAAACGTCTTGATTACAATTTTTAGCAATTCACGCAAGAAAATAGTTTCATAATCGTAAAGCTTCACTACTCCGTTTCACGGTAAACAATTAAAGACAAAAGGCAGGTAAGGGTTTTAATACTTTTCTGCTCATCTGGGGGTTCGCCAGAAATAATGTAGTTATGACACCTTTGTATTAAAATCTTCATTTCTATGGGTTCTACACAAAGACCTTGTTTGGGGAATGGACTATAGAATACATATTTTATAATCGGTATCATTTAGGAGTATATAAAATAAGAACAGAATATCCCTGTTGGGGGCCTGAGGCTGTTGATTCTAATTATAGATTCATATATAGATTCATATAGATGTATAAGTTCAAAAAGCTCGACGAACAGATACAAAGCATCGAAGGTATTCTTCTTAGTCTGCGTAATACATCTCCTGTGGGAAGACCTGTGACTATTCAAGAGTACACGCGTCTTTACTAGGTTTTTCGTTTCGAAGAATGACACATCACGCTTGTATCAATGTACTTTTGCTTTGTAAGGAAGTTTATACCAATATGAAACGATCATAAATCGATAGCTGTACAAACTTTGAGTTTTTTTAGAATTAATTAGTTGTCGAAATATTGCCATAAATATTCCCTTAAACGTAAACATTGTGGATGCTATTGAGGCTACAGTTTTTAACAGATCCTTATCCAATTTGGCGTGAAACATTGGGTTCATGAGGGAACGAACCCTACCGACATCGATATACAGCGTTCCGCAACCTTCCATTCCGGAGTTACCCCCTTTGCCGAAATCCTTCTGAACTCGATATAGGCTACTGTTTTAAACCTTGGGACATTGAGACGAAGAGCCCTATTGATTTTCCCAGAGTCCCAGTACTTGCAAAATGTGGACGCATCTTGCATGGCAAACGCCTGTTCTTTTGCTGCGTGTAGAAAATCCAACTTGTTATCATTCAAATACACATCGTGCAGCACAGTTATCATCTTTGTCTTAATTGTTACTCTTATTAATTCAGTAAAATGTACAAAAATAGAGCTGAGAGAGAGAGAGAGGGAGAGAGAGAGAGAGAGAGAGAGAGAGAGAGTTTGAAGTCCATTTGACACAAACTAGGTCATTACGGGACTAACATATGGTTCAATTTTATTTCAATATTTCGCTTGCGCGTTGGGGTCTTTAGTAGTAGGAGAACCGGAGGACCCGGAGAAAACCAGGCCAATCGACTCAACGACAGACCTTATGATACAACGCGCACCCGCTAAACATTCGGCCATTGGAAATATGTATCTATATTTATATCAATGGTTTAGGTCGAGGGCCATATCTACATATTAAATTATCCATAGCTATAGGTAAACAAGGTTTGACATGTCTGTTGACCAGTAGATTAAAGAAATTCTCGGATTCAGTCATCTTACGTCATATCTTGAAATAAGGAGTTTGATTGGGTGGTCGAGTGGTCTAACGCTTGTATTTAAGGTCTTTCACAGAGCCGAGTCTACGCGACAAGGAGTAGAAACCCCTGCCCAACCCCGCGTTTTTTTCTCCGCAACTGCTAAAGACCCCCACGCGCTATAAAATTGGGGCACATGTTAGTCCCGAAATTACCTAGTTTGTGTCGAGTGGGCGTTAAACCTTATTACTCTTATTGATTTCTAGGAAAAATAAACTCAATTTGCAACAATTAACCATTACTCTCTTTGATTTTTAGAAAAAATAAACTCAATTTGCAACAATTAATTGAATATAGTTTGGTGTTATTGTAGATGGTTCACGTAAAAAACACACTTCACATTACTTATTAAATATAAACAAATCAACTGATTGTCATATTGTTGGTTTTAATTGCTTACTATAAAATTAAAAAAAAGTCAAATTTTGCTCAAATCGATTACTATTTAAATTACGTTATATGCAATTTGTACACTTGCGTTAGTCGATCACGAATTTAAATAATAGAATATTGCCGTCTGGTTGTATTGTAGAACGTTCAAGGCCTCTCTTTATATCCTGGAGATTGTACGACGAAAAGCATTCAGGCTGAACCCGTCTTTACTTAAACAATAAAGAACCATTTCCAATCAACAATCATAATTATAATTTTCACGATATTTTTTAACAATGAAATTGTTTGTAAAAAGGAATAAGAAAGTAGCTTGCAGTGATATTGAGTGCAGCAGATAGAATGCCAGGGGGGGGGGGCAGGGTCATCAGGTGGAAGTTGGTTAAATAAAAAGGGGCAGATGACAACGATGTTAGAATTTATGTACTAAACTGATAATGAAGGTTTATTTATAGTTTTATCAAAAACAAGAATTACAGATATACAATTTCAAATGATCGATTTAATGAACTATCGATAAATCCAGATTCTAGGAAGTTAATCAAATGATCGATTAATCCAGATTGAGAAAGTTAATAAACTGATCGATTAATCCAGATTGTAGGAAGTTATTCAAATGTGTGCAGATGACATTAATGTTTAAATAATCTTAAACATGACCGGCGGTCAAAAATCTTCCAATGTTATATCAAACTTCATTCCTGACGAAAGTTTATACAAGATTATGTTAGGGGGAGGGTCAGTAAGCACTGAGAATTTTTTGAAGAGTCTCTGCCTATCTGAATCTACTTGCAGATTGTCCACAGGCCTAGCCTAAGGCCCGCACATGAAGAATGATTTGGCTAGTACAAAATCGACATTAGTATTGACAGATTTGAATTTAAAAAAAGTAATGTGGACGTTAAAAGTGTGTTGAATGGCCTTAAACTCTATAATGAACCTGATAGGTCGGTGCTTGGGTTGTAAATGATTTGTTCCGGTATCTTTTTACTTCTGGTAATGCCCCCGTCAGACCTGGGTGGCGACCTTACTGCGCTGCTGCGACCGTACAGCGACCAGAACATGTACAAAGTCGCCGGCAAACGTGAACACAACGCGAGAAAATGTCGAGAAAAATTACAAACAAGCTTTCTAAGTCAGATCGCAGAACTTTGGCGTTTGTTTTGAACATGCTCAAAACAAACGCCGGGACTCGGCGATAATTTTCGACCATGGAGACCACAGCTCAATATCTAGGGCCTGTTTCACGAAATTTTAACCAAGATAAAATCCAAATTTTAGTAATTTGATTGGATAATATTAGATTTATTTTAGTGCTTAACCAATCAAAATTAAAGTATCTACTAAAATTTGGATTTTATCATTAGTTAAGATTTCGAGAGACAGGGCCTTGGCGTTTCCACCATTCTTTTACCACGCCTATTACGATCTTGATCATTCTCCGTCGCCGTAGCAGAGCAGTAAGGATACCATCCCGGCTTAACGGGGGTGTTATGTTTATTAAGTATTTTCTTTACTGATTGAACACGTCATATTTTTTGAATCGCTAATAGCTGTAATGTGATACTAGTGAAATGCATTATTAACAATGCCTGAAGTAGCAACCAAACACCAACGCATTCATGTGGAAGTTTACATTTCTACTGCAACTGGTATAGTTGGAGTGGTTAAAGAAAACTAATTGTCTTGTTACTCCTTATCTTTTAACATAACCAGATTCCCAACATGGGCTATTAGCTATGTCGATATGATTGTTTATCATTGTCAAGTCCATTACATAAATTCTCGGGTATCAACAAACATTATGTAATACAACAAACTGAACAATAAAATCTATATTCACCAAGTGCAAGGTAATCAATCGTGTGCAATACAATATGGTACAGGGTGACCCCGAAAAAGCATAACCCGTTAATCCTTTTTCCTACAAAGGGACTTAAACTTCAGCCTGTGTGCGATCATTCACCAAAGTTTCAGTTATCTTAGTGGCTGAGTCATGTTCTTTCTAAAATATGCTACACAATATGCTCCAAATGACCGCCGCAGAGTTGGAGGCAAACTTGTATACGTCGCGCAAAATTGTGAATTACGCGAACACATTCCTCTTTGGGGATTTCCCTCCAATGGGTTCTGGTGTTTTTGGATCACCCTGTAGCTCCTGCGTTGGTGGTATGATTAATGGTTTAAAAAAAGAAAAAGACTTCTGGCAGAACTGAAATCCAAGTACTAATTTCATTTATGTCATCACGCCAAGACATATTTGAGAAATAATCACTTGTATGTATCGATGGGACCAAGTTAAAAAGGGCTCGCAACATATAACATACCTCCGAACATTTTTTAAGGAACCTGAAGCACTGGGGCATATGGGGTCGGGTGGGATTGGGGATATTGAATTACGACATACCTTAGAGGAGTTTCGGAATATGAGCGTCTTGTGCCTTGTGTTTGGTGTTCCTAAATATGCTACTTTCCATCTTTAAAATAGTACCAAAAGCATGTCATTTACGTGCTTGATATCACCGGTAAACTGCTTCTATTATTTTTTCCAACCTCGTAGGTTTTCTCCGGGTCCTCCGGTTTCCTCCCACTGCTACAGACACCTACGCGCAAGCGAATTATTAGATTATAAAATTGGACCATATGTTAGTCCCGAAATGACCTAGTTTGTGTCGAGTGGACGTTAAACCCCATTTCTCTCTCAATAATCCACGAGGTTGCTTCTATTATTTTTTCCAACCTTGTGGGTTTTCTCCGGGCCCTCCGGATTCCTCCCACTGCTAAAGACCCCTACGCGCAAGCGAATTATGGAAATAAAATTGAACCATGTGTTAGTCCCGAAATGACCTAGTTTGTGTCGAGTGGACGTTAAACCCCATGTCTCTCTCTCTCTCTCTCTCTCTCTCTCTCTCTCTTAAGGGAAGCAACAATAATTACACGGATGCATTACTGATTTTTTTCTTTCGATCGAAAATCGGTAATAATGGAATATCCTAATCGAGTCACATTAAGTTGCCAAACATCTTGTCCCTTCCATTTACAGGTTGTAAACACAGTTCTTGTGATGGAGTTAAACCTTCTTCGTCACAAATATCTGCGAAGTTACCAATTTCCACCACAACGTAACTTAACGCTATGGTATTAGAAAGCCATATTAGCATTCGTTTGTTCGTGCGGTCATGGTTTGCCGCCTGCTCCCACCGATGGTAATCAGCGACTGGTTCTTGGGTTCACAACCCGCACCGCGCGACCTGAACATATCGAAAGGAAATCATACAGAAAGTGCTTCTGGTGAATATTTATTGCTCTATACAAAATCACAATAAAATTAGAAGACAAATAGTCTTATCCCACGATATACGAAGTATTAACATTAATCTACGATAAATTAAATTTAAACACTGATCAGCCATTAATTGAACATTAAATTAATCTACGATAAAATAAACATTACTATTAATCCACGATAAACTGAACATTAATATTAACATTTATCTACTGTAAACTGAATATTTACATAAATATACCGTAAACTGAACATTAACCTACGATAAACTGAACATTAATCTACGATAAACAGAACATTACTATTAATCTACGATAAACTGAACATTAACATTAAAATACCGTTAACTGAACATGAACATTAATCTACGATAAACTGAACATTAACATTAATATACGATAAACTGAACATTAACATTAATATACCATAAACTGAACATTAACAGTAATATACCGTAAACTGAACATGAACATTAATATACCGTAAACTAAACATGAACATTATTCTACGATAAACTGAACATTAACATTATTCTATGATAAACTGGGCCCTGTTTCTCGAAATCTTAACTAAAGATAAAATCCAAATTTTAGTAGATACTTCAATTGTGATTGGCTAAGCACTAAAATCAATATAATCAAATTACTAAAATTTGGATTTTATCTTAGTTAAAATTTAGTGAAACAGGCCCCTGAAAATTAACATTAATATACCATAAACTAAATATTGAAATTAATCGACTGTCATAGTGTATCTTTGTATATATAGAGAATCTCCTACCAGTCTTTTTTGATATCAAAAAAATATCAACACAAGTTGATAAAGTAACAAAAAACGAGGCTCTGCCGAGTTTTTCTTTTTTTACTTTATCAACGAGTGTTGATATTTTTTGATATCTAAAAAGACGAGTAGGAGATTTTATTTATCACCCAATCCCTTCTTATATGCACAAATAGATAAATATAATTCTTTGCTGTAGATTTCACTTTTACTGAACATTACGGCGTAGTGATACATCATTTTTTGACAGCAATTCAACCATTGCAAAGTCCTTTATATTGACCCAGTGTTTCCATCAAGGTCAATTGAATAAGAATAGTTCATTTTTAATTTTAAAAAAGTTACCTTTAATAAGAAATGAACTGTTTTTTGTAAATAAAAAAGTAGTTCCTTTTCAACTGACCAATCAAATTCATGTAAAGCGATATCTCCTTAGGAGATATCGCAGTAGATTATGAAATATATTACACAAGCGATATCTACTGTAGAATGTATGATTGGGTGATAAATAGAGAATCTCCTACCAGTCTTTTTTATATCAAAAAATATCAACACAAGTTGATAAAGTAACAAAAACGAGGCTCTGCCGAGTTTGTTTTTTTTTTTTACTTTATCAACGAGTGTTGATATTTTTTGACAGCAATTCAACGATTGCAAAGTGTTTCCATCAAGGTCAATTGAATAACAATAGTTCATTTTTAATAAAAAAAAAAGTTACTTTTAATAAGAAATGAACTGTTCTTTGAAAATAAAAAAAGTAGTTCCTTTTCAACTGACCAAAGTAGTTCCTTTTCAACTGACCAATCAAATTCATGTAAAGTAATATCTCCTAAGGAGATATCGCAGTTGATTATGAAATATATCACACAAGCGATATCTACTGTAGAATGTTTTATTGGGTGATAAATTTTATTATTATTTAATTTTACTGAGATATCAGTTCGGACATTGAGACCGACGCATTGCCTTTTGTTTCGGTGAAAATTAAGTGTTCTGTGAAAGTGTGAATCAAAGTTGTCAAACGGACATCAGAGTACCAACGAATAAAGACGTTACTAGGACTACAAATTTAAATGTGGAAATAAATTATCTTGGTAAACGGGACATCTCAACCAAATCACCCCAGGAAGTTATCAGAAGACGAATTAAAAAGGACAGCAATATTCTCAGCAACAAGGAGTTCGTGGATGCAGGAGGATAATGTGAATGAATTTGGTAAAATATATGTAAAGGTTTGATGTATCCGTAATTTTTGATATACAGTTTGTGTAAATATATTATTAGATTCTCGTTTCTCTTAAAGAGGCAAAATCGCTAGAAATTGAAACAAATGGGTCTCAATGTATATAATAGTGAATGTATATAAACTGATTTACATTCAACCGTTTCTGTTTTTACTCCAATGCCAAATCAGTTATGTTCGGCGAAATACGCCAGAAGTCTCAATCGAATGGCAATCTCTAGCGTCTGGTTATTCCAGTCTAAATAGTATTTATTGCGCATGCTCTCCAGATAACAATATGGCGTCACCCTTTGACATGACTTGTGGAATATGTCTAGCCTCGTTCGCCGAGTCCCTTGTTACAAATGGCGCTGAAACGCATTATGGTACACGATTCGTGTACCAGTGGTAAAATGTTTATTTTGTCTTGAATATTGGATGTCAGAAGCCCATCTTTTCTCGGTAAGATCACAACATCAATGTTGATTTAAATTGACAAATAATTCGTGTTTTCGATGTCGAAGTTAGAGACTTAGCTGCTTTAAATATGCGTCCATAGGTGTCTTTGTATTTTAATGCATTTTTTACGGTGCTCCCCTGATTTAGCGATTTTCTCAATCCATAAAAAATCATTTATTTGCCTTAAATGTAAAAAGCTTGTCGAAGTGTAGTGTATCTGTGGACATTATTATGAGTTGAAGTAGCAATTAACCAATATATAAATCATATCTCACCAATCTGATTAAAACACAGATCTTATTTCGCTTGGTTTGTTTTTTACAGTTCAAAATTTCGTTTGACTCGTCTTTACTAAACTAGGATCTGCTAGAGTTATTATATAACCGGCGTTCTAGATGATGTGAGGGATTAGCCAATGGAACGGTCTGTTACGGTGAGTTTTCGGCGTAAGGAGCACGGAACCGTGGATAAACCACTAGAAACGTCATAAGGTCAAAAGCCGCTCGTATGACACCTGACACGACCTCACACTACAACCGGTCAGATCTTCATGTCGTTTAGGCCATTGAAAGTATAAAAAAACGAAACGAAATATAGATCTGTCTTTTAATCAGATTGATATCTCACTATTCTTTCAAGTCTTTTAATTATTATTTGAGTTTATGCTTAATGTAACGACATATATGACGTAATTATAGTTAGCACTCTTTCTTGATATGTCTATATCATCTTCTGTATTTAAAGGGACAATGACACTCTTGCTGGCTTGACAGTTCCAGAAAATAAATAATAGCCTTATTCTTAGTATTAGATGTTTAAGTGTCCTACCTGCTGTGTAAATTATCCATTACATCCTATTTTACTTGTACAAAGGGTTCGAAAATATTTTTAAATCCAAGTCACATTTGAAAAGATTTACGTTAGGTTTTTCAAATCATTTAGTTGAATTTTTCCCAATTTTTTAAATTAGGTGTGTTAAGATGAAATTTGTATCATCAATTAATTGGAATATTGTAAAATAGTACAATTTGTTGACCAGATTAAAGATTGGGACATATTATTCAGTTACAACAAGAGTGGTATTGAGCCTTTAAACATCTGTTTCCTATGTACAATTCAACAATATTTTAATAAAAACTATTATATAATTATAGTAATCCCAAGCTTGTATATATTTTCGACATTCTACTGTAACTCTAGTCTGGTGACTAGAGTCATTCTGGGCCCTGTTTCACAAAAACTTAAACTAAAATCACTAAAATAGATTTTAACTAAAATTAAAATGAAATTTTATGCGTTTCACGAAGATCAATTGTAACTTAAAATGCAATTTTAATAGATTTTAGTTAAAATTGCTTGCGCCCACGCAATACACAATTCCGACGAGGGCACTTAGGATGTAAGCGTAAACGCTTCGGTGCTGAAAACTGTTGTCAGGTTAAACTAACGGTTACACTACCAATGAGATGAGTTTCAGACGTTGTAACAATGTCTGCACATGATCAGACAGTCGTAGAGAGATAAAATAAATAAGTTTATTGTGTATTGTCCGTTTTGAAATATATCGGTGGGTTGGCCTTGAAGTTCATAGTTTTATGGTATTTTGGATAACAGAAACTATTGAGAATTGTCACTAGCATGTGATATTTCTCACTCAAACGATAAATCTTGACTGTAAATTATTGTAGAATTTTAAAAGTATTAAACAACTTTGAAACTAATACACGAAATAGCCAATGTTCCGATGCCTAGATTTGAAATGTCAGTCCCATGGACCCTTTCAGTAATACTTTGAAAATACCAAAGTGCCATACTCCTCATTGGATAATGCCTATCTATCTTACTAAATTAACATGATTTTTCCCCCAATATAAAATATTTGAAAATGGTATAAGTTATACTTGAATTATATGGTAATATATAAAATAGTAATATCCTTAAATAACATTAAAATAGTAGCATTTTATGTTCTTGGGGTTTTAATTTGGGGCGTCATTTAATTGCTTATATTGCCCCAATATAAAATATTTGAAGGGTTTTTTTTCTTGTCTATTAATTATTTGAAAATGGTATAATTTATACTTGAATTATATGGTAATATATAAAATAGTAATATCCTTAAATAACATTAAAATAGTAGCATTTTATGTTCTTGGGGTTTTAATTTGGGGCGTCATCTAATTGCTTATATTGCCTTGCGGTAAAGTAAACGGGTAGGCCGTAGCTATATTTCCCATGCAATGAAAAGAAATTGAATTAGAATTATTTTTGTGAATGATAGTATGTTAAAATTATGTAATCCAGGCCATTGGCAATATTATCATTATTCCAAATATATCCATATGTCGTTATAGATCTAACAGTGTAGCTTTAATCAATGTTTGTTAATGTCGTGATTTTAAGTTAGGGGAGTGTGACGGCTGTCCTATGTTAAAATTCCTTTTAGTTAAAATTGTCCCTAAAATAGTTTTGTGAAACGATACTATTTTAAGTTAAGATAAAATTTTAACTTAAAATATTATTTTAGTGGATTTTATCTAAAATGCTTAAAGGGATAATAACATTTTTGCTGGCTTAATTGACAGCTCCAGAAAATAAAAAATAGCCTTATTCTAAGTATTAGATGTTTAAGTGTCCTACCTGTTGTGTAAATTATCCAATAAATCCTATTTTACTTGTCCAGAGGGTTCGAAAATATTTTTAAATCCAAGTCACATTTGAAAAGCTTTACGTTAGGCTTTTCAAATCATTTAGTTGAATTTTTCCAATTTTTTAAATTAGGTGTGTTAAGATGAAATTTGTATCATCAATTAATTGGAATATTGTAAAATAGTACAATTTGTTGACCAGACGAAAGATTGGTAAATATTATTCAGTTACAGCAAGAGTGGTATTGAGCCTTTAAAATCGTTTTGTGAAACGCATCTATCTTAAGTTAGGATGGGATTTTAGTTTAAGACGATTTAAGGAGAGTTAAGATTTTGTGAAACAGGGCCCTGGTCATTAGTCGATTTTTAACTCTCGTTAATTAATAGTATAGTTTTAACTATCTTTCTTAGTTATCGTCGTTAGTGTTGGAATACGCTACAGCTCCCAGTAAACATCACTACGATTATTAATATTAATATGAACAGTTAGACATAGTTGCCTGTTATTAATTTTGTTCACACAAATAAGGATGACTTTCCAAACAGCTAACACTCTTCCATCGGTAGCCTTGGCTGCTGTCCATCACGACACATCGTTGAAATCCTGGTGTAGCTGCCCAGTTCGCATATCCTACAGCACTGCCATCTGACCATTCCCAATATATTTTTTTTCTTAAACCAATCAATGCATCACCAACACCTGCCAAATAAACATGAGCATATTGAAAACTTTCCTTAAACATACATTATGCAAGAGGTAAATCTGTCTATTACAGGTCTTTCTTTAGGCCTGAAATATTATCTAAATTATTAATTAGACATTAACTTATCCAGACCATAATCAACTCTAGATGTCAACGCAAGCCTGCGATATGTACTGGATTAGGATCCGGTTTGTGGTCAACTTTCATTAATGATTTAATCATTAAATGGATAATCGAGACTATGCTTTTTATCGTACCGACTTTAGTAATGATGATCAAGGCTAGGTCGAAAATTCAATCGCTCAAATCTCGGTTCAGAGTGGATCAATTTGACTGAAATTTTCAGCAAATTCCCTTTACATTATCTAGTTTTTAACTATTATAGTGAGAACTGTCAGCTCTTTATCTGATCTCCCATAATGTATCTTATGGGATTTCAAATTGTATTCTCACATAAAAGTATAATGCCAGCATGTTGTATCCGTAATTATATAATTATGTATAATTATAATGTGTCTCTTATCCTAATGTTTTATAAAAGTAAAACAAAATCTACCTGAATTTTGTAAGAAGTTTTGAACATCAATTAGTTTGCTTATGGTGTCAACTACAACCAATCTTCCAGAGTTCACACTACATTCAATTGATGCAAGGGCATGTATTCTGGGTTGAAAATATTCTAAATAAATCGATATTCCTGATAATGGTAACAAGGTAAATAATGTTGCTTCTGTAGTTGAGGACGGTTCCGTCACTTGAAAATCTGTGGTTGAGGGAGGATCCGTCAATTGAACATCTGTAGTTGAGGACGGTTCCGTCACTTGAACATCTGTAGTTGAGGGAGGATCCGTTACTTGAACATCTGGAGTTGAAGCAATTGTATCTACAAGAAATAATTATCCCAAATAATCTTCCAGGTAACTATAAACTAAACGATGATAATTAGATGAAATAAAAACAATGGTGTGTGTCGAGTTAGGGAAGCGTCTCTCGTCCTTCGGCGTTGAATTATTGAATCCATTTTAAAATTAAAATATAAAGAACAAAATTTGAACATTAAAGGGTTAACAGTACGTGCTGTTATTGCTTTTAAGTCTTTGTAAAAATATAATTATGTACCGGGCAGGGGCAGGGTATCGATGTTCAGATTTGTGCTACGTTCTGCTCCGAAGTTGTCCCCCTTTTTGAAAACCTTGTTAACACGATGAGCGTCTACAGGATTTTTTTTTTTAAATTTGGTGTAAACATCTTGTTTATGCAAAGGCGAGGTCCATTGATATTCAGAGACCTTATATCTCACATATTGTATACCATCTACAGACTTATTATTTCATCAACTGGTTAACATCGCAAGAGAGAGAGAGAGAGAGAGAACAAAAATGGGATTTAACGTTCACTCGACACAAACTAGGTCATTTCGAGACTAACACATGGTTCAATTTGATTTCAATCATTCGCTAGTGCGTAGGGGTCTTTAGCAGTGGGAGGAAACCGGAAGACCCGGAGAAAACCCTCGACTTTGGACAGGCGATCCTAATCCTTGTTACGTACAACCGTAAATCAAAACCCCGCCAGTTGACTCAATGACAGACCGTATGATACAGCGCGCACGTGCTAACCATTCGCCCATCCAACCCCCCAAAACATCGCAAAAGCACTACTGCCTCCCCCGGTTACAGCAGTGCCAAATCGAAAATTCATAATTGATAGTAGCGCCGTTCTTTAAAGTTGTTTTATCGCAAACTGTGCACTGTTAAAACTTGTGTGTATAATTTCTAATCTTACCTCCCGTTTGTATATTAGAACTCGATGGTTGTACAGTCGCTTTCAGTGGGTTGAACGAAGAACAACATTCAGAATCAAGCCCAGTTTCCTTAAACAAAACACCATTTAAATCAAACACAAATCTAGGAAACATATAAATAACTTCTTGATAAATTGATAACTGAAGAACATAACCCGAGAAAAAGAAAAACCGAGGCCGGCAGTCCAAAGTTATTCTTTCGAGGGTTTTTTCTGAAGTCTTTCTTCCTCGGAATAACCGAAATCGGGTACTTTATCTTGCTTATAAACGGTCTATGTTTACATGTACGTAAAATAAGAATATCCCAGAATTCCAGTAAGAAAATTCTTATATCATGTTTTTCTTATGGAAAAAAGACCTATACTGGACCGGTTTTAAAGAAAAACGTTCAGAAGAATCACCCCAAACGCCCCTGTATGTATTCAAAGCCGCCCCTGACTTTCAGACCGCAAGTTATTCCGGGCATAGAATATTCTCCAAATATCAAAGAGATTTTTCGTTATAGGTTTATAATATCACGTATTTTGGTGCGTTATTTAATAAAGAATTACTTATCTAATAATGATTATTGCGCTATCATGGATGAATGTTAGAAGAATGGGTGATTTTTCACCCCTACATCGCCGGGTTCGCTGTTAAAAATGGGTGTAATTAAAAACTATAAGCAGTGTTAATTAAGTGTAAACTTTACACCACAGCTAGCGTTTTTAAAATGTAACACGTTTGAAAGGGTAACCAACTAAAAGAGCTACACCTAACAAGTGTAGCCGATATTCATGACTACTGAACACCTGAATAGGTGTAATTGTGTTTTGGATAAGCTACACCTCTACCAGTGTTATACTGCATTCACACCAAAGGGTGTAACTTTTATTGGGGACTAAATCCTAGAACGGTGCTAATTTTACACCGTTTATTGAGTTGCAAAAGTGTAACCAATATTGGGATGAGCTACCCCTCTACAAGCTTTTTATTGCATTTACACCAACAGGGTAATTATTTTAGGGAAACATTCCTCCGAATAATTTTACACCGTATCTTGCGTTACAAAAGTGTTTGTGTGCTCCAATAAATTTGTAAAATATGGCGTTAACTGCATTAGTAACACAGGTATAACTTATTTTAGACTGTTTACTCATAACGAAAATAAATCACCCAGAACATTATCATGTATAATAATTTTAATTATATTGCATAACGCCTCAAGTATAGAATATTTTAGCTTGTATACACTTAAAGACGAGTAAATGTTCCAAAATATTACCAAGTACTATATCGTAATTAATTATTCTTAATTCAAGTGAGGTGCATAAGTAAGGATATATGTATTGAATTTTCCTCAAGATTTATATTCATTGTAAATTGATACAGATTGCCTAATTGTCCAACAGCAGCTGAATTTGAATCAATCTGATGGATATTTGTCAATTTAATGTCGTTGTAAAATCAAGTGAAGTAGCCGACGGCCTATATCTAATGTGGGACGGGCTAAACGCCCTATACTAATTACCATAGAGACATATAGCTAAACTTAGAACTCGTTGGCGTGAAATAAAATCCAACAAAACAAATTAAACCCGCGTTGGTGTAATAATTAAAATGGAAGTGTAATTTACAAACCATCCTTGAGGGGGTAATGCTTAATCTACACCCACGGGTGTACTGAAAGTGGCAACTAGTTTCCACCTGAATTGGTGTAATGTTCTACACCACTAAAGGAGTTACCCCTATTTAGGTGGCAACTAGTTTCCACCCGAATTGGTGTAAACTACATGATTACTTTTAACAGTGTAACTAAGTTAGTTAAATATAAAAAATATTAAAAAAAACCCTCATACTTACAGAATTAAACTGTAAATACAGTAAAGATCCACAAGAAGTCGTTGTTACAGTAACAGGAATGTTGTTATTCCAATAACACAATTTTGTTGATTTATCAAAAAATACAGAATGACACATTGTCGCTTGTGAACATTCTGTAACACAATTTAGAAAACTACGACTGGACCAAGTACGAATGACAACATTATTATCCACAGCAGATCCAGCGACTTTACACACGTGTTTATTTAAAAATAATTGTGTAATGTTATTTCCTACAGATTTAGATATAGAAACTATAAACAGAAATAAACTGTAGTTCCTATAAAACATGTCTGTTCAATTTAAATCCTATCAAGATTACAAGAAACTAATATAAATTAAAAAAAATATATTTTAAAAGTAATAATATATTGTTCTAAATAAAATCCTAACACTTCTTTACACCTCGATATCAAGTCAAAATGTACACCTAACTTAACGAACTTGTATCTACAAGAATATTCGATGAACGTAATTTTTATACTCGTTATAATGAACCAATAGAATGCAATTAAATCTCTTCTTTATATATTGTTAAAACATATATTGTTACGATCATTGATTTTACGGGAAATGAAAAATCTCCTAATGAAATTGTCGTTATCTGGAATAAACCAGCATAACCAAAGCTTAAGGGTTTAACAATATCGGTTCTAGATAAACATCGGGAATAAGGTGGTCTGTCTATTCCTCACAATGTTATCTAACAACTAATGCTTTTACAATAACAATATAATCAACATTGTTTACTATAAATAAAACATTAACTAATCACTTACAATGAAAAAAAAAAGATTCGTAAAAATCGAAAATTTGGAGGATAATGTGAAAATTAATACAGAAACAAAAACACTATTAACAGCCTTGTTTATTGAATGAAATCCTAAAATGTTTTGTTTACACGATTCTTGAAATCGAAACTGTGGAGTTTACAAAGGTAGAATACTCCTAATTGAAACGTGTCGATCATTTGTGTTTTCGATTTCCTTACCTTTCAAATCGGTACGCATACGAAAACGTCACCGATTCATGTTTACTTGTGACGTCAACCCGTACATGAGTGTTTGACCAGTGAAGAACGTCACGCGTTTGGAGCTGTATTCACGTAGGTATGTAAACAAACATGCTTTTTGTTTCATATATTTTAATTCAAGTTGAACATCTAGCTATTATCGTACGTCTGATTGCGAAACCGCGTGTTAGAGGACACGAAAACGTAAACGACCATTGTTAGTTTTCGTGTTCGTTTTTGTACCGATGCGAAAGGTCCGTAATGTCTATTACTTCCTGATTCTTTCGCCTCAAATTCATGACTATTCACCAATACTTGTCGAAAATGTAAATTCATTTATTGTTTTTTTAATGCTAGACCAAAAAGTAAATATAAATTGTCACCCAAAAGGAGAACTAATTCTAAAAGCCGTAGTGGCACTATCACTCCACTGTGTTCATTAAAAAACAACAGACGTAACAATACATATTTATATTTTATTACCACATTGTACACACAAACAATATAAACAACATTTCACTTAATCTGAATATTAACTGAACATTAGGGGGGTTGAGTAGTCTAAGATACGCACTAACTTTTTAATATCTATACCACCATTTATCTAACTTATTCAATGCTAAAACAACTGCCGACTAAATTGAAGCATAGAAGTAATCCGAATTCCCATAGAGAAATTTCTCTAACGCCAACTATTGGGTAAATTATTTGAAAAAGTACTTGAACCTCGTTTGTCGCCATTAGATACATCAAGTATCCCTTTAGCAAACAGCAGGAGGCTTATTAGAAAGGCCTCTCATCATTACTAAACATTAACTGAACATTAATATTAATCTACGATTAACTGGGGTCGGTTGTTCAAAACTCGGTTATTATAGCCATTCGTTAAACACGATTAACTGGCGCCGGTTGTTCAAAACTCGGTTATTATAGCCATTCGTTAAACACGATTAACTAGGACCGGTTATTATAGCGATTCGTTAAGTACTATAAAAAAATCTATAGAATACTATATAGTATTTTCCTATAGAAATTTTACCATAAATGTGTAAGAAAATTTTAAGATAGGCACGACAGAACTGTAGAATATTTAAGGCCGTTATTTCCTGCAGCCGCCTACCCCCCGCCCCCAATTCTATAGAATACTATAGAATTTCATCCTATAGAAAATAGACCCTCCCCCCTCCCCAATCTATCTAGAGTTCTATAGACGTTTATAGAAAACTACACTGCTACTCTATTGGACTTTTTGCTTAGGGTATACTTCGACTGACAGCCGACTAATGCCATCGTTAAACCGATAACGGAGCTCAACACCATTCGTTAACGACATGTTAAAGTTAACGGAGCTTCCAGCAACCGGCTGTCTCTCCGTTAAAGTTTACGATCCGTTAATTCCGCGATAACGAGTCGAAATAAGTTAACGGAGCTTCCGGCAACCGACTGTGTCTCCGTTAAAGTTAACGATCCATTAATTCCGCGATAACGAGTCGAAATAGGTTAACGGACCTTCCAGCAACCGACTGTGTCTCCGTTAAAGTTAACGATCCGTTAATTCCGCGATAACGAGTGGAAATAAGTTAACGGGGCTGGAACAACCGGTTCCTGAACATTAACATTAATCTACGATAAACTGAACTTCTATGAGTAATAGCTAGCTGTCTGTTATATTTTTTCGCATAAATAGGGGTGAGCTTCCAAGCAACTAACACCCCTCCATTTTAAGCCCATGCTGACATCCATCACGGCACAATCCTGTCCAAGAGATGGTGGTGGACTAGCCCAGTTGTCATAAACAACTGCATTGACGGGATTGAGCCATTTCCAGTTAAACACTACCAGTTTTATTCCAATATAAGCTTCACCACTACCACCTGTCAAATAAACAGACCTAGGTATGTTGGTCATTTTATTTAATTTAAATAAATTTACAAATTGTATGCTCATATAAAACTATAATGGTAGGATGTCGAAACCGTAATTACGCATATACTTGATCTGAACGCTGTTCAATGGATGGTACAAGCACAGAGCTATTATTTGTCTAAGTCGACAGTAACAAAAGTTTAAACAGCTTCCAACCTGAATTTTGTAAGAAGTTCTGAACATCATTTTGTTTGTTCTGGTTATCAATGACAACCAATCTTCCAGAGTTCAGACCACAGGCAACTGATGCAAGAGCAAGTGTTCTGGGTTGTAAATATTCTAAATAAATCGATATTCCCGATGATGGTAACAAGGTAAATAATGTTGCTTCTGTAGTTGAGGACGGTTCCGTCACTTGAAAATCTGTGGTTGAGGGAGGATCCGTTACTTGAACATCTGTGGTTGAAGAAGTTGTATCTACAAGAAATAATTATCAAAAATAATCTTCCAGGTAACCCTAAACAAAACAATGATAATTAGATGAAATGAACAGACCGCGAATGCCTGTTGGGGTACTGAAATGTCTTTCGTCCTTCGACGTCGAATTCGAATTATTTAATCCATTTAATATTAAAATATAAAAGATCAAAATTTGAACCTTAAAGGGTTAACTGTACTTTTATTGCTTCTAAGACTTTGTACGCACATAAAGAAGCACCGAGCAAGGAATAATGGTTGTTGTGACAGTATTGGTTCTTTAATCAAGTTCAGAATGACAAGACTAGTTTAACATCTTATAATATCTTTATTCTCTGCTTCTTCTAACATATTATGTACAAAACTTAAGACTCCGTAATTAACTTGTGTTGATAGAGCCATGCCCTAGCTCGGCTAGGCACGAGTGTGCCAACTCCCAACTCTTACATTACATGGCCGTTGTCCGTCGTAACTCTAGACCTGCGTGGCCTGTCCTGGCCAGACCTCTCTCCTATGCCGTTTCATTCTGGGGTTTTAAACCTTTCTACACACAAAGGAATCTCAATAGGCATCTGGCTATAATGTATCATGTTTCATATCAGTTAACGTTCAGTATAGTTTATCAGACAAAGAAGTAAGATAAGACATGCCATCAACAAGTTAAAATTACATAATGACATAAGAAATGCTACCAAGATCTACAGGGGTTGGCAGGTGGATTTGATATTCAAATTACTTTCACATGTCAAGCTGGCATGGAGCATAACATGTCATTTTGTAACATTGTCCAGCAACGTCTACTCGTCTCGTTTTTCAGTAACATAACGTATACACGTTTTTCAGTAACATATACTCGTTTTTCAGTAACGTATACTCGTTTTTCTGTAACGTAATATATACTTGTTTTTCAGTAACGTATACTCGTTTTTCAGTAATGTATACTCGTTTTTCAGTAACGTATACTCGTTTTTCAGTAACGTAACGTATACTTGTTTTTCAGTAACGTATACTCATTTTTCAGTAACGTAACATATACTTGTTTTTCAGTAACGTATACTCGTTTTTCAGTTCTGCTTCTGAGTTGCCCCGCACCCCTTTTGTTAACATCATAGAGTCTAAAGGGGTTTTAAGGTATACGAAGACGAGGTCTATCTAATTTCAGCTTTCCATATCTCTGAATGTATTATGTCTCATATATTGTATACAATCTACACAATCATTAAGATCGAAAAAGTACTGGTGCCTCCTGTCACCTTTATGATTTGCTGTAGCACTGTTCTTTAAAGTTGTTTTATCGCAAACTGTGCACTGTTAAAACTTCGTAAAACTTTTGTGTATAATTTCTAATCTTACCTCCCGTTTGTATAGTAGAACTCGATGGTTGTACAGTCGCTGTCAGTGGGTTGAACGAAGAACAACATTGAGAATCAAGCCCAGTTTCCTTAAAACAAAACACCATTTAAATCAAACAAAAAATATAGGAAACATATTAAAAATAACTTACCCTGTGAATGGTGTTTTCTATTCTGTATTTGGTGCGGTATTTAATAAAGAATTACTTAAACATATTTACATTATGCACGAGCTAAATTGCAGGTCTTTCTTTAGGCCTGAAATGTTATCTAAATTATTAATTAGACATTAATTAACATATCCAGGCCATAATCAACTCTCGATGTCATCGCTAGCCTGTGATATTTACTGGATTGGGATCCGATTTGCTGCTCAACTTTCATTTATGATTAAATCATGAAATGGATAATCGAGACTATGTTTTTTTATCGTACCGACTTTAGTCATGATCATGACTAGGCCGAAAATTCAATCGCTAAATTCTCGGAGTGGGTCAATTTGACTGAAATTTTCAGCTAATTCCCTTTACATTATCTAGTTTTTAACTAATATAGTGAGACCTGCCAGCTCTTTATCTAATCTCCCATAATGTGTCTTTAATTAATAATGAGTATTGCGTTATCATGATTGGATGTTTGAAAATGGGTGATTTTTTAGCCGTACAACGCCCGGTAACTAAGTTAGTTATATAAAAACATATAATACAAATAACGCCTCTTACTTACAGAATTAAACTGTAAATACAGTAAAGATCCACAAGTTATCGTCGTTGTTATAGTAACAGGAATGTTGTTATTCCAATAACACAATTTTGTTGATTTATCAAAAAATACAGAATGACACATTGTCGCTTTTGAACATTCTGTAACACAATTTAGAAAACTACGACTGGACCAAGTACGAATGACAACATTATTATCCACATCAGATCCAGCGACTTTACACATATGTTTATTTAAAGATAATTGTGTAATGTTATTTCCTACAGATTTGGATATAAAAACAATAAACATAAATAAACTGAAGTTCCTATAAAACATGTTTAGATACACACAGAATGTTCAAATTAAATAATGTCCAGGGTAGAAACTGTTAATTTATATTAAAAAATATTTTAAAGATAATAAATATACTGTTCTAAACAAAATCCTAACAATTCTTTATCCTGGATATCAAGACGAAATGTACACCTAACTCAATAAAAGTAATAATATATCGTTCTAAATAAAATCCTAAAACTTCTTTACACCTCGATATCAAGTCAAAATGTACACCTAACTTAACGAACTTGTATCTACAAGAACATTCATTGAACATAATTTTTATTCTCTTTGTTATGAACCAATAGAAGGCAATTAAATCTCTACTTTGTATATTGTTAAATATACGTATATTGTTACATTCATTGATTTTACAGGAAATGACCATCTCTTAATGGGGGGGTTGGATGGCTCAATGGTTAGCACTTGCGCGCTGTACCATAAAGTCTGTCATTGAGTCAACTGGCGTGGTTTCGAAATGCCGGTCGTACGTGACAAGGAGTAGGGTCGCCTGTCCAACCTCGTGGGTTTTCTCCGGGTCCTTCGGTTTCCTCCAACTGCTAAAGACCCCTACGCGTAAGCGAATTATTGAAATAAAATTAAACCATATGTTAGTCCCGAAATGGCATAGTTTGTGTCGAGTGGACGTTAAACCCCATTTCACTCTCTCTCTCTCCAATCTCTTAATGACAATGTAGCTATTTTCGTCAGTGAACCACACCCGAATATCAGAATCTCAGAATAAACAAAGAACGATTTTAACGCTTTGGCTAAAACTGTTTTGGGCATGCCAATATTCTATCTAAAAATAAGCTTTCACAATAACAATAACTAATCACTTAACAATAAAAACAAAATTGTAAAACGTTTTTTTAAAAACGATATTAGTTTAAAATAAATTGCTAAAACTTTTTGGGGGCATGCCAATATTCTATAATGTCATCTAAAAAATAATGCTTTCTCAATAAGTATTGTTTAATGGACGAGAGCGAGACATTAAGTAATATATTGTAACAAGAGGGCCGTAGGCCCGAGTGTTTTTACAATATATTACACAATGTCTTAAGCTCGAGACCATTGAACGACTTAAAATACACTTCGCAAGGGCTTTTACAGTAAAATACGTAACGCGATTCCAATATTTCACTAGCATAAATAATGTACGATTGGCAAGTTGTCCGTACAATTATCTGAAATAATGGTACGCCAATATCAAAGGATGACGTCACATCTGTATTTTAACAATAACTAATCACTTAACAATAAAAACAAAATTATCAAGCGTTTTTTTTTAAACAAAACGATATTAGTTCAAGATCAAATGCTAAAACGTTTTTTGAACATGTCAATATATCATAATGTTATCTGGAAATTAATGCTTTTATAATAACTATTCACTAAATAATGAAAACAAAACTGTCGAGCGTTTTTTGTTTGTTTTTTAACGATTATCAAAATAGAAACCGAGGAAGAGCAGCTAGTAGAAGAAAGAAAGTGATGTGGTTTAATGGCTATGAAAACAGATATCACAGATTAATAATTACAATTAAAACACATATGACAATACTTCTATCTATATAAATATTTATAATATACTAAACAGCAAAAAAAAAAACAACGTCAACACGATTCCACAAATATACAATAAAAGCATTTGGCAAGTTTTATGCAAGGCGTCTATTCAGAGTAACATACCAACCTGACGTTTCTTTTGCTGCTTAGTATATAACCAGCCTCGTTTTTCTTGTCTGCGATATCACCCTAGGTGGAAGCGGACGTTAAACCCCACTGACTGACTAAACCCTTTTTTCTGACACTATTTATTCAATAAATATTTATATATTATAAAAGTACACTATATAATTGTGGTATTTGAAAACAAACCGGGGCTTATATAAATTCATCTCCTGAGGAAATTATTTACAATAAAATATAAATACTTTGTATAAGATTGTAATCATAAATAACAAACTGGTATAAAATTACAAGGTAAAAGTGTTTACTCTCATTTAATTAATCAAAACTTTATATTGGATATAGTATAAATTAGTTAAAGTACTGAATGTAGTAGAAACGTAGTGGGGTTAGCGAAATGATTAACCGGAGGACCCGGAGAAAACCCACGAGGTTTAACAGGCGACCCTACTCATTGTCACGTACAACCGGGGAATCGAAACCACGCCAGTTGACTCATTGACAGGCCTTATGATACAGGTCGCACGTGCTAACCATTCGGCCATCCAACCCCCAAACTGGAGGGATAAAAGCACTCTGTTGAAATGAGGGAAAACATAATAAAACACACCTCAGATAATTTGAAGTGATCATGAGAGAGTGAGAGAGAAATGGGGTTTAACGTCCACTCGACACAAACTAGGTCATATGGTTTAATTTTATTTACATAATTCGCTTGCGCGTAGGGGCCTTTAGCAGTGGGAGGAAACCGTAGGCCCCGGAGAAAACCCACGAGGTTGGACAGGCGACCCTACACCTTGCCACGTACAACCGGGGATTCGAAACCACGTCAGTCGACTCAATGACAAACTTTATGATACAGCGCGCGCACGCTAACCATTCAGCCATCCAACCCCTCAAGTGATCATGAAGTATGGATAAAATGCTGTTGGAGTGTTACAAGAATCAAAGACCAAAAAGCAGAAGTGACAATAAAGTGAAACGGGCTCAGAAGATACCACGTAAAGAATGGTCGCCAGTGAAAGAGACGCATGGTTCTCAAGATCAGTGGATATAGCAGAAAGTGATCTGGGGTTAAAAATTGTAGCACTAGCCTCTGGAATCTAGAATGAAGGGGTGAAGATCTTCCATTTGCATTTCATAGTGAGCATGGTCTGGTAGGAGCTTCTTTAAGTTCTTTAAGTTTATTTCGGGCTCGAACCAATCTGATTTCGTGTTTTTTTATGCTTTCGATGACCTACACTACATGAAGATCTGACCAATTGTAGTAAAAGTTCGCGTCAGAGGTCGTAGGAACAGTTTTTGACCTATGACGTCAGGCATTGATTAATCAATCAGCGTTGACGTTTCTAGTGGTTTACCCACAGTTCCGTGCATTGCACGTCAAGAAGTCGCCGTAGCAGATGGTTTCATTGGCTAATCCCTCACGCCATCCAGAACGTAGGATGTATAACAACTCTTCCAGATCCTAGTGTAGTACAGACAAATAAAACAAAATTTTGAATTATAAAAAGCGAAATGAAATAGGATCTGTGTTGTAATCAGATTTGGCTCCAACGTTTGTTCCACAGTCGGAATATAATACAACAACCAGACCTTCAATAGCGAAAAAAAATCTTCAAAGAGCATTGATGAAGGCAATATGTATTCATGGATTCGACGAATTCAATATGCAGTTGTTTGCAGGTTTGCTGGGAAATATCTTCAATTTTTAGAGAAAGCCTCGTGCCGAATGTGTCGCAATAGTTGATTCAGTTTCAAGCAATGTCTAACTATTAAGTTGTAAATTAGTTACCAGTTTCTTCTGACGAATAAGTAACTTCAGACAATCGTTGGATTGACTCCAGCTAGTAAAGTAAAAATAAATAGCCGAAGAGTTCTAACGACCACGATTTGCTAATAGACAAAGGGAGATTTTAGGGTTTTCTTCTGCAAACTATAAAAATACTAGAACATATCTGTGATTCTGGTTAAGTCGGAAGGTATGGACATCTTCTCTCTGTCAGATATAAATTCGATGTTATATTATCAGTGTCTGCCCATCAATTTGTTCATGCAAGTGAGTTCTTACGAAAACCTTGCAAAGCTTACAATAGCTAATTAGCATAAGACTAGCATACGTCTTGTGGACGGCATTACCACCATGCCATTACAGCGTGTCTTATCTGATGACCCTATGCCGCAAAAGTGTTTACGACAATGTTCGCCATAGGTCACGAGATGTAAACAGGGCTAGCGCTATTCCTAACCCTAAACCTAACCCTGGAACTAGCCCCAATGCTTACCCTAACAAACAATCTCGCCAACAATCACGTACCCTAAACTTATGTACATCTCGGCGTCCTTGACAAAAATTGAGCTGGCCTTAACCAATAGATTTAGTCGTAGCTACCCCTTCTTACGAACTAAAACTACATTCTGGTATATCTCATGACTCCATCCATTAAAAATGAAACTTGAGACGAAAATTTTTATTACAGTACTTTAAATCATTACATTTACATACAGAAAATATTAACATTTACCACTTACCAAACTACTAATATACATACAAGGACATTAGTCTACAGCACTCATTACATTTACATACAGAAAATATTAACATTTACCACTTACCAAACTACTAATATACATACAGCACTCATTACATTTACATACAGAAAATATTAACATTTACCACTTACAAAACTACTAATATACATACAAGGACATTAGTCTACAGCACTCTGCTATGGCGGTATATTAGATTCAAAATTCTAACATGCTATCGTCTAATTTCTAACCTCCGTTCATGTGACTTCTAACCTTAATTTATGTAACTTCTAACCTTAATTCATGTAATTTCTAACTTCAATTCGTGTAATTTCTAAATTAAGACAATGTATAATCCAACTTCTTTATTTGTTCAGTGTAAATTTTAATTCTATTTCATCTTATTTCTATTATTTAGACGAAAAACGTCTTCTTCATTGATTCTTTACACGTTTAGAATTTTTACACTTCTGCCTAGCAACCATCATTATGAAGTCGTTTGGTGTCGCCACTGCGTGCTCATTTGGTGATTGCGCACCTGGTAGGGACCATTATGTATTGTTTAATGGTCGAGAGCGAGACATTAAGTAATATATTGTAACAACAAGAGGACCGTCAGGTCCGAGTGTTTTTACAATATATTACGCAATGTCTCAGCTCGAGACCATTAAACATCTTAAAATACAGACACTCCGCACGTGCGTTTACAGTGAAATACGTCACTCGAGTCTAATATTTGACAAGGTACGATTGGCAAGTTGCCCGTACGATTATTTGAAATAATGGTACGCCAACATCAAAGGGTGACGTCACATATTTAAGAAACTTAAAATACAGATGTGACGTCACCCTTTGATGTTGGCGTACCATTATTTCAAATAATCGTACGGGCAACTTGCCAATCGTACCTTGTCAAATATTAGACAATACATTAGACAATACATAAACGACTCGCTCTTCGCCTGGTTGGTGATTGGGTGGAGTGGAGTATCATAAGGTCAGTCATTTCGTCAATTGGCGTGGTTTCGGTTCCCGGATTTTATGTAACAAGGAGTAGAGAGAGAGAGAGAGAGAGAGAGAGGGGGGGGGGTAACGACCACTCGGCACAAACTAGGTCATTTCTGGACTAACATATGGTTCAATTTATTTCAACAATTCGCTTGCGCGTAGGGGTCTTTAGCAGTGGGAGGACCCGGAGAAAACCCACGAGGTTGGACAGACGACCCTACTCCTTGACAAGTACAACCAGGGAATCGATGGTGAAATTGAAAACAACATCGAACGTGAAATGGTTGGTAAATACTACTTCAAATAAAAGCCAAACAGCATTTTTTTTTCAATTTTCTTGAAGACAGTTAAGCCATCAATAATATTTATTTACTGTTAATCTGTATTCTATTACCTCTAACAAAAATGATAAACCTTTTCTTGATATGGTTCAATGATATAAATTTAGAAACCTCATACTGTAGGGATGAAACGGCCTTTTCGGGAGTCTGGGATAATCTGTTCATGTGGATAGCGATGGAGTTTTTATTTCTGATTCCTTCATTACACCGACCTGACTAACTTTATGGTAGTTTTTTTTTCCAAAAATATTTTATTCAAGTTGCTTAAAGCAATACCGAAATTCATAGATAGCGGTTTATCGTCCTACTTTTCTACACCATCCAGGCTAATGAAGACGAACTTACGGTGTGTCATGAGTGAAATTTACGGTCTACTTTTATTACCAATAGGGGATCACGGTGGCTAAGTGGGTAGGGCGCTGGCTCGCTAGCCTGGAGGTCGGGTGTTCGATCCCTGCATTGGCCGAGAAAGTTCATCCCGATTTTCCGGCGTGGTTCTCCCTTGTCAGTGATGCAGGACGGAGGGGCTGACAAGGACAGCTGTCTAGTCGTTCGGATGGGACAAAAAACCGAGGTCCCGTGTACTCATTGGCGTGCACGTAAAAGATCCCTTGACAGTTGGAATTCGATATAAGAGTAGGCCGTAGTGCCGCTGTCCGGGCAAAATTTCCCTCATAGCACACTGTATGGCGTATGCCCGTCTTCATTAGCCCAGTTCGGAGCAAAACAGTAGGACGTTAAACTCCATTTCATTTTCATTTTTTTTATTACCAATAACAGCTGCAACGGTTTTCGTCCGACCCGAACTACTAGACACTTTATATGCCTACAATAACGGCAACCTCCGCAAATCACAAGGACGGAACTAATAATGTCAGAAATATTATAAAGCGTAGTTTTGCCAGTGTGTATACTAGCTGACGATGTTATATAACCCATAGACATATATTTTTTTTTATGATATAACCGCCATATTCCGGCGTGGTTATCCGTCCCTTGTTATTGATACAAGACGAGGGTCTGACACGGACAGTGGCTAGTCGTTCGGGTAGTATAAAGAGACATATATTAGAGCATTAACAGAATAATTTATAGATCAACAGTATATAAATAGTAATTGGCTTAACTGTAAAATAAAAATAAAATAAAATTCTCCAAATCCTGCAAATGCTGTTTAGCTTATATTTAAAACAGTATTTGCAAACCATATCACGTTCGATGTTGTTTTCAATTTTTACACTCCGCCAAACCATTCAACCTGACGAAGAGCGAGTCGTTTGTGGCAACATAATGATCCTGCTCAGTGCTCAATCACCAAATTGAGCACACGGTGGCGACACCAAACGACGTCATAATGATGGTTGCTAGGTAGAGGTATCAAAATTCTAAATTTGCTCGACGTTCATGATTAACATGTAAAGTGACAATGAAGTAGACATTTTTCGTCTTAACAATAAAAATAAGACGAAACAGAATTAAAATTTACACTGAACAAATAAAGAAGTTGGATTATACATTGTCTTAATTTAGAAATTACACGAACTGAAATTAGAAGTTACATGAATTAAGGTTAGAAGTTACATGAATTAAGGTTAGAAGTTACATGAATTAAGGTTAGAAGTTACATGAACGGAGGTTAGAAATTAGACGATAGCATGTTAGAATTTTGAATCTAATATACCGCCATACTCTGCTATCCCCACTGGAAACGAAAAGCATGACGTAGTTTGGATTTCTTTTTTAATGTTTAATATCCTTTACTGATTTTGTTTCACCTTTTATTACTTTGAAATTATCTATATGAAATGGGCGAATTTATAGAGTTGTCTCCCTTTAGTGAGTTTCTAATGCCGCCCTTATTTCAAAATGGGCGAACTGATAGAGTTTTCTCCCTTTATTGAGTTTCTATTGCCACCCTTATTTCAAAATAACAAAACAAATATAAATTAAATGAAGAAGGGTCGAAAGGAGAATTAATTAAAAATTGCAAATACTTATTTTGCCACACTCATTAATGGGTTTACAGGTTTAAGATAGTATTTCTGTGAGACCGAGGGTATAAATGGTTTTCAACATTAATTAACCAAGTTATTGTGCGACAAAAAGGCAACTTGGAGCAAATGAGTGTTAAACTGAATATAAATATATACATTACATTAATCTAGGATAAACTGAACAGCGATAAAATTAACATTAACTTTAATCTACGATATACTGAAAAGAAAACATAAATCTACCATAAACTGGACACTAACATTAATATATCATAAACTGAAAATTAATCTACCATCATCTGAACATTAACATTAATCTATCATAAACTGAGCATTAACATTAATATACTCAGCCAAATTAAAAACTTGACACTGATGAATTTCAACAAAAAAATTTTTTCTGGTAAGTCAAATAAATTTTAAAGTGTTTCTAACGATAGTAAGTAGTAAGAAGCCTTTAATTTCACGTGACTTTTAAGCATATAAAGATGAAAAACACGTGCAAACACAAACTCGTGAGGTCAATCGATGCAAGTTTGCTTAAACTGAACACGCACACGTAACTTGAACTGGAAAAACAAATTAAAATTGTTATTTTCATCTTTGTTAGAAAATGCCGCGCCTTTCAAATGTAGAACGTCTACGTGCTATAGGTAGGCTCTATGCTGGTCAGTCTGTGGTCACTGTTGCAAGAGCCTTTAATTGTTCACGCCAGACAATAATTAATCTTAGAATGAGAGTGCTTCAAACTGGAACTATTGCCGACCGCCCATAGCGGGAGCGCCACGTGTTTACGTCACTCCAGGAAGATCAAGCAATACGATTACGTCATCTTAGAAACAGATTTGTCACTGCAACCTCCACAAGTAGAGAGATGTTTGGTGGAAGGGTAACTGCACAAACTGTTCGAAATCGCTTGCAGGCTGCTGGTCTTCGAGCTCAGAGGCCCTATAATGGACAAATATTGACACCTCTTCATCGCCGTAACCGACTTGTGTGGGCCACAAGACACATACGATTTACTCAAAGACAGTGGAATTCGGTTGTCTTTAGTGACGAATCTGGATTCACTTTGAGATTTGCCGATGGCAGGGCCCGAGTGTACCGCAGACGAGGTGAACGTTACGCTCAAGTATGCGTCAGAGAAAATGACCGATTTGGTGGCGGCAGCGTCATGGTTTGCGGGTTTTTTTGTGCACATGGACGGTCTCCTCTTGTTGTTGTCCAAGGGAACTTAAATGCTGTCCAGTACAGGGATCAGATTTTGCGACCCGTTCTTTTTCCGTTTATACAGAGACATGGGCCTGGACTAACGTTTCAACAAGACAATGCTCGACCCCATACAGCAATTGCTACCCAGAATTTTTTAAGAAATGCCGGTGTCCAAGTCCTGGATTGGCCGTCGCTTAGCCCGACCTTAATCCTATTGAACACATCTGGGACGAACTGGGTCGACGTGTTCGTCAGCAAGTGAATCCACCTCTGACTATGCAGGACCTTCAACATGCTCTTGCTGAGCAGTGGCGACGTCTTCTTCGGGTAGTGTTTACTAATGTTCTGAGATCCATGAGAAGACGTTGTGTGGCAGTACGAGACGCTAGAGGAGGCCACAACCGTTACTAAACACTTTATTCCGATTGTTCTCCAAGTCTGTGAATTTCATTTTGGGGGGTACTGTGACATCACGAACGTTATCAATGTCAAGGACTTTCGGCGAGATGTATTCTTGCTTTCTGTTGACGTCAAGGTCGTCTGTGCACAACATAACACTAAATTAGTTGCCTTAAACCAAATATTAAAATTCTAGTGTCAAGTTTTTAATTTGGCTGAGTATATATGATAAACTGAACATTAACCTACTGAACATTAACCTACGATAAACTGAATAATATTCTACCATAAACTGTATTTTGACATTAACCTACGATAAACTGAATAATATTCTACCATAAACTGTATTTTGACATTAACCTACGGTAAACGGAACTTTTACAATAATCTACAATAAACTGAATATTACTGATAATCTACCGTAAATTTAACATTAATATACAATAAACTTAACATTCATATACTATGAATTGAACATTAACATTAAATTACGAAAACAGTTAATATACGATTAATATACCATAAATTGAACATTAACATTAAATTACGATGGACAGTTAGACATGGATGTGCTAGACACTTTTATGATTTGATTGGACCATTATTATATTTGTTCACATATATAACGATGATTTTCAGTACAGTTAACAGCCTTCCATTTCAAGCCTTTGCTGCTGTCCATCACGGCACAATCAAGTCCACTAGCTGGTTCACTACTATCCCAATTGCTATAATCTACTGCTTTATCGGGTTTAAGCCATCTCCAAGTTAATTCGTTTCTTCTAAGTCCAATATAAGCTTCACCACCACCAGCTGTCAAATAAACATAGCTAGTTATGCTGGGCATGTTATTTCATAATGTATTTACATATCGAAAGCTTTAATTTAAAGATGTCTTCCCCTCGTACCAACTCCAAATCACTCTCAAAACATTTTAATCGGACGAAAACTACCCCACGCCGCTAGAATGTCTAGTCTATCATCTAATTTGACTGTGGAAGAATTCATGACCAGCTTGCATGTATCGTTTGTCGCTGTCCATTTTCCATATTTATCGAATCCTTATGCCCCCGTCAGAACGGGGTGGCGTCCTTACTGCGCTGATGCGACCGTATGGCGACCAGGAAATGCACAAAGTCACCGGCAAACGTGAACACAATGCATTGCAAAGCACGTGCGTGCTGTATCATAAGGTCTGTTATTGAGTCAACTGGCGTGGTTTCGATTCCCCGGGTGTACGTGACAAGCAGTAGGGTCACCTGTCCAACCTCGTGGGGTTTTTCCGGATCCTCCGGTTACCTCTCACTGCTAAAGACCCCTTACGCGCAAGCGAATTATTGAAACAAAAATTGAACCATATGTTAGTCCCGAAATGACCTAATAATATATGCATTTATATCGCGCTGACATTCACTACTGATAGTGCTCTGTGCGCTGGTTGTTCAATACTAATAGCAGATTTGTGTCGAGTGGACGTTAAACCCCATCTCTCTCTCTCTCTCTCTCTCTCTCTCTCTCTCTCGTAACGCTTCGGACGACAGTGACAACCTAGCATAAACTAATAAACTATAACTGATATACTGGTATTGGCAATAATTTCCCGATAATTACTTTCGTATGAGTGTATTTTTAAACAAAATCTACCTGAATTTTGAAAGAAGTTTTGAACATCCATTTGTTTGACTTGGGTATCAACTACAACCAATCTTCCACAGTTTTGGTCGCAGGCTGTTTCGGCATTCATTCCTGTTTGAGGTTCCGAACTTTCTACATAAATTGATATTCCCGATGTGTGTTGAAAAGTAAATAATGTAGCATCTGTTGTTGAACAAGGCTCCGTTGGAGAAGTTATATCTAAAAGAAAAAGTAATCCCAAATATTCATCTAGAGAGAGAGAGAGAGAGAGATGGGTTTAACGTCCACTCGACACAAACCAGGTCATTTCGGGACTAACACCCTATAGGGTTACTGTACTTTTAAAGAGATTTCAGTATTTGCCGATATCGTCTTTGATAGGCATTTAGAACATATTAACACAAGGTGCAATATTATGGATAGACGATTACTGAGTTTAATACTTTGCGACGTTTCGACCAGGATACTCTCATCTTTATCAAACAAATGATACAGGTATGTTGTTGTTGTTGTTGTTTATTAAAGATTTAACGTCAAATACATTCATATGATATTATGGACAGGTTAATTAAATTATTTACACTTAATGGGTTTACAAATTGGTGAAAACACAAAATACAAACGTCCGTTTATATCAAAAGTCACCTTATAATTACTGTTACAGGTATGTTGTTGTTGTTGTCCTCAGTGTTTAACGTCCGCTTCCACCGACAAGTCTTATTTTTCATTTTCATTATTTTAGCGCACGCGCAGTGGGTATTTCCTTTAGGAGGAAACCGGAGAAGGCGCCCCTATCCCAAAGTCACATACTCTCACACCAGGGATCGAAGCCACACCCGCAAGCCAGAGGTGACCGGTCAGCTAGAGGTCTTATTCTTGCTTGGTGTTTAACGTCTGCTTCCACATAAGTGATATCGCAGACAAGACATAGGAGAGCCGAAGCTGATTCCTGTTTTTTAGAATATGATTTTGCAATCTTTCCATTTGGCCTTAGGCCATGGATTTGGTTTAGTGGGAAGTTCTTCCCTTTATTTAATATAAAACATATCGTTTGGTAGATGATTACGTCTGCTTCTTTATTGGTAGATGTCATCGTTTTAGTGTTTAGGTGGAGGCCCGTCTTATCGAGCCGGAATCTGTATGTGTCAAGTTCAACGAGATTTAATTCCCAGATTGAATTGACCTGTCTTTTGACCATACTGTAGATTTCCGTGGTGCTGTAGTCAATGGTGCGGAGTGGTGCTGTGTCCTTGAGACCTTCATTGTCGAGTCGATCTGCCTCCTCGTTTGCTCTTATGTTGACATGTGATGGAATCCACACGAGTTCTACTTTGCTTCCCTTCTCTATAACCCTCTGGTACAGCTGCCTGATTTCCAAAATGACTTCTGGTCTTGAGTCCGAGTTGTCATTTTGGATTGAAATCAGACTGCTCAGAGAGTCGCTTGGAATGACGAACTTACTAGTCTTTTGATGGGAAATCCATGATATAGCGTCACGAATGGCCACAAGCTCTGCAGTGTACACCGAACAGTTATTGGGCAGTTTCCTGCTTATTCCCTGTTTCCCGTTTGGCAGGTATATTCCAAACGGGCTGGTGCCCCTTTCAGGATTGCGTGAGCCATCCGTGTACACATGGTCCCAGTCATCAGACGGCCAGTTGTCTTCCAGGTGTTCTAGAGAGAAAGCACGTGCAGCAGTGGGGTTGTTTTGCTTGTCAATTTTCTGTAGTAGATCTAGATTAACCGGCGGTATAGGGAGCGTCCAAGGGGCGGTCGCTGGGGGGTCGTGTTCATTTATCACGAGCTCCCCCAGTTGCAGTTCCTTGATTGTTTTCCTGATACCCTGGCCGAAGCTTTTCTTTCTAGGATCTCTTACATATCTTGTCTTTTGCGGACTGACAAAAGTAGGGGATCTTTCGCCCAGTTGCGAGATTTTGGCCCAATACCTTGTCGCTAGTTCTTTTCTTCTTAGGGATAGGGGCAACTCCCCGGCTTCCTGTAGTAATGCCTCTCTCCTAGTCCCAAGCCCTACGCCGGTCGCAATACACAGAGCTTTGTATTGGATGATGTCAAGCTTACTTAAGAGTTTTGGCGCACAGTTCATGAAGGCCAAAGAGCAGTAGTCTAATACAGAGCGTATTAGAGCACGATACATCATAATTAATGTAACTCTATTGGCACCCCATGTGCTGCCCGTTATTTTCCTCATTAAGTTTAGGATTTTGGTGCATCTATCTACAGTCTCGTTGGCGTCGAGGTAGGAAGATTTCTGTATGTCGTTGATCATGATATTGAAGAGAGTGGGACTGATAACCGACCCCTGAGGCGTGCCATTTTCTAATGTTTGCTCGGCACTCAGGAATCTGCCTACATTCACCTGTATCCTTCTATCGCTCAGAAAGCTTTTGATCCACCGAAACATTATGCCCGTTATACCAATACGTCCTAACTTGAAGAGCAGCCCGTCTAGCCAGACTAAATCGAAAGCCTTAGTTAAATCTACGAACACGACACATAACAGGTTCCCAGAGAGGAGTGCCTGCGACATGACTTGCTGTAGTCTCACCAAGTGGTCCGTTGTTGAACGCCCTTTCCTGAACCCGCTTTGATTTTCGTCGATCAGTCGGTTGCTCTCCAGATAGAACTGTAGTCGTATGTTAACCATTGTTTCCAAGGTTTTGCACAGTGTGGATGTCAAGCTTACTGGTCGATAGGACTCTGCCATTGTTCTCTCTTTACCTGGTTTTGGAAGAGGGATGACGTTGGTTTTCCGCCATTCTTTGGGTACCTCTCCTGCCAGCCAGGATGTGTTGAAGAAGTTTAGTAGTATTCTTTTGGCATTTCTAGGCAGATGTTTGAGCATCGAGTACTTTACTTTGTCCTCACCAGCCGCACTATCCTTCTTGAGGGAAAGAGCCTTATTTAACTCCTCCTCAGAGAAGGGTAGATTGATTGGTTTAGCCCCTTCATTAGGTTCAATTTCTAATGAAGGGTGCTGTGAGTAAAAGCAGCTAGAGGTCGAGGCGCGGCAGTTTTGACCACTAGGCCATCCCAACCCACCTTACAGGTATGTCAATAGTCGACAAATATACACAGAATATACAACACAGATAACAATCAAATACAATTAAAACTTAACACCTTTGATTAGAGGGCCATTTACAACTAAACCAACACAGTGGAAACCCTTATAGATAATTGATTCATGAAGACCAATATATTTAACACTATTAATGGGAAACCTATCAACCTAAGCCAAAGTTAAACAGTAATCAAAAGAGAATGTGTGTGTGTGTGTGCGAGAGGGGTGGGGGTTCCTTATGAGTGAACGAGAGCAATCGATAATGTACGGGAATTCTTAAATATATTACTTCAATAAACTGAAAATTCAGCAAAATAAAATCTACTTAGACTATAAAACTGGATAGGTTGGGGATGGGGGATATTAAGCACTGACAGTATACATGTAGAACTAAAAATGGGAGTCATAATATCAGTTGTTCATAAGTTCTTGGTATAAAGGGTCCCACATCACGATATGATACGTTTTTAATGTTGATGGCCTCAAGAGGTTTCATGGTTTTCTTTCGGGTGGTGATCTACTGCAAGCAAGGGTTCAAAATTGTTCGGTCCCATAAGATTGTATGGTGTCCGTTGTTACGTTTAAGATCATAAAATCGCTAGCGCCGTTTTCTGGAATCTTATACTGTGGTGGCAACAGTGCCAAATCGATCAGATTAGAAAAATGCTGTTCGTACAGTTGATTGAACGTAAACCCTACAATGTCACGATATAATCCTACCTTCCATTTGTATAGTAGAACTCGGTGATTGTGTAGTAGAACTCGGTGGTTGTATAGTAGAAGTCGGTGGTTTTATAGTAGAACTCGGTGGTTGTATAGTAGAACTCGGTGGTTGTATAGTAGAAGTCGGTGGTTTTATAGTAGAACTCGGTGGTTGTATAGTAGAACTCGGTGGTTGTGTAGTAGAACTCGGTGGTTGTATAGTAGAACTAGGTGGTTGAATAGTAGAACTCGGTGGTTGTATAGTAGAACTCGGTGGTTGTATAGTAGAACTCGGTGGTTGTACGGTTACTGCCAGAGGGTTGTATGAAGAACAACATTCAGAATCAAGCTCAGTTTCCTTAAAAGCAAAACATCATTTGAATCAAACAAACAATTATGAAACGGGTCTAGTCGTTCGGATTGGATGAAAAACTAAGGTTCCGTGTACACATTGACGTACACATGAAAGAAGCCTTTAGTTCAAAATATACATCAAAGCACACTTCATGGTGTGAGGAAGAGAATGGGGTTTAACGTCAACTCGACACAAACCAGGACATTTCGGGACTAACAGATGGTTCAGTTTTATTTCAATTCAATTCGCCTGCGCGCAGGGATCTTTAGCAGTGGGAGGAAACGGGAGGAAACCCATGAGGTTGGACAGGCGATCCTACTCCTTGTTCCCCTACGCGCAAGCGAATTATTGAAATAAAATTAAACCATATATTAGTCACGAAATGACCTAGTTTGTGTCGAGTGGACGTTAAACCCCATTTCTCTCTCTCTCTCTCTCTCTCTCTCTCTCTCTCTCTCTACTCCTTGTTACATAAAATCCGGGAACCGAAACCACGCCAATTGACGAAATGACTGACCTTATGATACAAGGCACACGCGCTAACCATTCGGCCATCCAACCCACCTACTTTAGAGGTATGTCCGTCTTTATTATCCCGGTTGGCACAGGAATGTAGGACGTTAAACCCGATGTATGTAATTTTTGCTCTTCAGTTTCATGAATAATATTTTGTGCTAAATATTTGTATACTAAAATTAGATCTTTGAAGGTCATTTTTGCTCCTCGGTTTCATGAATAACATTTTGTGCTAAACATTTGTATACTAAAATTAGACATCTGAAGATAGTTCTTAAAATGTTCTTTAAACCCCCACAATATCATCATTATATACCGACAATACCATTTATTTTACTTACGGTATGTAACTGTAAGTACAGTAAAGATCCACCATTTGTCGTTGTTGTTATAGTAACAGGAATGTTGTTATTCCAATAACACAATTTTGTTGATTTATCAAAAAATACAGACTGGCACAGTGTCTCTTGTGAACATTCTGTAACACAATTTAGAAAACTACGACTGGACCAAGTACGAATGACAACATTATTATCCACAGAAGATCCAGGGACTTTATACACATGTTCATTTAAAAATAATTGTGTAATGTTATGTCCGACAGATTTGGATATAAAGACGATAAATAGGATAAAAACATAGTTTATATTATGCATATCTTGTTAAATTTAAATCCGGAGTACAAACAAATAATTTATATTAAGAAATAATTTAAGAGTATTATATTGTGCTAATCAAAATCCTAACACTTCGTTGCATCTGGATAGCAAGACGCAATTTAGTACACCCAACAACTACAAGCCCAAACGAACGTATATCTGAAATAATTATTCGTGAAATAAACGTGTATTTTTATTAACGAAAAAAATAGAAGGCAATTGAATATGTTCTTTATTTAGTTACGTTCATTGATTTTAACGGAAATGAACATCTAATGGCATCGTCGCTATCTTTAGTTAACCAGACTCAGCATAAACAAAATTCGGGTTTAACAATATTGGTTTAAGAAAACGTATGTCAATATAATACAATGGTATCTAATGTTATCTATTATGAAATAATTCCTTTCATAATAACAGTATAATTTGCCTTATTTATTACAAATAAAATAGAATTGTTCAGTGCCTTTTAAGCTATTCTAAAAATGGAAACTGTAAATATTTTAAAGGGGGTAAATAATTAATCATATTTTAAGGATTTCTAGTCGAGTCCATTACTTTCGATAATATAATCAGGGTAGCTATAGATAAGACAAAATGAAATTATAGTTTAATGACTATATTGCGCCAAATATTTTTGTCGCTCGCCCACTGTTCTTCTGTGAGCAGATTGATTTTCGCAAAAAGTAAACTTCAAATAAAAATGGGCAAAAAACTCTATACACAGGAGAATAACTGAAAGTGTTTGAATTTCCAAGACAGACGTACTCAACGTTTTGGTGAAATACCGTACTGACAGAAGTTTTACGGATCGGAAAAGGAACGACCAACCCAAAAAGTCGACAACCTAAGACCATGGCAATAACATGCAGCGAATATTTATGTGGTCACCAGTTAGTTCTTGCAAACACAATGGTGCTACACACCCACTGGACGTCAATTATTAGCTTAATGGACACAAACGACGGAGGACATTGTCCACTGTCCGCAAGACTCCGACCCGTATTTATTTGGAAACGCTGAGTCGATTGAGTCGTTAGTACTATTCAAAAAAAGGAGGGGATATTTGATTTTGGGGGCATAATACTAAAATATGCAAATGACTAGAAAACGCTGAGTCGATTGAGTCGATAGTACTATTCAAAAAAAGTAGGGGATATTTGATTTTGGGGGCATAATACTAAAATATGCAAATGACTACGAAAAAAGTCACTATAGAACCTAACAGAAGAAACATTTCCAGTTACATGTGACGCCCAAACGCACCAATAGCTACCGCATGGAATGCAGGTGATGCTTGGGATCATCATGGGGGTCCAACCCAAGATTTGCACGACTCTGACTTTGAATGTTACAGTCATTGTGGCATTGAATTCTAGGGTGGAAACATCAGTTTAATTGTTTTAGTGACCAGAAAACAAATTTTGATATGCGTCGGCTTACCCAAAATGAAAGGTTACGTGCCCTTGGCATGCTACAGATCGGCACAACACAGGCGGTTGTGGCGCGGACGATGAATGTTTCTCAGTCTGTCATAAGCAGGCTATGGTCCAGATACCGTGATACACAATCTGTACAGGACAGACCACGCTCAGGTCGACCAAGGGCGACAACTCAAGCCCAGGATCGATTTATCCGTACCTTGGTCTTGAGAAATCGTGTCATCACAGCAAATCAGATCAGCGCTCGTCTTCAAACAGACACTGGTGTGAGAGTGAGTGGTCAGACGATTCGGAATCGACTGCATAGGGATCACCTTCGCGCCCGACGTCCTCGCGTGATCCCTTGTTTGAGAGATCATCACATTCAGGCAAGACGTCGTTGGTGTAGGGATCGTCAACACTGGGATAATCGACGCTGGAGCAATGTGATGTTTTCAGATGAGTCAAGGTTCACTGTTGATTTTTTGGACAGACGTAGGAGGGTGTGGCGTCGTCGAAACGAGCGCTTCCAAGACGTTAACGTCATCAGACATGATCGATTTGGGGGTGGTTCTGTTATGGTGTGGGGAGGCATCACTGTTGCTGGAAGAACGGCTTTACATGTTGTTGCAGGGCGTGTTACAGGCCAGTACTACCGGGACAACATCTTGGCAGTCCATGTTGTGTCGTTCGCACGACGTCATGGCCGCCGTTTCATCTTCCAGGATGACAACGCAAGATGTCACAGGGCCAGGATCGTTACAGGTTACCTCCAACAACAGAACATCACCACATTACCTTGGCCAGCACTGAGTCCCGACCTCTCCCCCATCGAGCATGTCTGGGACAACGTCAACAACGTCCTGCCAATGTCCAAGAACTTGCTGCTGCGTTGCAACAGGAATGGGACAATCTGGACCAAAATGACCTTAGACGTCTCATTAGGAGTATGCCACGTCGGATCAATGCTTGTTTGGCAAACAGAGGAGGATTTACCCGTTACTGACTTGGTTGTGATGCTGTGGTAACTTTGCTGTTTGACCCCGGGTATCATTTTACCCTTATAATGGTCAGTCTGTGCCTTACTTAGTCTAACGATCATTTGGAATAAATCGATGAATGTGAACTTCATTTCATTTTGTCATTTGTTTCTTCGTCAGTTTCATTAGGTGACTTTAATAACACTTAAAAATCAAATATCCCCTACTTTTTTTGAATAGTATATATGCACGTTTGTTGTTTATTACTTACAATATCTGTGTTTTTATTGTGTATCTTGTCCTCGGGTTTGTCTTATTGGTGTTTGTTTATGTGTGGTCACATCCTCGGGCATTTATTAGCCTACCAGCTACCGAGATGGCCAAACTGTAGCGGAGAGTTTTCTTTGCCCAGACTAGTGTTAATCGCGAGCCATATGCGTTCCGCTAAGAGATCGATTAAGATTGTCTCTACCCATCTGGGCTACAGGTACTGTGAGGCTTCCCTGTAATTTTTCAAAAATACTAATTTTTTACAAGTCTAAGAACAATTCAAACATGTGCTTTGCTTAATTTCTTTCAAACAAATTTTTACCAACAGCTGAAATAACTTTTCACTTAATCTCTGGATGTCCTCCACGGCGAAGGCCTCCTGCTGCAGCCCCAAATCCCGTGGATGATATTAATATCGAGGAAGTCATCGACATTTCCGTAAGTCAGAAAGCTTGAAAGAAACTTATTATGTGAAATATGTGTTGCATGTCCATTGTCACAGTAGTGCGGTATATCACGGATCATTATTTTGGTTTCCAGGAAGTGGGCTATTGATCATTGCGCCACCATTCTCCAATTAGAGCCCCCGCCCCCCATCTTTATTGTGCAAAAGTTCCCTCATAGCATACGGCATGACGAATGAGGGTGTTGTTAGTCCCTCATGGCAAACTTTATGACGAATAAAGTCGTTAAACCTAATTTCATTTGTTCATCGACAGATTTAGACAGCAAAGTCATCGGTTCCAGTTTGTTTCTAAGTAAACAGGAAAGTGTTCTATATCCCAAACACGACAAGTCGACAATGTCATTTTCAAACTAGGTCCGATTTCGATCAATCTTAAAATATATGTCTATATCCCAATGATCTCGGGTGAGTTCGATTTTGGCAAGTATCGGATCGTAAGGTCCAGGATTATTGCCCCTAACTATACGAAAATCACCTACATAGCTTGTGTAACCTCTGGGGGTCAAATTTTTATTAGATTTTGATTAACGTTCCAATATGTTAGTGCTAAATGATAAGGCCAGCTCAATTTTTTGTCATAGGTCACGAGATGTAAACAGGGCTAGCGCTAATCTCAACCCTAACCCTAACCCTGTACCTAGCCCCAATGCTTACCTTAACCCTAACCTACAATCACGCCAACAATCACGTGACCTAACCTTATTTACATCTCAGCGCACTTGACAAAAATTGTGCTGGCCTTAACAAATAGATTTAGCCTGTTACATTATATGTTTATTACTCAGCAATCGCGGACAAATTCAATTTTGGCTGAAATCGTAGAGTGGCTTCCCTATTTCTCCGTCTATCTCGTGCAAACTGTGGGGTACTGACTTGGCCTGCGTTTGTTATCATTCAGTTTAAATCGATAAACATTGTTAATTATAGGAATTCGACTAAATACAATTTAATTGATCAATAAAAAACAATATCTCTAGTCGTTAATATATTAATTATTAACAACACAAAATATAATTACCAAAACTAGTTATATTTTTAAAGATAATACAATGCTCGGGGATTGACGAGCTTTGTTAGAAAAAATAAAAAGTTCTATAATGGGAATTAAAGCAATAACAAACTCTATTCACAGGCAATAGATTTATTTCTATTTTGGATCAAAGTTAATGAGCCATTATCCATTTAAACGCAAGATACAGGAGATTATAGTCTAATCTCGGTTTAATGGACTCGGGGAAATGTGAGATTTAATGGATGATGGGCGAATGATCGAACGAATATTTTAGGCGGTCAGATGCCTGTTTCACGAAATTTTAACTAAAGATAAAATCCAAATTTTAGTTGATATTCAAATTTGATTGGCTAAGCACTAAAATCAGTCTAATATGTTATCCAATCAAATTACTATAATTTGGATTTTATCTTAGTTAAAATTTGGTGAAACAGGCCCCTGCTTTTTTTTTCAGACTGGGTAATGGGTCTGTACCCGAAATGAGGCCATACAGACCAAAGATGACATAGATGGGGTTTAACGTCAACTCGACACAAACTTGGTCATGTCGGGACTAACATATGGTTAAATTTTATTTCCATAATTCGCTTCCGCGTAGGGGTCTTTTAGCAGTGGGAGGAAACCGGAGGACCCGGAGAAAACCCATGAGGTTGGGCAGGCGACCCTACCCCTTGTCACGTACAACCGGGGAATTGAAACCACGCCAGTTGACTCAATGACAGACTTTATGATACAGCGCGCACTTGCTAACCATTCAGCCACCACCACCCCCTCCCTCTTGAGAACAGACACGAAGCTAGCTAACCGACATTTTATGTCCTTTCTCGACGATTTTAGTGGAAGACAGTAAGTTCATTATTAGAGAATTTTGTGAAGTATATATTCCGCTTTCATTTTTAATATGAAATTGAAAAAGTTTATTTAAACTTGTAAAGTAGTAAACTATATTAGAACCGCTAACAAAAATAGTACGGTAATTTTTCAATATGGCGTCATTTCCAGTTAGATGTCTATTTTCAAAGTAGATAGTTCTCTGTATGCACTTGTCGTATCTTGAATAATAATTAGAATTTTAATGTTTCGGTGCACGTTGAAAAGACTGATCAAATTCAGTTGGCTAAGGTGGTGCAATAGCTGTGTAGAGAATTTACAACAAAGGTCCTGGTACCGTGCCTTGGGGAACTCCACGTTGTAATTTCAAATGAATGATTACGTTCATGTGTGTACACCTAAAATCTTTTTAGACAGGGTCCTTGATTACCATACTGGAACTCGATACTTTAAAAGTAAAACTCGAAAACAGTCAATGATGTCAAATGTCGATAATAAATCAACCAATGTTCATCTACAGCGCAGTTTATCTCTATGATTAGAATAGGGCCTATTGTGCAGAGTGTGTTTACGAGGACGCGACGACGGACAATACCCAAAACAGCTAAGCCCTTTCCGGTGAACAAATGTATAACACAGTTTGAAATTGAAACGACCATTTACTACATATAAATGACAAAGGAGTATTACATATAAAATAACAATAATAGATAATGATACAAAATTAAGACACTGTAATAAGGTATATTGACATTGCTTAAATATTCGGCTTCCCAAAGATGGTGTACAGTATATCCAGCCACAGATTGGGAGCGGCGCACAAGGTAGGAATAACTAACCTGCTGTAACGGGAGCACCCCCCCCCCCCTCGTCCATAGACTATAAAATATTGACACATATGCCACTATCCCGCCCATAGGCTCAAAAACGATTGGCTCATATGCCGCTATCTTCACCCATAGGCTCTAAAATATTGGCACATATGCCGACATCCCCGCCTATAGGCTCTAGAATATTGGCACATATGCCGCTATCCCCGCCCATAGGCTCTAGAATATTGGCACATATGCCGACATCCCCGCCCATAGGCCCTAAAAGATTGGCATCCCCGCCCATAGGCTCTAAAATATTGGCACATATGCCGACATCCCCGCCTATAGGCTCTAGAATATTGGCACATATGCCGCTATCCCCGCCCATAGGCTCTAGAATATTGGCACATATGCCGACATCCCCGCCCATAGGCCCTAAAAGATTGGCATCCCCGCCCATAGGCTCTAAAATATTGGCACATATGCCGACATCCCCGCCTATAGGCTCTAAAATATTGGCACATATGTGGGATATCTCAAGTCAATAAACGGCGGGTTGGCACATAAGCCACATAGCATAAGTAGGTTATCAAATGTCTACTTTTTAACTTAAAGTGTTATTAAGTCTTACCTGCTGTAACAGCGTCGTAACATACGGATGAGATAGCACCCCGGGCATTACGAAAATAACTTTGGTTACCCTGGTCGCTTAGGTGAACACCCTCCGTAATGGGCTTATAAAATAAGGCAGGAGGGTGGGGGGTATGGAATACCTCGAAAGTGACACATAGAAAAGTTTAAGCCATTTACATATAAGGGACTTATATTCATCGTCAATGCCCAAGCAAGCTCGTTGAAATGATCGACAGACTGTAAGTTTCGAGCCTTCAAACGGGGCATCGCCTGACAATAGGTAACACCTGACAGGTGAAACCTGCGGCACCAAACATCCAACAATAAATCAATTCTTTGTATCGAGATTCCTACATGTTTGATCGACATCGTTACTGTCAGGTTCAGCTACTAAATGGATTGGGTCAGTCTGATTAAAATACAGATCTATATTTCGTTTTGTTTTTTTATACTTTCGATGGCCTACACTAAATGAAGATCTGACAAGTTATAGCCATAGGTCACGTCAGGGGTCAAAAGACCGACTTATGACCCTATGACGTCAGACATTTGATTAACCAATCAGCATTGATGTTACTAGTGGATTACCCACAGTTCCGTGAAAAACACGCCTAAAGCTCGCCGTAACAGACCGTTTCATTGGCTTATCCCTGACACCATCCAGAACACGAGTTAAATAACAAATCTTCCAGATCCAAGTGTAGTAAACACAAGTAAAACGAAATTTTGAACTATAAAAACGAAACGAAATAGGATCTGTGTTTTAACCAGATTGTGGATTGGGTTGAAGTGGGTGATAGCCGCCCCTACCCCACTCACGACTACCGAACAGCTGTGTTTGAATCTCGCCCTGTGAAGGATGAAGGTTAAAAACAAAGTGTTCTTGTCGATAAACTGGCCAAGCCAATACACATGGGAAGTTCCCAGAATTAATACAATAGCCATGGCCGGTGCTGGTCTACAGAACCGGGCATGACAATGTCAACAAGCACAATGGCGGGAAAACACGATGATATAAAGACCGCGATTGACCCTTATAGGCGTTGACTCTTGAAGTAGGAAAAAAATTTGAAGTCACCATTAAATACGTAGCCCGAGTTACAACAATAGCACATTAATATCACACTAGGAACAATACACCATAAATAATTGGAAATTTAACCCATACAAATGTCACCATGCTCTTTTAGGCAGTGCAGGGGCGCCCTCTGTTTAAAATAAACAGAGTTATCTCTCCTGCATCATTCCCCGTAAAGCCCATTTAACGCTCTTGCATAAATGTCACTTTTTGAAATGATTATTTTGGACCCCCCCCCACCCTTCATCAATGTAATAATTTAATACCAACGAAATACTAAGTCCAGTCGATTATGTAATAATAAATATAATTTTAGCTCTTACATAATGCATCTTTAACGACGGAAGTAAGTCAAGTCTACAATGTAACAACAAATATATTTTCACATAAAACATTAAATTCAATAATAACAGCAACGTTATTGTTTAGCTGGGTGATATTGGAAAACCATACCTAAAGAAAATATTGAACCATCAGGAAAATATATATATATATTAAACAAAACGTTATTTCCAACAAGGCAGGAAACGAGGAAATCAATAGGGAACATTTTTATACGTCCGCCTTTTCATGTGAACGTATATTGTCGTCGCCCCTGTCCCCATGACTCTAAAGTTGGCAATTTTTATCCGATTTTGACGAAACTTGAAATATAGATTTATATCCCCACGACTTCGATTTCTGTCGACATTGACATGTATTGGACCGTAACCTCATGGATTATGGCCCCTGATTGTACGAAAAATCATGTTGTTAGCTTGTGGACACTTTACGGGGTCACAATTTTTATCCGATTTTGATGAAATTTAAAATCTCGATTCCTTTCGACATTGGCATGTATTGGACCGTAACTTCATGGATTATGGCCCCTGATTGTACGAAAGATCATGTTGTTAGTTTATGGACACTCTACGGGTCACAATTTTTATCCGATTTTGATGAAATTTAAAATATATGTTTTTTACCCAAAGACCCCGGTTCTTTTTGGACAATAACTTCCTGTTGACCCTCTAGAGATCACAGTTTTTATCCGATTATAAAACACGTTCGAATATATCACCAGCGTTACACCCTAATCATGGTTAGGTACGAATTTCGTGAAAATCGGAGCTAAACTGCCATACAAGATGGCCGCTCTTCGTAATCTAATAGTGTACAGTTAATACCAAGGTTGTGGACCCTCTAGAGGCCACAATGTTTATCCGAATTTGATTAAACTTACGATATATGTTTATATCTCAAAGATCTCGGTTCCTGTCAATATTGGCATGTATCGGACCGTAACTTCATAGATTATGGCCACTGATTGTACTAAAAATCCCTGCTTAGCTTGTGTAACACTATTTTAGTGATAGCAGACATCAGTTTAGTAAATATATGATTTATTTACATCGGAACAGAATATAACACATCTACATACAAAACAATACAGGAACTTAAAATATGCAGGAACTAGACTACATCGGGAACTAGACAACAACAGGAACACATATAACTATATTAAATCTATCATACTGCCTCTCTGCCAAGGCAGCGGCTGAACTCGGGTGAGTCCATACGCCGGTCTCTCCGTCTCCACTCGTCTCTCTATTCGTCTGTCTAACTGTTAGTTAGTTAGTTCTTGGTGTTTAACGTCTGCTTCCACATAAGTGATATCGCAGACAAGACATAGGAGAGCCGAAGCTGATCCCTGATTTTGCAATCTATGTCTAACTGTCAGCAAACTCCTGCTTATATAGTGTACGACAATTAGGAAAAATGGTTAAGAGTGATCATCATATATGGTATTGTTTATTTATCAGATTATGGTGTCTGTTACTGCACTGTATATTTCCTTTGAAGTCATTAACATGACTATGATGTACTGACCACTAATACACCCCCTTTGCAGTGCAGCCCGTAAATGATATATTGAATTAATTACATGGTTAATTACAACACAGACAATCGTGAATTAAGAAAAATGCATTCATAGAGAGAGAGAGAGAGAGAGAGAGAGACAGACAGACAGAGACAGAGAGATGGGGTTTAACGTCCACTCGACACAGACTAGGTCATTTCGAGACTAACATATAGTTTAATTTTATTTCAATAATACGCTTGCGCGTAGGGTTCTTTAACAGTGGGAGGAATCCGGGAACCCGGAGAAAATCCACGAGGTAGGACAGGCAACCCTACTCCTTGTCACGTACAACCGGGGATTCGAAACCACGCCAGTCTACTCAATGACAGGCCTCATGATACATCGCGCGCGTGCTAACCATTCGGCCATCCAACCCCCCAAGTGCATATAGAGTTGAATGGTAATATTATATATATATATATATTATCAAAACAGCTGGAGGTCAACGAGTTCGATCCCTTCATTGGCCCAGAAAGTTTCCCCTTGTCAGTGATGCAGGACAGAGCTAGGGCCTGACAAGGGCGGTTGTCTAGTCGTTCGGATGGGACGAAAAACCGAGGTTCCGTGTACACATTGACGTGGACGTAAAAGATCTCTTGGCAGTTGGAATTCGATATAAGAATAGGCCGTAGTGCCTCTGCCCGGGCAAAATTTCCCTCATAGCACACTGTATTGCCTATGCCCATCTTCATTAGCCCAGTTTAGGAGCAGAACAGTAGGACGTTAAACTTCATTTCATTTCATTTCCGCCACGAATATTAGTCTGGATGCGTTTTCAACATTTGAGAATAATAGGTCATTGGCTAGATTATCCGGTCTTTTACATTATCATAACTCCCGGTTACGCATGAGCAATGGACTTTACGTCAAATATTGACAACGGTCCCAGACCCTCCGTACGTTGTAAGGTTAGGGCACGTGAGTGTTGGCGAGATTGTGGGTTAGGGTTAGGGGCCAGATCCAGGGTTAGGGTTGGGATGAGCGCTAGCCCCGTTTACATCTCGTGACCTACGACGAAAAATTGAGCTGGCCTTATCATTTAGCACTAGCCCCGCGTCCATGTGAAAATGTGGGCGTATAAAAATAGCCAGGGCAAATTCTGTAAAAATAATTTCCATCGTTCAAATGTTTTCGTTCATGTTCCGTCATTCTATTTATAGAAACCCCAGAAGAACTTCTGCGTTTCTAGGAAAACGTATATAAGAACTGTGTGGTTACACAATGGTTGTAAAATTAATAATATAAGCATGATTGATTGTAGAAAAAGTGCAAGCTATATTTAAAGAGCACATCAAATAACTATATAAAAGTAGTGTATATACATAAAGTCAATGTTTACTATGTACACTTTACAACAATTTTACTTCAAAGCCATTCATATATATTCACTCAAAGTCTCAAATATAGACTTTTCCTAAATAAACGAGTTTGTCAATTATCGAAAACACTCTAAATCTTACTCGACTCCAGTGACGTCACACTGAACGAATGTTTATTAAGAATGTTTACTCTTCAACAACTTATACATTCCAATTATGGCAAACACTCTTAATCTTCCATTGACGTCGTCACAGTGACCAAAAGACTATTATAAAAGTGTATTCCTCAGTAACTAAACAATATAATCAGGTAGCTTTTGTGTTCTTAATACAAGAGTTATTTTTTAATTTGCTTTTAGCGGGGTTTTTATTTTTATTCACCGTTTCTATTGTTATTCATAACGTTAATATTTATCGTGACATTACCGACTGGACTTAAAACTTATATTAATAATAATAATAAAGATAATGATTTAATTGTTCTGTGATATTTAATTGCTACTTAAAACTTAAAGATACATTATGGGAGATAAGATAAAGAGATGGCAGTTCTCGCTATAATAGTTAAAAACTAGATAGTGTAAAGGTAATTTGCTGGAAATTTCAGTCAAATTGATTCACTATGAGCCGAGAAAGAAGCGGGTGAAAATTTTGCATAGTCTCGGTCATCATTACTAAAATCATTAATATAAACAGCATAGTCTCGATTATCCACTTTTTCTGATTTAATTATCAATAGCCGTTAGCGGCTTATAGGAATCCAATCCAGCCAACATCGAAGGCTAGCCTTGACATCGAGAGTTTATTATGGTCTGGATAAGTTAATTAATGTCTAATTGATAATTTAGATAACATTTCAGGCCTAAAGAAAGACTTGTAATAAGCAGATTTTGCTCTTGCATTATGCATGTTTAATAATTATAAAGCTAATGATTTAACTGTTTCTATATTTAATTGCTACTTAAAAAGAATTCCAGATAAAATGTTCCTCATTAATAAACAGCTATTAAACTGAATTTTCAGTGTTGGTTGTTCAGTGTCAGTTACACTGCTGTGTACCTTTTATGTGTGTGTGTGTGGAGGGGGGGGGGGGTACTTTGAACAATATATAATATCAGTGAAATGAACGTATTGCTAAAATTAAAGTATATACAGAAAATTATTAAATTGAATATTCCATTAGCCAGTGGCGGATTGGGTCTGATAATATTGGTTGCCAGGAGACAAAGGGGGCCCACCCACCAGTACAATTCTATCATTTAATTTTTAAAATGAATAAATTAAATTTTCAAAAAATATGTAAGTGGAAACACAGTTAACAAATAGATGTAATTAGAATTTTCATGCTAATAATTGTTTTCTAATATTTATATATTTTTTGACAATATATATTATAAATATATTGTTTAATGTCTAAGGGTGGGGGGCGCTTCCGCAGGGGCCCACTTGCCATTGGGCAAGCTGACAACCTGGCAAGTCCGCCACTGCCAATGGCATTAAAATAACAAAATCAATAGTTGATGTGAGCATTACCGTAAAGGTAACCGTTCATTCTCTGTAAAGGTGGGTATTAAAATGTGTTTGACAGAAAGATTAACGAACTCCAAATTCTTCAAACAAAAATACAGATATTACCAGTTCTTTAAAACGGCCGATGCTTCCGTGGGAAGATAAAAGTTCTGCTAGCTTGTCTCAGACTTTTTTTTCAATGCAGACGATTTAAGTACGGCCTGGGAAAGGCTTCTACAACCCACTCGCTACGCTACTAAAGTTATTATTTGATATTTGTCTTCATTGGTTATTTTTCTTCGTGCTTCATTGGATATTGATCTTCATGCTTCAATGGATTTGTCTTCGTCTTCATGCTTTAGTCAGTACTGCAACTTTATGTAAACCACTTTTGACATAAGTAAGGATGACTTTCCGTGCATAACACTGCCCTCCATTTGTAGCTGCTGCTGCTGTCCATGATGGCACAGTCCTTTAAGAATCCTGATGAAGATTGCCAGTTTGTATATCCTACATCACCAAAACCGGGCCATGTCCATCCGAACAATCCTCTTGTTGCACCAATATAAGCCTTGCTAACACCTATCAATTACAAAGAACAGAATTTTATGTTTTTAACTGTACGTCGACACTGTGGGTGCGAAGTGTAGTGTGAACTTCAGAATATTTTAACTAGGAGATGTTGTTTTGGGATGAGTTTGGAGAAGAGGATGATGGTGTGGGGATGTTTACAGATACATGTCTATTGTAGCGGTGTTCATTACCAAAGTAGATGTAACGAGGGAAATAACAAAGTTCCATTATATTTTAACAATCTGCTGGAACTTAGATAGGTGCCAGAGGGGTTCGGATATAACGAGGGAATACCAAAGATCCGTTATATTTTAACAATCTGCTGGAACATAGATAGGTTCCAGATAGTCGCTATGGTCGGTTCTTAACCTTGGTTCATCAACCAGGGGAGGGGCGGGGGTCTTTTCTGCACCAACTTAATTTATTTGAGATCTGCGTACTATCAAATACCATTGATTTATTCGAGATCTGGGTAATACCAAATACCATAGTATTACGTCGGGATCCGGGTCATAACCAATATCATTTCATTACGTCGGGATCTGGGTAATAACCAATATGATATTATTACGTCCGGATCTGGTAATAACCAATATCATATTATTACGTCGGGATCTGGGTCATAACCAATATCATATTATTACGCCGGGATCTGGGTCATGACCAATATCATTTCATTACGTCGGGATCTGGGTCATAACCAATATCATATTATTACGTCAGGGTCTGGTAATAACCAATATGATATTATTACGTCGGGATCTGGGTAATAACTGATATCATATTATTACGTCGGGATCTGGGTGATAACTGATATCATATTATAACGTCGGGATCTGGGTAATAATATAACCAATATCGCCGGTGTCTGGGTGATAACTGATATTATACTATTACGGCAGGGTCTGGGTGATACCCAATACATTAGGGATAATACATACCTAAGCCTTGTAAATAATTTTGAACATCTAGTTGTTTGGCAGCAGAATCGATGACTGCCAATTTACTTCCTGAAAATATTAAACAGTCGGCTACTGCTACTCCCTGAATCCGTGATGTTGGTATCAGTCGTACTTTAATACCAGATGATGTTAAATCTAAAAATCCATCTGGGTCAACTGTAGTTGTTGGAGTTGTTGTGGTAATTGTAGTTGTAGGAGTTGTTGTGGTAATTGTAGTTGTAGGAGTTGTTGTGGTAATTGTTGTTGTAGTTGTTGTTGATGTAATTGTAGTTGTAGGCAGGGTGGTGGAACTTGCTACAGATTACAAATAAAATAAAATATAAATGTATTGGAATGAAAATGAATATACACAATTATTTATTGTTAATTTTTGTCGTGATCGGACAAGCACGGTTAAATCTGAAACTTTTTTTTATTTGTAGACAAATAATTTTAGCTATATCATTCCACAGAAGAAATCAAAACATGACAGATATGGAAATCGACAACGGTATTTGACCCAGGACTTTCTTAGAATTGGTGATTTTTTTTATGGATATCCAATAATGAGGTCATTGGAGAAGGCCGAATAATCATATGAATGGGAAACGAACAATAACTTTTATATTTCAGCTCTTAGCTTTTACGGGGATCGGAAACTTTAAAAGAAATCCTTAATGATTTAGTCTGAACCAATACACGCCGGTTTCTATGACAGTGTTTACCAATCAGATATTAATAGTAATGGTGGTAATTAATAAGTAAGAATAAATATAAAAATGTAACAGGGCAGGGCAAGTATATGTGTCTAGTTGTTCGGATCGGATGAAGAACCGAGATAAACTCATCACACTGTATCGCGTATTCCCGTTTCCATTGCGCGCTGTATCATAAAGCCTGTCATTGAGTCAACTGGCGTGGTTTCGAATCCCCGGTTGTACGTGACAAGGAGTAGGATCGCCTGTCCAACCTCGTGGGTTTTCTCCGGGTCCTCCGGTTTCCTCCCACTGCTAAAGACCCCAACGCACAAGCGAATTATTGAAATAAAATTAAACCATATGTTAGTCCCGAAATGACCTAGTTTGTGTCGAGTGGACGTTAAACCCCATTTCTCTCTCTCTCTCTCCCGTTTTCATTATTCCGGTTGGTGCAGCAAAGTAAGACGTCAAACCTTATATCATTCCTGTAGCTACAAACAGTATTGTTAGTTGCATGCTGATATATGATGTACAACGCTTCCAAGGGCGGAGTCTGGACCCTCCCCTGCAGAGCATATTCTTTACCTCCTACGCCATCGACATAACGTCAAAAAAACCAAAAAAAACAGATGTTCGAAGCATTGCCACCGTTTTGGTCTCACTCGACTCTAATCCTATACATACGTATGCATCTAATTGAGAAAAAATCTTGCCCAAGAGCCTCTGATTGTACAAGAATTCTCGGGTGATCTCCATCTTGGAACCCATCTGCTCAAATTCCATGACATCAGTTAAGACTGAAAATAACTCGTAATGTCCTTAATAATGTTATATATCCATTTATTTTTACTTTCTTTATCTTTCCCCGTGATTGTTCTTAGATATCGTAAGATAAGTCTTCTCGGGCAGTGTGGAAATGCATGTTTCTTTTTGCGGAAGCATCCATTGGAGATCAAAACACGGGTTGGCTTGTGGCTAACCATCAACAATAGCCTCATGCCCGTTATTATCCAATCGGTTAGGGTTATTTATTACTTACATGATGTTGGATTTGAACTGTCTTGTTGTTGACTTACCCGAAGTAGAAGGTGCTGTTGTGGGTTCTGGTGTAGCTGTAGGGTCAAAAGACAAACAACAGAAGGATGTTGGTTTGGTTTCCTGGGAAGAAAACAACCATAAAGCTACCATATACCTTGATCGTTTCAATTTATGTATTTATTCATTCATTTCTTGATATTCAAAGGAATAAATTATTGTTTAAACGTAACTAAACCCCTTGGTGAATTTCAAGAAAATGTTCTTAATTGGTTTGGGTCAAATTAAGGTATTGAATTGGGTTGATCTTTTGAATTATTTTGATTAGATTTTGTTTAGAAGAATTAAAAGGAAGTCACTTTGTAAGTTCTATTTCAATTTTGAGGATCCAAGAAACACACAATTCGATTTTTTTTTTTTTTTTTTTTTTTTTTTTAACGGAAGTTTTGCCCTGCGTATTACCCACTTAGCCACCGTGGCTCCCTGAGTCAACATAAAATACACTCCTCTAGAATAAGACGGGTTTTCGAGATGAAATTACCCAACGAAACGGACAGTATAACCTCTTACCATCTGTTTAAAAAACAATTAATTTGCTTATAAAATTTCATAATTTTCTATATTTAATTCATGTTTTAATTATATTCATTATTTTTTTTTTTTTTTTTTCGTGTCAATTTTTAACAAGGGGTCACAACAAGTCTAAACCAAGCACTGACATTACCACTTGCATTCTTGCATTTAACTTTTAGATACTTACGGTATGTAACTGTAAGTACAGTAAAGATCCACAAGTTGTTGCTGTTGTTACAGTAACAGGAATGTTGTTATTCCAATAACACAATTTTGTTGATTTATCAAAAAATACGGACTGGCACATTGTCTCTTTTGAACATTCTATAACACAATTTAAAAAACTACGACTGAACCAAGTACGGATCAAAATAGTATTATCCACAGCAGACCCAGTGACTTTACATAAATTTTTATTTAAAGATAAATTTGAAATACCATTACTAAATGTTTGGGGTACGAAAACAAAAAATATGAACACGTAATATTCTTTAACAAACATAATCCTTTTCTGGTAATAATTAAAAAGTTTGCGAGATCTCCAAGCGCTGAGTTTATTGCGTTATGAAAGAAACAACAGCCCGTCTGATATTAATAGTTCGACCAGTCCGATGTTTGTTGGGATTTGCCACGTCCAAATTGAAAGTCGATTATATATTATGTACTTCACCCAACAAGTGTCTCATTCTTAATCAATAATCAGATAAGGGAATCTATAATCTTATATGACCAGGAGGAAACAAATTTATCTGCAAACTGGTCAATGTTATAATGTTAAAGGAGCTAAATCACTAATATTTGAGACCTAGAAATCGACACAAATGGAAAGGAAATGAAATGAAATGGGGTTTAACGTCCTACTGTTCTGCTCCTAACCTGGGCTAATGAAGACGGGCATACGCCATACAGTGTGTTATGAGGGAAATTTTGCCCGGGCAGCGGCGCTACGGCCTACTCTTATATAGAATTCCAACTGCCAAGGGATCTTTTACGTGCACGCCAATGTGTACACGGGACCTCGGTTTTTCGTCCCATCCTAACGACTAGACAGCTGTCCTTGTCAGGCCCTCCATCCTGCATCACTAACAAGGGGGGTAACCACGCCGGAAACTCTGAATGAACTTTCTCGGCCAATGCAGGGATCGAACACCTGACCCCCAGGCTAGTGAGCCAGCGTCTTACTTCACCCAACAAGTGTCTCATTCTTAATCAATAATCAGATAAGGGAATCTATAATCTTATATGACCAGGAGGAAACAAATTTATCTGCAAACTGGTCAATGTTATAATGTTAAAGGAGCTAAATCACTAATATTTGAGACCTAGAAATCGACACAAATGGAAAGGAAATGAAATGAAATGGGGTTTAACGTCCTACTGTTCTGCTCCTAACCTGGGCTAATGAAGACGGGCATAAGATCAAAACAGAACAGTTTCAACTTTTCCCCAAAGTTAAACATCGGCTACATAAACAAGAGCTATCAGTGGATGGCAGTTTACTGCACGGAAAGTCATCTTTATTTATGTCAAAAATGGATTACATGAGGCAGTATTGACTAAAGCATGCGGGCAATTGTCCAATGAAACATGTAGAAAATTATCCAATGAAACATGTAGACAATTATCCAATGAAACATGTAGACAATAGTGAAACATGTCGACAATTATCCAATGAAACATGTCGACAATTATCCAATGATAACTTCAGTAGGGTTTGTTAGGGAGGCGGACAGATATGTCCCGAACTGCAATTTAGTTCACTGCTTTAAAAACAAAGTTGCATGCAATCCCACACAATTATATTTTGCCACGAAAGCACTGGCGCCACGGTAGCGAAGTGGGTAAGACGCTGACTCTCTAGCCTGGAGGTCGCTTGTTCGATCCTTGCATTCGTCTAGAAAGTTTATCGGGGTTTCCGACGTGGATTCCCCTTGTCAGTGGTGCAAGACGGAGGGCCTGATAAGGACAGCTGTCTAGTCGTTCGGATGTGACGAAAAGCCGAGGTCCCGTGTATACATTGGCGTGGCGTGACGTGCAGTTAGAATTCGATATAAGAGTAGGCAATAGTTCCGATGCCCGGGGAAAATTTCCCTCATAGCACATTGCATGGCGTACGCCCGTCTTCGTTAGCCCAGTAGGTGTAGAACAGTAGGACGTTAAACCCCATTTCATTTCAGGACTTATCTTATCTTGAGGTTAATCCTGGCAATCGTGGTGATCGTAGAAAAGTTTTGGACAGTTCAGGAATTTTCTACGATCAACACGATTAATTGCTAATCGTGATCACCGTATCAGATTGGATCATAACAAAGCTGCGTTCTATGTAAGTGTACTGTGGGGACTGTTACTAGGCTAGCTGGGTTTGTTTTCAAGAATTGTCAGACTATATAGTTTTGTCTGAGGATTTGCAGTTCTACAAGCCTTCGACAAAACAAACCACGTGTCCAAATTACAGCAATTTTAACTGACATAACTGAAAATTGAGTTCTAATAGCTGGCTGTTTGTCGAACGGAATCCTTTTTATGTAGCGGGGGGTTGGATGGTTAGCACGTTCGTGCTGTATCAAAAGCCTGTTATTGAGTCAACTGGCGTGGTTTCGAATCCCCGGTTGTACGTGACAAGGAGTAGGGTCGCCTGTCCAACCTCGTGGGTTTTCTGAGGGTCCTCCGGTTTCCTCCTACTGCTAAAGACCCCTACGCGCAAGCGAATTATTGAAATAAAATTAAACCATGTGTTGGTCCCGAAATGACCTAGTTTGTGTCGAGTGTACGTTAACCCCCATCTCTCTCTCTCTCTCTCTCTCTCTCTCTCTCTCTCTTTTATGTAGCAGTTTAATTTCAATGAAACAGTAAAACATTATCTTTATAAATAGTATTATGTCTAGTCGGTAATATATTGTAAGTTTTCAACTGTTATTTATCAGGGTTAATGAGATAAATTAATAGAATCGACATATTGTTATAGCAGTAACAATAGAAATCGCGAATAAAAGGAATAAAAAAAACTTTTGTATTAACGAACACAACAGCCATGTGTTGGTCCCGAAATGACCTAGTTTGTGTCGAGTGGACGTTGAACCCCATCTCTCTCTCTCTCTCTCTCTCTCTCTCTCTTTCTTTTATGTAGCAGTTTAATTTCAATGAAACAGTAAAACATTATCTTTATAAATAGTATTATGTCTAGTCGGTAATATAGTGTAAGTTTTCAACTGTTATTTATCAGAGTTAATGAGATAAATTAATAGAATCGACATATTGTTATAGCAGTAACAATAGAAATCGCGAATAAAAAGAATAAAAAAAACTTTTGTATTAACGAACACAACAGCCACTTTATTGTTTCGTTGTATGAAAATGGAAAATATAGAACGTTAGGTATTTATGATGAATTTTTGTTTGTTTTTTTGCTTTCTGTATTGTGCGAACTCTTGTGACCATAGTGCTGGGTTCTACGTATACACCGGATAACACTGCACTTGATAAAATGGCCTGACAAATATAAAAGGATTTTCTCTCGTTCAAAAGTCAGTTTTATGTCAATTTGCACGACTTCCATTGTTATGCCGTTCACTACTTCAAAGCTATAATAATAGATAATCTTGATTATATGTGATTGAAGGGTGGAGGAGCGACGTAATCATCACAGGTGCGTTGGTGTAGGTGTGTGTTAATATTATATCATTGGCCAATTTACAGATAGGCATGTTTCTCCCCGGTCATACAGGATTATAGATTCTCTCATCTCATTATCGGTTTGGGCGTGGAAAATCTGACTGGTCGAACTATTAATGTTAGACGGGCTGTTGCTTCCTTCATAAAGTCATAAACTCGGCGCTTAAAGACCTCGCAAAGTTTTAAACTTTTTAATTATTACTAGAAAAGGATTATGTTTATTCAAGAATATTGCGCGTTCATATTTTTTGTTTTTGTACCCCAAACATTTAGTAATGGTATTTCAAATTTATCTTTAAATAAAAATGTATGTAAAGTCACCGGGTCTGCTGTGGATAATACTATTTTGATTCGTACTTGGTTCAGTCGTAGTTTTTTAAATTGTGTTATAGAATGTGCAAAAGGGACAATGTGCCAGTCTGTATTTTTTGATAAATCAACAAAAATGTGTTATTGGAATAACAACATTCCTGTTACTATAACAACAACAACAACTTGTGGATCTTTACTGTACTTACAGTTACATACCGTAAGTATCTAAAAGTTAAATGCAAGAATGAAAGAGGTAATGTCAGTGCCGGGTTTAGATTGGGTGTGACCCCTTGTTAAAAATTAGAAATTTCAAAAGCAACTTACTTTCTTTTTTAAATTTGAAAATCTAAAATTGTATGAGATATCGCAGATGGTGGATCTTTACTGTATTTACAGTTACATGCTGTAAGTATCTGAAAAGTGGAATGTAAGAATGCAAGTGCTAGTGTGAGTGCTGGGTTTAGATTTGGTCTGACCCCTTGTTAAAAATAGCAAATTAAGAAATTTCACAACCAAATTATTATTCTTTTTTAAATTTGAAAATCTAATATTATATGTGACATCGCAGATGATAAGACATTATACTGTCTGTTTCGTTGGGTAAGACATTATACTGTCTGTTTCGTTGGGTAATTTCATTTCGAAAACCCTAATTAATCTAGAGGAGTTGTTTATTTTATGTTCACTAAAAACATTTATATAGAAGCAAATAAAGACATTTATCTAGAGGAGTTTGTTTATTTTATGTTCACTAAAAACATTTATATAGAAGCAAATAAAGACATTTTTCTCTCTTTTTTTTTAATGTTTACATGCTCTAAACCAATCTGGGGGGTTGGATGGCCGAATGGTTAGCACGTGCGTCAACTGGCGTGGTTTCGAATCCCCGGTTGTACGTGACAAGGAGTAGGGTCGCCTGTCCAGCCTCGTGGGTTTTCTCCGGGTCCTCCGGTTTCCTCCCACTGCTAAAGACCCCTACGCGCAAGCGAATTATTGAAATAAAATTAAACCATGTGTTAGTCCCGAAATGACCTAGTTTGTGTCGAGTGGACGTTAAACCCCATTTCTCTCTCCCTTTCTCTAAACCAATCTGAACAAGAGAACCACCCTACATGCAAGCATGATCAAAAATAAATTGCACGTCAGTATAGTTGAAGAAACTGCAGAAATATACTCAATTGTGTGTTTCTTGGATCTTCAAAATTGAAATAAAACTTACAAAGTGACTTCCTTTTAATTCTTCTAAATAAAATCTAATAAAATAATTTAAAAGATCAACCCAATTCAGTACCTTACTTTGACCCAAATCAAAGCGATTTCGCCGCTGCAATAAGTATTTAAGAACATTTTCTTGAAATTCACCAAGAGGTTTAAGTCCATATTATAAGGTAATATAATCCGAAGAAATAAGTACCCCACTAAAATATCATAAAATGATTGAAAAAATAAATACATAAATTAAAACGATCAAGGTATATGGTAGTTTTATGTTTGTTTTTTTCCCAGGAAACCAGACCAACATCCTTCTGTTGTTTGTCTTTTGACCCTACAGCTACACCAGAACCCACAACAGCACCTTCTACTTCGGGTAAGTCAACATTAAGACAGTTCAAATCCCAAATCATACATATAATAAATAACCCTAACCGATTGGATATTAACATCCATGAGGCTATCGGGGGTGGCTGGGCACAAACCGACCCGTTTTTGATCACCACTGGATGCTTCCGCAAAAAGAAACATGCATTGCCACATTCCCCGGGAAGACTATCTTACGATATCTAAGAACAATCAGGGGGAAAGACAAAGAAAGTAAAAATAAATGGATATATAATATTAAGGACATTACTAGTTATTTTCAGTCTTAACTGAAGTCGTAGAATTTGAGCAGATGGGTTCCAAGATGGAGATCACCCGAGAATTCTTATACAATCAGAGGCTCCGGGAAAAGATTTCTAGTCATTTAGATTCGTACGTATGTATAGGATTAGAGTCGAGTGAGACCAAAACGGCGGCAATGCTTCGAACGTCTGTTTTTTGGAGTTTTTTTTTGACGTTATGTCGATGATTTAGGAGGAAAATAATCAGGGAGGGTCCAGACATCATATACCGGCATGCAACTAACAACCCCCTAGCGAGCCAATGTCTTAGCCAACTAACTATGCTGTTGATAGGTACAGAAATTAAATAAAGTGTGACGTCTTACTTTGCTGCACCAATGGGGATCATGGAGACGGGAATACATTGCACGATACAGTGTGCTATCTAGTACATGAGTTTATCTCGGTTTTTCGTCCGACTCGAACGACTAGAGACATTTACTTAAGCTGCCCTGTTACATCTGTATTTATTCTTACTTATTAATTGCAGCCATTAATATTAATATCTGATTGGTAAAACTTGTCATTGAAAGCGGCGTGCATTGATTCAGACTAAATCATTAAGGATTTCTTTTGAATTTTCAGATCCCCGTAAAAGCTAATAGCTGAAATATAAAAGTTATTGTTCGTTTCCCATTCGTATGAATATTCGCCCTTTTCTACTGACCTCATTATTGGATACCCATAACCGTTGATAAATTCTAAGAATGTCTTAGGTCAAAGGCTGTTGTCGATTTCCTTTTTGCGAGGTGGAATCCCCAGTGGCTAAGTGAGTAAGACGCTGACTCGCTAGCCTGGGGGTCGCGTGTTTTATCCCTGCATTGGCCGGGAAAGTTCATCGGAATTTTCCGACTTGTTTTCCCCTTGCCAGTGGTACAGGAAGGAGGGCCTGACAAGAACAGCTGTCTAGTCGTTCGGATGATACAAAAACCTGGACTTCAGGCAAAAGATCCTTTTGCAGCTGGAATTAGATATAAGCGTAGGCCATAGTGCCGCAAAATCTCCCTCATAGCACACTGTATGACGTATGCCCGTCTTCATTAGGCCCGTCGGAGTAGATCAGTAGGATGTTAAACCCCATTTCATTTCATTTTTTGCGAGGTGTTGGTTTGTTTTGTGGAATGATATAGCTGACATTTTTTTCGTCTACAGATAAAAACAATTTTCAGATTAAATCGAGTAAGACAAAACATCTGATGTAAAAATGGCCTCCTTGATGACCCCCATCTTGAACCCAGAAATATCACTATGCCACGATCTTGACTATTGAGATGGCTGAGTGTAGTACTATCGGACTTCTTTCCTAGTTGTGTTTGTTTTCTTAGTGATCGTAATATTTAACTATGGAAGCCTATAACTACCTTTCATAATTTCTACTTTTCGCCTCTTCACAACGCGAAAGTCGAAAAGTAGAAGTTACGACAAAATGTGAGGCGACAATACGGTATACAAGCCAAAATCAACTCGAAAATAGGAAATTAAGAAATAACACACAGCGATAATAGCGCCCCTCGTTTTTTCTAATTTCTTATTTTCGACTTGCATTTTGGCTTGTATACCGTCTTGTCGACTTTCGACTTAGTCATATTTTTGTATTTATTGATGCCAGTAAGAAGGCGCCAACACGCATACCAAGCCAAAATGCAACTCGAAAAGTAGAAATTAGGAAATTAACACACCACGCTATTAGCGACTGTTCGACTTTTCGCCTCGGAAGTTGTTGTGGTCTCAGTTTTCCAGGTCGCATTTGAACACGTGCAATCAGGGCTCACACTGTATTTCATTCTTTTCCGTCAAAATGGATAATAATTTTTATATAAAAAAAATGTTCATTTTTTTCCGCCAACTGGGATATTTTATCTGCCAAAAATGTCTGATTAAAAAAAACACCTTAGGCTACAACAATTTAATTTATTTTATAGGCCTATTATAAAACAAATTTCCCGTACCGATATTCAATATACAACAACATACATGGGGATTGGGTGGTCTAGTGGTTTAACACGTGCGCGTGAAATCACAAGGTCTGACATTGATTCAAGTGGTGTGGTTTCGATTCCCCGCTTAAACATGACAAGGGAGTAGGGTCGCTTGTCCAACCTTGTGGGTTTTCTCCGGATATCCCAGCTTCTATCCACTGCTAAAGACCCCTACGTGCAAACGAATTATTGAAATGATTTAGTTTGCAACGAGTGGATGTTGAGACTACAACAACTTCCGAGGCGAAAAGTCGCTAATTTTTTTTTTTTTTTAAACAATATTTTTATTCATTAAATCTGAATTTGGATTGGGGAACTGGCTATGCCTATGTGTAACCCCTCTCTCTGATTTAGATACATGTACACATTAAAAATATTTACATACATACATACATAATTACATAAATATAAAGCATATATGATACATCATGGATAATATAGAGACTTAGATGATTATACAGAGTGCAGGGCTTGGAATGACGTAAGAGTTGTTTATGGAGATTTAAATCTTTTTGATAAGAAAATAAATTGTTGAACTTCTTGGAAAATAAGTGTGTTTATCTCTGGACTAAGTTTTGTTGACCCATACACTAGACAACTGATTGTTTTATGATTATGTTGAAGGTTATGGATTGTCCGTTTTCTTGCATCTGAATACAAGTGGCATACGAGTAAATAGTATTCGATATCTTCGAATTTGTGACCACAGAGGCAAGCAGTGCTATCATCGACGTGTCTGAGGAATTTATGGCCTTGTAGGTTCGAGCAGCATAATCTTAGTTTACAGTGGATTATTTGTAATTTCCGTATCCCTGTATAGTAATATGAAGGCACGATGGTATCT